>NC_054469.1:176111974-176453465 GCF_017639515.1 Carcharodon carcharias | reverse complement strand
TTATATGCCCATTTGACCATCCCATCTATATCTTCCTGTAGCCCAAGACACTCAACCTCACTGTTAACCACCCGGCCAATCTTTGTGTCATCTGCAAACTTACTAATCCAACCCCCTACATAATCATCTATGTTGTTTATATAAATGACAAATAATAGTGGACCGGGTACAGATCCCTGTGGTACACCACTGGACACTGGCTTCCAGTCACTAAAGCATTCTTCTGTCATCACCCTCTGCCTCTTACAACTAAGCCAATTTTGAATCCACCTTATCAAATTACCCTGTATCCCATGTGCATTTGCCTTCTTTATAAGTCTCCCATTTGGGACCTTGTCAAAGGCTTTGCTGAAATCCATATAAACTACATCAACTGCACTACCTTCATCTACATACCTCATCACCTCCTCAAAAAATTCACTCAAATTTGTTAGGCATGACCTCCCTCTGCCAAAGCCATGCTGACTATCCTGATCAAACCTTGCCTCTCCAGGTGGAGATAGATACCCACCTTCAGAACTTTCTCCAATAGTTTCCCTACCACTGACGTGAGACTCACTGGCCTGTAGTTCCCTGGCTTATCTCTACAACCCTTCTTAAATAGCGGAACCACATTAGCTGTTCTCCAGTCCTCTGGCACCTCCCCTGTGGTCAGAGAGGAATTAAACATTTGGGTCAGAGCCCCTGCGATCTGCTCCCTTGCCTCCTTCAGCAGTCTGGGGCACAAATCATCTGAGCCTGGAGTTTTGTCCACTTTTAAGACTGCCAACACCTCCAATACCTTGTCACTCCCTGTATCAATTTGCTTAAGAACGTTGCATTCTCTCTCCCTGAGTTTGATACCTTCATCCTCATTCTCTTGGGCGAAGATGGATGTGAAGTATTCATTCAACACTCTAGTGATGTCCTCTGGCTCCACCCATAGATTGCCCCCTTGGTCCCTTATGGGCCCTACTCTTTCCTTGGTTATCCTCTTCCCATTGATATACTTATAGAATATCTTGGGATTTTCCGTACTTTTACCAATCAGAGCTTTCTCATATCCCCACTTTGCTCTCCTAATTGCTTTCTTAAGCACCACCCTGCACTTTCTGGACTCCACTAATGCCTCTGTTGATTTACTTCTCTTTTCCTTCTCATTGTAACCTGAATATCTCTGGTCATCCATGGCTCTCTGGGCTTGTTACTCCTTCCTATCAACCTAGAGGGAACATGTTGAGCCTGTACCCTCCCCATTTACTTTTTGAACACCCGCCACTGCTCCTCTGTAGATTTCCCCACAAGTAACTGTTTCCAGATCCTGCCTTATTTTACTAAATTCCACTCTCCTCCAATCAAAAACATTTTTTTGCAACTTGTCGGTTTCTTTGTCCATAACAAACTTAAACTGTGCCGTGTTGTGGTCGTTATCGCTAAAATGCTCGCCCACCACCACCTGTCCAGCTTGATGCCCCAGAATTAATTCCAGCACTGCGCCGTCCCTTGTTGGACCCTCTACATATTGACCTAAAAAGTTCTCCTGTGCACATTTCAAGAAATCCACTCCATACAAGCCCTTATCACTATGTCCATCCCAATTAATGTTGGGAAAGTTGAAATCACGGAATATATTTACCCTATTGTTATTGTTTTTAACACACCTCCACAAATTGTGCACATATTTGCTCCTCAATTTCCTGCTGACTATCTGGGGGTCTATAATAAATACCTACCAATGTGGCTCTCCTTTTTTATTCCTAAGCTCTACCCACAAAGCTTCATTTGAAGCTCCAAGATATCATCTCTCCTTTCTGCAGTAACTGACTCCTTAACTAATAATGCAACGCCTCCTCCTCTTTTACCCCTTCCCGTCTCACCTGAAGGTTCTATATTCTGGAATGTTGAGCTGCCAATTCTGCCCTTCCCTCAACCACGTCTCAGTGATGGCTACAATGTCACAATTCCACGTGTCAATCCTCACCCTTAACTCATCCGTTTTACCTGTAATACTCCTGGCATTAAAGTAGAGGCCATCCAGCCTTGCCTTACTCCCTTGAAGCTTAATGCAGCTGTACTCCCTCTGACTTGATTGTTTTACTGTATGTGGTGAGATCTTGTGATCTTTGTCAGAAACACCAGGCTAGCCAACAGGAAGAACCTCTCCAACCACATGTTATGCCATCATCACTATGGACCAAGATAGCAACAGGTCTGTTCCTGATAGGCAGACAAAACTATCTGCTTCTGACTGACTACCACTCAACATTTCCTATTATGCAGAAGCTTTGAGACACGTTGAGTGTATCCGTGGCCAGCATTGTTTCGCACCATTTTTAGTCTTTTTGGTGCCCTAGAAGTAGTATCTGACAATGGCCCAGAATACAATGAAAAACTGTTCCAGGATATGTGTGAATGATGGTCCGTCAACCATATCACATCATTTTCATGATATCCTCATTCAAATGGACTGGCTGAAAATATGGTCAGGGCAGTCAAATTCTTGATCAAGAAGTGTTTGAAAACTAGACAACATATCCAAGTTGTGTTGTTGCATCTCCATGCAACATCATTGAGTTCTTTGAGATGTGCTTAAGTATACTGATTATCTACCATCAGCAGCTGAGATTCTGTTTGGTCAACCAGTGAGAATCACATCTACTCGGAACCAAATCTCACCAAATGAACATATGAACAAGGAGCAGGAGTGGGTCATTCAGCCCCTCGAGCCTGCTCAGCCATTTAGTAAGATCATGGCTGTTCTGGTAGTAACCTGAAATCTGCATCCCGCCTACCCATGATAACCTGACCAAGAATCTATCCACCTCTGCCTTAAAAATATTCAAAGACTCTGCTTCCACTGCCTTTTGAGGAAGAGACCTCCAAAGACTCACCACTTTCTGAATGAAAAAAAATCATCTCATCTCTGTCTTAAATGGGGGACCTATTATTTTAAAACAGTGACCCCTAGTTCTAGATTCTCCCACAAGAGGAAACATACTCTCCACATCCATTCTGTCAAGACCCCTCAGGACCTTAAAGGTCCTCTTATTCTTCTAAACTCCAGCAGATACAAGCCTAGATTGTCCAACCTTTGCCCATAAGACAATGCGCTCATTCCAGATATTAGTCTGGTAAACCTTCTCTGAACAGCTTTCAGTGCATTTATATCCTTCCTTAATTAAGATGACCAATATTGTACACAATACTCCAGATGTGGTCTCAATAGTGCTCTGTATAACTGAAGCATTTTGTGTTCAATTCCCCTCACAATAAACAATAACATTCTATCAGCTTTCCTAATTACTTGCTATACCTGCCTTTTGTGATTCATGTACTAGAACACCCAGGTCCCTCTGCATCTCAGAGCTCTGTAATCTCTCACAGAATCACACAGTGCAGAAGAGGCCCCTCAACACATCGAGTCTGCACCGACACGTGAGAAACACCTGACCTACCTACCTAATCCCATTTACCAGCACATGGCCCATAGCCTTGAATGTTATGATGTGCCAAGTGCTCATCCAGGTACTTTTTAAAGGATGTGAGGCAACCCACCTCCACCACCCTCTCAGGCAGCGCATTCCAGACCGTCACCACCCTCTGGGTAAAAAAGTTTTTCCTCACATCCCCCCTAAACCTCCTGCCCCTCACCTTGAACTTATGTCCCCTTGTGACTGACCCTTCAACTAAGGGGAACAGCTGCTCCCTGTCTACCCTGTCCATGTCCCTCATAATCTTGTACATCTTGATCAGGTCATCCCTCAGTCTTCTCTGCTCCAAAAACAAGCCAAGTCTTTCCAACCTCTCTTCATAATTTAAATGTTTCATCCCAGGCAACATCTAGGTGAATCTCCTTTGCACCCCCTCCAGTGCAATCACATCCTTCCTATAATGTGGCGACCAGAACTGCACACAGTATTCCAGCTGTGGCCTCACCAAGGTTCTATACAACTCCAAAATGATCTTCCCTACTTTTGTAATCTATGCATTGATTGATAAAAGCAAGTATCCCATATGCCTTTTTCACCACCCCACCAACATGCCCCTCCACCTTCAGAGATCTATTTAGATCACTATTTAGATAATATGCTTCTCTTTTATTCTTCCTACCAAAGCTGACAATTTCACATTTGCCCACATTATATTCCATTTGCCAGATCTTTGCCCACTCACTTGACCTATCGACATCTTTTTGTAGCCTCCTTATACAACCATAGAAAAGTTACAGCACAGGAGGCCATTCGACCTATCTTGTCCATGCCAGCCTGAGGACACCCAGGTGCCCTTTCTAATCCCACCTTCCTGCACTCGGCCCATAGCCCTACAGCTTACAGCACTTAAGGTGCAGATCCAGGTACTTTTAGAGTTTAAAGTTGCTGCCTCTACCACCAACTTGGGCAGCGAATTCCTGACACCCACTACCCACTGCGTAAAAAAGTTCTTCCTCATACCCCCGCTACACCTTCTGCCACTTATCTTGAATCTATGTCCCCTGGTTCTAGAATTCCCCACCAAGGAAAACAATTTTATCCTGTCCACTCTATCTATTCCCCTCATAATTTTGTACACCTCAATCAAGTCACCTCTCAGCCTTCTTTGTTCTAAGGAAAATAACCCCAACCTATCCAATCTCTCCTCGTTGCTACACTTTTCTAACCCTGGTAACATTCTTGTAAACCTCCTCTGCACTCTCTCCAGAGCTATTATGTCCTTCCTGTAATATGGTGAGCAGAACTGCACACAATATTCCACAATACTAGTTGTGGCCTCACTAGTGTTTTATACAATTCCAACATTATATCCTCACTTTTATATTCTATACATCTGCCAATGAAGGAGAGCATTCCATATGCCTTCTTTACAACCTTGTCTACTTGAACTGCTGCCTTCAGGGACCTGTGTACTTGTATGCCAAGATCTCTCACTTCATCTACCCCTCTTAGTGTATTCCCATTTATTGTGTAATCCCTGTAACAGTTTGACCTTCCCAAATATATGACCTCAAGCTTCTCTATGTTAAAATCCATCTGCCACTTTACCGCCCACTCCACCAACCCATCTATATCATTTTGGAGATTTGGCTATCCTCTACACTATCCACTACTCGGCCAATCTTTGTGTCATCTGCAAATTTCCCAATTGTGCCCCCCCCACGTTCATGTCCAAATCTTTAATATATTAACACAAACAGCAAGGGTCCCAACACCGAGCCCTGTGGAACACCACTTGAGGCAACTTTCCATTTGCAAGGGTATCCATCAAACATTACCCTTTGTTTCCTGTTACAAAGCCAACCTTTTATCCAGTTTGCCACATTACCCTGAATCTCAAATGCTTTTATTTTCCTGACCAATCTGCCATGTGGGACCTTGTCAAATGCCTTGTGAAAATCCATGTACACAACATCCACTGCACTACCTTCATCAACCCTTCTTGTCACTTCCTCAAAGAATTCAATCAAATTTGTGAGGCAAGACCTTCCTTTAACAAATCCATGCTGACCATCCCTGACTAGTCCATGCCTTTCCACATGACAGTTAATCCTATCTTTCAGGATTGATTCTACTAATCTGCTCACCACCGATGGAAGAGTATAATTGTTTGGCATTTCCTTTGATCCTTTTTTAAACAATGAAATTACGTTTGCATTTCTCCAGTTCCTCCCCTGTATCTAGTGAAGATTGGAAAATCATCCTCAGAGCATCTGCTATCTCCTCCCTGACTTCCTTCAGCAGCCTCAGAAACAATCCATCTGGCCCTGGTGACTTATCAACTTTCAAGGATTTCAACCCTTCGAGTACTTCCTCCCTCTTTATGATTATCCCGTCCAATATCTCACAGTGTTCCTCCTGGACTATGTCTATATCCTCCCTTTCCTTTGTAAACACAAAGACAAAATATTCATTCAAAACCCTTCCCACAGCCTCTGCATCTACACACAAGTTTCCATCTTCGTCTCTGATAGGTCCCACTTTTTCCTTAACTAACCTTTTAGCATTAATGTATTTGTAAAACATCTTTGGTTATCTTTAACTTTACTTGCTAATCTTTTTTCATGCCCTCTCTTTGATTTCCTTATTTCCTTTTTTACTTCGTCCCTGCACTTCCTATATTCATCTAGGCTATCTGCAGTGTTTAGTTCTTTGTGCCTATTGTACACTTTCTTTTCCTGTTTGATCTTCCCTTGTATTCCTCTAGACAACCAGGGGGGGTCTAGATTTGGCAGTCTTATTTTTGTAGGGGACATGTCTACTTTGTACAATTAGGATCACGTTTTTTAGTGTTTTATCCTCCAGCAGTGCTGTCCAGTCCACCTCAGCCACGTCCCTTCTCATTTCTGCAAAATTTGCCTTCCCCCAGTTCAAACCTTTTACTCCTGCCTTATCTCTATCCTTTTCCATAGTAATGCTAAATCTAACTGAATTGTGATCACTGTCCCCGATATGGTTGCCAACTGTCACTTCGTCCACTTGCCCTTCTTCGTTTCCCAAGACTAGGTCTAGAATAGCATCTATTCTCATTGGTTTTGTCACTAATTGGTTGAAAAAATTTTCCTGGACGCATGCATGAATATTTCTCTCTCAGTGTCCCTTATATTGTTTGAATCCCAGTTGATATTAGGATAGTTGAAGTCTCCTGCTATTATTGCCCTCTTGTTCTTACAAGCAGAAATTTGCCTACATATTTATTCTTCTATCTCCCTTTCACTACTTGGGGGTCTGTAGTGTACTCCCAGTAGTGTGACTGCCCCTTTTTTTATTTATAAGCTCAATCCAGAAAGCCTCGTTTGTTGATCCATTTAGTATATCATCCCTTCTCACAACTGGAAATGATTCTTCAACCATTAGTGCTACCCCCTCTCCATTTTTATCTCCTACTCTATCGTGTCTGAAGACTCTATAAACCAGGGATATTAAGCTGCTAGTTTTGACCCTCCTTTAGCCAGGTCTCCGTTATAGCAATGACATCCTGCTGCCATGTGTCTACCTGTGCCCTTAACTCATCTACCTTGTTTGTAATACTCCTTGCATTGAAGTATAAACAGTTTAAGCCCACCAATTTCCCTTGCTGGACACTTTTTAAACTTTGCTTCTCCTGTAACTCCATATCTATCACAACGTCCCTAGCTAATGTTCTACCTCCATTTTTCTGATCTGAATCTGACCTATCTGATCCTACTCCTGGGATCCCATCCCCGTCACACTTGTTTAAATACTCCCCAAAAGACCTAGCAAAAGCCCCTGCAAGGACACTGGTCCCAGCTCTGCCTGGGTGCAGCCCGTCCGGTTTATACAGGTCCCACCTTATGTCCTCTTCACAATTTATGTTCCTACCTATCTTTGGGTCATCAGCAAATTTGGCAACCATCCCATCCATTCCTTCATCCAAGTCATTAATACAAGCTATTATTATAAACTGTTGAGGTCCCAGCACTGATTCCTGTGGCACACCACTCGTTACATCATGTCAACCTGAAAAACACCCATTTATGCCTACTCTGCTTCCTGTTAGCCAGCCAACCTTCTATCTATGTCAATATGTTACCCCCATACCATGAGCTTTTATTTTCCGCAATAACCTTTGATGTGGCACCTTATCAAATGCCTTCTGGAAATCCAAGTATAGTACATCCACCAGTTCCCTTTTATCCACAGCACATGTTATTTCTTCAAAGAACTCCAATAAGTTGGTTAAACACCATTTCCCTTTCACAAAACCATGTTGACTCTGCCTGATTACCTTGACCGTATCCAAGTGCCCTGCTATAATTTCTTTAACAATAACTTCTAACATATTCACTGGCATCTCACTCACTGCCAGCTCAAAGGATGTCACCATCCAGTCTCTCACACATACCCTCAAATCTTTTGAGATCACAGACTGTGTGCATACGAATTTGGAGCAGGAATAAGTCACTGGGCCCCTCGAGCCTGCTTCGCCATTCAATAAGATCATGGCTGATCTGAATGTAATCTCAACCCCACATTCCTGCCTATCCCCGGTAACCTTTCACCCCCTTGTTAATCAAGAATCTCTCTCGTACTGCTTTAAAAATATTCAAAGACCCTGCTTCCACCTCTTTTTCAGGAAGAGAGCACCAAAGATTCACAACAGAGAAAAAAATTTCTCCTCATCTCTGTCTTAAATGAGCGACCCCTTATTTTTAGAAAGTGACCCCTAAGTTCTAGATTCGCCCACAAGAGGAAACATCCTCTCCACATCCAGCCTGTCAAGAACCCTCAGGATCTTAAAGGTTTCAGTTAAGTCACCTCTTACTCTTATAAATTCCAGTGGACACAAGCCTAACCTGTCCAGCCATTCCTCACAAGACAACCCACCCATTCCTGGAATCAGTCTAGTAAATGTTCTCTGAACTGCTTCTAACACATTTACATCTTTCTTTAAATAAGGAAACCAGTGCTGTCCACAATACTCCAGGTGTGATCTCACCAATGCCCTGTACAACTGAATTGTAAGCAATTCCCCTCAAAATAAATGATAACATTCTATTAGCTTTCCTAATTACTTGCCATACCTGCATACTAACCTTTTGTAATTCATGCACTAGGACACCCAGATCCCTACTGAATCTCAGTGCTCCTCAATCTCTCACCATTTGAATAATAAGCTTCTTCTTTATTCTTCCTGCCAAAAATGGACAATTTCACATTTGCCCACATTATACTCCATTTGCCAGATCTTTGCCCACTCACAGCCTATGTCACTTTGTACCTCCTTACATCTTCACAATTTACTTTCCTATCTATCTTTGTGCCGTGAGCAAATTTAGCAACCATTCCTTCAGTCCATTCATCCAAGTATTTTATATAAATTGTAAAAAGTTGAGGCCCCAGCACTGATCCCTGTGGCACACCACTCGTCATCCTGCCAACCAGAAAAAGATCCATTTATGCCAACTCTCTGCTTCCTGTTAGCTAGCCAATCTTCTATCCATGCCAATATGTAACCCCCTACACCACGAGCTTTTATTTTCTGCAATAACCTTTATCAAATGCCTTTGGGAAATCTAAGTACAGTACTGTCCACCACTTCCCCTTTATCCATAGCACATGTGACTCCTTCAAAGAACTCCAATAAATTGGTTAAACATGATTTCCCTTTCACAAAACCATGTTGACTCTGCCCGATTGCCTTAAACCTTTCTACATGCCCTGCATTATCTACATTATCTTTAATAATTGCTTTTAACATTTTCCCTATGACAGATGTTAGGCTACCTGGCCTATAGTTTCCTTCTTTCTGTCTCCCTCCCTTTTTGAATAAAGGAGTTATATTTGCTATTTTCCAATTTTAAGGAACCTTCCCCGAATCGAGGGAACTTTGGAAAATCAAAACCAGTGCATCAACTATCTCACTGGCCACTTCTTTCAAGACCTTAGGGTGGAGTCCATCTGGACCTGGAGATTTATCAGCCCGCAGCCCCAACAATTTGCTCAATACCACTTCCCTGGTGTTGTAATTTTCCCAAGTTCCTCCCTCCCTTCCATTTCCTGATTTACAGCTATTTCCAGGATATTACTTGTGTCCTCCATAGTGAAGGTCAAATTCATCCATCTATCTACCCTCCATGATCAATTCCCCAGACACATTCTCTATACGACAAATGCTCACTTTGTTAACTCTTTTCTTATTTAAATATCTATTAAAACTCTTACTATCCATCTTTATATTACTAGTTAACTTTCTTTTGTACTCTAATTTTCCCTCCTTATTAATCTTTTTGTCATTCTTTGCTGTTCTTTATATTCTTTCCAATCTTCCGGCCTGCCACCCAACTTCGTGTAATTATATGCTTTTTCTTTAAATTTGATACTGTCTTAAACTTTTTTAGTTAACCACGGATGGTTTGGGATTTATATTTCACACTGGAATGTATATATTCTATGTATTCTGAAATATCCCTTTAAATGTCTGCAACTGAACTTTGATTGACCTATCCCTTAACCTCATTTGCCATTTCACTTAAGCTAGCTCTGCTTTCATGCAGGAAGTATGTTCCCGAGTTCCAGAAGCAGGGGACAGTCTGAGGATACGGGGTAGACCATTTAGGACCGAGATGAGGAGAAATTTCTTTACCCAGAGAGTGGTGAGCCTGTGGAATTTGCTACCACAGAAAGTAGTTGAGGCCAAAACATTGTATGTTCTCAAGGAGTTAGATGTAGCTCTTGGGCGAAAGGGATCAAAGGATATGGGGAGAAAGCGGGAGCAGGCTTGAAGTGCCGAATGGCTTACTCCTACTCTTATTTTCTATGTTTCTGTTTCATGCCCACATAATTGCCCTTATGTAAGCTTAAGATACTTGTTTTGGACGCACTCGTTTCTCCCTCTAAATGAATGTAAAATTCAATCATATAATGATCACTGCTACCTAGGGGTGCCTTCACTAGGAGGTTATCAATTATTCCTATCTTGTTGCTCAGTACCAAGTCTAGTATAGCCTGCTCTCTGGTTGGCTCCAGAATGTGCTGTTCTAAGAAACTATCCCAAAAACATTCAAAGAACTCATCTATACTACCTTTGCCCATCTGATTTTTCCAGTCTATCTGTAGATTAAAATACCCCATGATGATTTCTGTACCTTTCTGGCAAGCTCCCTTTATCTCTTCTTTCATACTCTATCCTACTGTGTAGTTACAATTAGGGGGCCTGTACACCAATCCCACAAGTGACTTCTTGCCTTTATCATTCCTCATCTCAACCCAAATTGCTTCTTTTAAAGGGGCTGCCTTTTACTTTGTCCCTGATTTTGTTAATTTAGTTTAATTGGTTGTAACCCGAAAGAGTTACATCCTGGTTTCCTGAACTTGGGTCATCCCTCTCTAATATGCTAATACCATAATTAATTAACAGAGCCACCCCTCCACCTTTTCAGAGCTTCCTGTCCTTTCTAAATGTCACATACCCTTTAATATTCAGGTCTCAATCTATATCATCCTGTAGCCACGTCTCTGTAATTGCTATCAGATAGTACTTAATTATTTCTATTTGCGCTCAGTTCATCTATTTTGTTTCAAATGCTACGTGCGTTTAGATACAGGGCCTTTAGTTCTGTCATTTTATTATTTTTGTAGCATCTAGCCTTATCTGCTGATTTACTCTTAGATTTGTACCAACTGTCCCTTCCTGTCAATCTGTTTATCATTTCCCACATTAATACCTGTCTCTCTTGCTTTGCCTCTACTCTTTGGTTCACATCTTCCCAAATTTGATCCCTTGCCCCCACAATCTAGTTTAAAACCCTCTCTACTTCCCTAAATAGGCAGCTCATAAGGACACCACCCCAGGATGGTTCAGGTGTAGACCGTTCCAATGGTACAGATCCCGCTTTCCCCAATACTGGTGTCAGTGCCTCACAAACCAGAACCCACTTCTCCCACACCAGCCTTTGAGCCATGCATTCATTTCTCTAATCTTATTTGTCCTATGCCAATTTGCACGTGGCTCAGGTAATAATCCTGAAGTTATTACCTGAGGTTCTGCTTCTTAATTTGGTGCCTAGCTGGTCATACTAATTATGCAGAGCCTCCCTCCTCATCCTGTCTACGTCATTGGTACCTAGATGGACCACGACCACTGGATCCTCCCCCTCCCACTGCAAGTTCCTCTCCAGCCCTGAGCAGATGTCCCAAACCCTGGCACCAGGCAGGCAACAATACTGTCTGGACTCTCGCTCTTTGCTATAGAGAGCACTGTCCATCCCCCTTACCATACTGTCTCATACTACCACTACATTCCCTTTTGCTCCCCCCACTGGCAGGCTTCTTGTACCACAGTGCCATGGTCAGTTTTCACATCCACCCTGCAGCCCCCACCCTCATCAAATCAAGTGAGAGAACCTCAAACCTGTTGGACAATTGCAGAGGCTCACACTTCTGCCCTCTGGGTCCCCTTACCTGCCTCACTTGCAGTCACACCCTTCTGTCCCTGGCCACTAACCAAATCAGAAGACCCTATCCTAAGTGGTGTGACTGCCTCCTGGTTTGAAGCATCCCAGTAACTTTCCCCCTCCCTGATGTGTCCGAGAGTCTGCAGCTCAGCCTCCAGCTCAATAACTTTGAGCCAAAGTTCCTCAAGCCGCAAACACTTACTGCAGGCGTGTTTGCCCTGGATCAATGTTATCCAGGCGCTCCAACATGCTGCAGCCTTGACACATCACCTGTCCTGCCATCCTTAATGTGTTTTAAATAATTACTTAATTATATTATTCACTTATTTATGTTGCTTTCTTATACATTTTATTAACTTTACCACCAAATTATGCACTATATTAAACCTTAGTGGTAGAATAGAACTTACCAGATACTCACCGAACTAGCTCCTTTCACTGTAGTTGAGCAAGAACCAATTTCTGTGGGGCGAGAAAGATAGAAAGGGGAAATGAACAACTCCTTTGCCCAACTCCGCTCTCGCCAAACTTCAAGTCTTCACTCAGTTTCCTCAGCTGCAATCTGTTTGCCAAGGTTGCACTAAAGAACCCTGAATTTATAGTAAACTGAACTGGGGCTACAGTAACCAAATTCAAACTGTTAGCTAATTAACTACTCAGCTTCTACAGCTGAGAGTGAGTTTACCCTGTCCAAACTGCAAGGAAGAAAGAGCTTAGCCTGCTTACACAGTACTTTCTAGTTACTGCTGATTACAGACCAGATTAGAATTTAAGAGCAAAATATAAGAACAAGATTAACACTTAAAACTCCCCTCTCACCAAATTCCAAGTTTTCACTCAATTAGTTGACTGCACTATGGGGTAATTCCATTATCTTTTGACTAAGCAACCCTCCAATTTCTTTACAGATCTGGACTCTGCATTCCACAGCTCAAGCAACTCTCACACAGTGGCTTAAAACATCCTTGGTTTCCAATATCTTACTGCTATGGTTTCAAACTGCAACCAAGCTGATTACTTCCGAACTCCAACTTCTCTGAGGATTTCTTCCTTTAGCTTCCAGCTAAATAAATCTTCCAATTTTTTTCTCTATTACAACAACCAACATTTTATAATGAATAAAAACAAAAAACTGCGGATGCTGGAAATCCAAAACAAAAACAGAATTACCTGGAAAAACTCAGCAGGTCTGGCAGCATTGGCGGAGAAGAAAAGAGTTGACGTTTCGAGTCCTCATGAATTCACTCAGTTCTGTTGAAGGGTGAGAACTCGAAATGTCAACTCTTTTCTTCTCCACTGATGCTTTTATAATGAATCCCAGCTCTCAATTACAAGCTGCATCATGGGCATACAGGGTGCACTGCTGACTTTCTTATGAACCACCAGGCCATGATCTGAGTCTAGAAGGCTCAAGTCTGAATGCTGAACTTGCTGTCCATGTGACTAGTTGGGCATCTCTTGGAATTCAATGGAATGGATAGGAGAAATGTGGCCACCTCCTGTTGTCTTCACTTTACTCCTCCTGGAATCTGGTAGAAATTGAAGTGGCACAGGCATGTCTCCACGTTGTGCTTCCTCGATGGTGTCATCAAGTGGAAACTGACCTTTACCATCCTCTTCAGGATCCTCACCCTCCTGCTCTTCATCCTCTGATGAGCTCTCATTCTCCTCTATTTCTCTCTCTGAGAAACAGTCACCTCTTTGCAGCGCCAAGTTGTGAAGGGTGCAACAAACAGCGATGATCTGGGACACTTACCTGGAGTGTATTGCAGTGCCCTACCTGAATGGTCCAAACAGCAGAAGCTCATCTTCAGAATGCCAGTGGTCTGCTCCATTAGGGACCGTGTGGGAACTGTGACTGTTGTATCTCTCCTCCGAAGCACTCTGAGCCTGACATAAGGGTGTCATTGCCAGCATTTCAGTGGGTACCCTTTATCTCCAAGCAGCCATCCCCGCAGGTGTTCAGACCCTTTGAATATCTGAGGCACCTGGGAGCGACTCAGGATGTGAGAGACATGGTAACTCCCAGGGCAGTTGGCAACAACATGCATGATGTGCTTCTGATAATCGCAGACCAGTTGCACATTGATGGAATGAAAGCCTTTACGGTTGATAAACATTAAGGGTTACTGCCCTTAAAGCCTCATGGGTGCAGTCTATTGCCTCCTGCACTCTTGGGAAGCCTGAGTCGGCGGGACTGCGAGATTTAATAAGTTTTTATCGAGTGTAACCTAATGCTGCAGAGAGCATCTGTGACCTCCTTGAAGCATCTATGTGTGGCAGACTGAGATGCCGCACAGGTCCCCTGTGGATCCCTGGAACGATCTGCAGGTAAAGAAATTGACCATGGCAGTTGCCTTCAAGGCCACTGGAGGGGATCGCCTCCCTCTCCACGGGGTGTTAGGTACACCCAAAGAATGTGACAGATGTGATCCACCAGAGATCAGGACAAGCACAGACATGCTTGGCATTGTCTCTCACTCATCTGAAAATAGTAGAGTCTTCTTCGGTATACCCTTGGACTAGTGAGTCACCTCTGTGCTCTGGATCTATCTTCCTGATCCTCATGTTCTTGCTTGTGGCTCCCATGTATCTCAGTCAGGGCCACCTCCTGAAGCTGCACTTGGCGACGCTGGTCTCTTCCTCTCCTCCTCCATTGTATTAGAACTGTCAAAAAGGCAGCATTGAGCCCTGGATCCAAAGCTATTTTGCCCTCTCTGAAATGATGGATTGAATAGATTAATGCATAATGCTTGAAAAATAGAGAACTTCACAATCTTGAGCTAAAAACAACTGTAATGATCTATCGTGGCTTCTGCCCGACTAGCCTTGTTGCTGATGCAGCCTTGTACTTGAGGCTCTAACAGACACATTGAAGTGACCAAGATGACATCCCTGAGACGTAACATGTGGATCCCAGAGGTTGGGGAAGGTTTGAGTGTCATACGCGACCTGACCTAGCTCCAGTCTCAGATCTACGCTACTCATTACAATAAGTTGCTGATGATTAATGACTGGATGCCCTTTGGCCTGTTATGAATGCCAATTCTGGAAATCACATGAAACTCTTTCATTCCATATATGGTATGCCATATATGCAGCACCTGTATCTGCTTAGCGCTTACTTGCATTCCCAAATTTCACATTCCTTGTGTGTTAATGTTGAAATATAAAGACTGTCATGTGAAGCCAATAAAACCTACATTTCCTGCACCCCAGGCCTGTCTCTTCACCACTCTTGATTGTGAGGTCCACAGAGCCCAAGGGCAGTCTTTACTCTTCCAGTCTTGGCTGTGAGCCCAAGGAGCGTTTCAACACTGACTCTGACCTGCTGGCCCCAGACCAAAGGACATTGACTTTCAATGAGTTGATCATTGCCCTCATGACTGAACACTACACTTAGCTCCCTTCCAACCCCTCCCCCATCCTTCATGAGTCTCAGTGCAACCCATCACTCATGTGCCACACTAACACACACCCCCCCCACATTTCCTATTCCAGAGTCTGCATGCATCTCCTCCCATTCATACTGTGGCATCCCATCCACCCTTTTGTTTGTCAGCATCTCAGTTTTCCTTGTTGGGCTCCAGCTTCCCACACCTCAGTCTCCCTTCTGCCTTTTATCGTTCCCTCGCCCCCAACCCCTTTGAATGTTTTCCTTCCCTTTGCTTCCTGTGTGTTCCCCCTCCCCACCGCAGCCCCTTTGAATGCCTTTCTGCTCTTTGCCCCCATGTGTCCATTATTCATCCCCCATCCCAGTCAAAATCCAGCCCTGCCTTAGTACTGTTGCATAGTGCTGTCCTTCTGGATTACAAAGGCAGTAACCAGGAGCAGACCAAGCCTACACCCCCAGCAGTGTGGCATTCCACTGGCATCGCAACGAGACCAACCTGGTGCTAAAGCTGGTAGGCTATGAATGTTGCACTGACCTCGAAGTTGTGAATGAAGTGAGGCCCTACCGCTGCACGCCACCCTTTTTCAAATGTGAATCAGACTGGTGTGATTTGCCATTAGCAAGATTGGAAGGCAGCACGTGATTCTGGCAAGCAGCAGGTTTAATGAGATGATTATGAATGCAAATGGCATTCACATCACTAGTCAGCGGAAGACCTGGCCCGCCATTAATTCGCCAACAGGAGAATTGCAAACTGTTTTCATGCTCCAATTTTTTGGCTCCTGTTGGATTATCCAAACCTGCCCACCACGAAACACGTTGCAGGTAGGATGGGAAAGTTCTTTCCATCTAATCTGTAAGACTGCTCCTCTGTTCTGTCTATCGAGTACATGGGATAGATAGTGATTAACAGTAGCTTAAGATGTGCCCCTGAAGACCATCACAATATCCCCCTTTTTTCTAAATTTACCCTTTTTAACCTTAACCTTAGTGAATCAAAATATATTTACATTACATTAAAAGAAAATTATATTGTGTTTGAATACATAAGACATTACATAAAACAATGAATTTCCAAGTGTCTGAAGCATGCTGGCAGTTTACTTATATGCCTAGACTTGATAGAAAATGGTTTGGGGCGGGGGGGAGAAGGACAGGGATATCGACTACAATGACAATGGGCTCCCGGGTTAAAGGGGGAGGTAGGAGAGTGATCAGAGGAATGGAAATTTGCTCATGGTGAGCATTGAGGAGGATAGGAACATGGGAAATAGGAGCAGTAGGCCATTTAGCCCATTGAGCCTTATCCACCATTTAAACTGATCATATACCTCCTGTGCCATTTTCTTTCCTCACTATCCCCATATCCCTTGATGTCATTTGTATCCAAAATCCATCTATTTCTGTTTTGAACATGCTCAATGATTGAGCTTCCACAGGCCTCTGGGGTAGAGAATTCCAAAGATTCACCACCCTCAGTGAAGAAATTCCTACTCATCTCAATCTTAAATGGCCTACCCCTTTATTCTGAGACTGTATGCCTTGGTTCTAAATTCACCAGCTAGGGGAAACATCCTTCCTGTATCTACCCCATCATGCTCTGTAAGAAGTTTGTGAGTTTCAATGAGATCACCCTTCATTCTTCAAAACTTTAGACAATACAGACCCAGTTTCCTCAATCTTTCCTCATAAGACAATATTGTCATCCTTGGGATTAGCCTGGTGACCCTCCATTGCACTCCCTCTATGGCAAATAAATCCTTCCTGAGATGTACACAATACTCCAAATATGGTCTCACCAAGGCTCGATACAATTGCAGCAAGATATCTTTACTTCTGTACTCAAATACCCTTGTGATGAAGGCCAACATACCATTTGCCTTCCTAATTGTTTGCTACACCTGCATGCTAGCTTTTAGTGACTCATGAACAAGGACACCCTTTGCACTTCAACCCTTCTCAATCTCTCACAATTTAAGAAATACACTGCCTTTCTATTTTTTCCACCAAAGTGGATAACTTTATACATATTCACATTTTTTCCATTGCCATGTACTTGCCCATTCACTTAGCCTGTCCAAATCCCCATGAAGCCTTCTTGCATCCTGCTCACACCTCACATCCCCACCTAGGTTTTGTGTCATCAGCAAATTTGGAAATATTACATTTGGTCCCCACATCAAAATCATTTATATAGATTGTGAACAGCTGGGATCCATGCACTGATCCTTGTGGTACCACACTAGTGACAGCCTGCCATCCTGAGAATGGGATGTGGTGGCTCATATCTGCCACATTCTTTAGGAGGATCTGATGGCACGGTGACTGGGTGGCCATCCATTGCTAGCAGCTCTAAATAAAGGGACTTAGACAATCACAGGAGGTTGGAAGCTGGTCTCAAAATAGAATCAGAGCTGCACCATCTCAACAACCCGATGGGATGACGCAGTAAAAAAATAACCTTGGGAAAAACTGCCGGGGAGGAGTCTGAGGGCATGTGGGAGGAATCAGCTACTGCACTTTGGACCAATTGAAGTGGCATCCTGATAATTACTGGTTCAGGACATGGAAATCAAGGCTCAGCTGAGACATATTAGGCAGAGTCAAATGCCAACTGAAGGATTTGGGCACCTTAACTTGTGGTGTACATTCTTGCAAGAATCCATTAGGGCTTGTGAAAGTTTTGATTTGGTATGGTTGACCACTTGTCCGTTACAGAGGGATGTGAAATGGTCAAAAGGATCAAACGATTGAGCTGTCATATCTGCAGTACATGTGCAACATGCTCCAGACAACCCTACACATTGCAGTTGGGATGTTCAGGGCTTACAGGGATCAATACTTGCAGTCATTAAATTAGTGCAAGGCTGGGCTCAAAAGTATGGCTGCCTGTCAATTCCTGATTGAGGTTAATAGCACATGGCTGTGCTCACCCAGAACCAATCCACTTTGTGAATACACGGTCATGCTGGAGCAGTGATGAGGCGCGGTGTGTGTGGGGTGGGGGTGGGGAAAGTCCAGCTACTTGTGATCCTTCAGGATGTGCTTCAACTGCAAAAGAGGACCTGGGGATAGAATTTATGGAATGAGGACCGCCCAAAGGCTTCACAATGACTCACTAGCTTAGCAATAGAAGGTGATCATTGCAGAGTAAGGTGCAATCATGTCTCTACTACATTTTTCCACAGATACAAGGAGGAGTGCAGAATGCAGGCTGCGGGTAATGCTGCCTTCTTAAATGGCTTTGATGCAAAGGAGGAGAAAAAGGGCCCGCCGTCATTTAGGAGGGCTAAGGGAAGAGCTACGCCTGAGGAACATGGGCCAGCAGGGCCCCATGAAGACCTAGAAGCTGAGGAGGAGACACCAATTTCACAGAGGCATTTGGTGCAACCCAGGATGTACCGAACACACCTCATACTTGGAGATGAGCAACAGACAGTGCTGCAGATGCCTTTGCTTGTCAAGGGACGTGGTCGGCTCACATTTGCCACATTCCTCAGGAGGATCTGATGCCACAGTGAATGGGACGCCATCCATTGCCAATAGCTCTAAATATAACTGCTGCATTCAACATTTTTTGCAAGAGGCTCATTCCAGGGCTTCGCTGGCGACCCCTGCAGAATATCACAATCCTCCACTCAAATGCATAAGGGAGGTCACTGATGTCCTCATCAATAAGGCACACAATTACATCCAGTTCTCCATGGATGAAGCCAACCAGGCTGCAGGGAAATGGGATTTGCAGCAATCTCCAGCTTCCCACAAGTGTAGGGTTCCACTGACTGCACACATGTGGTTTTACGAGCTCCCTGGCAGCAGCCAGTAAGATTTGTCAATAGTAAAAGCTTCCACTCTCCCAACGTGCAGCTGACCTGTGATCACCGAAAGTAGATTATGGAGGTTTGTACGAGGTAGCCTGGGAGCTCACAACTCTTGAGTTATTCGAGATGCCACAGATCTTCAACGGCCGTTAACACATTCAGGGTTGCTCATCAGTAATAAAGGCTAACAGCAAAAGGCATGGTTAATGACACCTGTTCAGTGGCCACATGTGCTCCAGAGTAGGGGTATAAAGTGGCTCATTGTGCAACATGGCCCTTTGCGATCATGTTGAAAATGCGTTTCAGATGTGTGCTCTCCAGTACTTTCCAGAGAGGGTGTCCCGCATCATCGTGGTTTGTTGCGCTCTACAAAACCTGGCGCTCCTAAGGGGGGCGGGGGGGGGGGGGGTGGAAATGAACTGTCACACGGAGAAATGGAGGAGCTGCACCTCTCCTCGGGTGTGGATGATGCCAAAAGGGATGACATTGAAGAGGATGAGGACAATCACACCCCACAGAAAGAGGCCATTGCACGGGCCAGACGCGCCCATGAGACCCTTATAGCAACAAGATTCCAAGGCAATGAAGAAGACTAGCTCGTGCGAGTGCTTTTCACCTGTCCCTTCAAAACAGGGTAGACATTGAGGCTTTGTAAGCCTCAACATCTCAATGAAGGACATTAATCAGACAATGTGTAGTCACAATCGTGCCTAATGATGGTCTCATCCTTGGAACGTGTTTCAAGTTCAAAGACTGCAGTGCTTTCTCACAGTCTGTCTTTATTGAACTCATCGCAAGATGGCAGCCTCCAGAGAGATTGCCTCATGGCGTAGTCACATGACTATGGCAAGCCAGATATTACATTTCAAACCCAAACATCTCCCTTTTCATTCCAAAGATACAAACATCCCCCTTTTCCTAGCGAACAAAATCACTTTGTATGCACGATCATGTGTAACTGTGAGTTATCCACTGTACACCCACTGATCTATGCATTAACAACTGTTTGTTCTATTTGCCAGTCCCAGCTAACTTCCAGATCATGTCAGTAGCTCATCATGTTTTTTCATGGCTACAAATTGATTCTTTAAGGAGTCTTTCAGGATCACAGCTTCTTTGCGTGCCTTTTCTGCTGCTATTTTGCCGGACTGTACATCTGGTTCAGTTTTTTGAACTCGCGCTTTGTTTTACCAACTCTGGAACTGACAGTCATTATTTTCTTCTGGTACCTGTTGTGTAGTCTTTGAAATTTATTCAAATCTTGCACAGCTAGGTTCATTGAAGACTTCAGTTTATCATGCGTTTTCAATGGTATATACTCAGCTTGAATGTTGCGCTTCAAATCTTCCAGTTCAACCCTGATGTGAACATTTTCTTGTAGAACTGCTTCATTTACCTTCGGCTCGTGCATTTCATTGCACTGATGTGGTCGGCAACCATCTTGTGGTTTATTTGAACATTGTCTCCCTCTGTCTGAGGTCTTTTGTAGCCCACCTTCTGGGTTATTTTGCTGCCCTTTCTCTAGGGCCTTTATTCAGGGTTACCAGTCCAGGTTTTAGACTTTCTTCAGCTGAGATCAGTGGCTGTTGCATCCCATCTATTATCTGGAACTCTAAACTTTCCTTCTTGCCATTTCATTGTGCTCTCAGGCTAATTTGTCCTCTCGGTATGAGCATCGTGCCATTACATAGCCTCAACCTTACTTTTGACAGCTTCATTTTTGGATAGCATGTTGAGCTATTTCGTACAGGTCTGTGAAGGTCATTATATTGCATGAAGCACCAGTGTCTAACACTTCTTGTTCACTTGGTGCAATGGTGACTGCAGAAGCAGAGTAACAGTCACAAACCATTTATCACCTATAGACTTGATGGAACAAACCTGATGGTACCGTGTATAATTCCTCAGACTCTTCTGCTGATATCTCTGCAGCACTCATCTGTATAAGCTTTTTTTGCTTCTTTCTAGCAAAATGATTCTGCTTCTTGCACTGCTTTCCCCATGCTGGTGATGTCGTCGACCACAGTATTTGCATCCTGCCCTTTGTCCACGATTGAACAAAGAACAAAGAAAAGTACAGCACAGGAACAGGCCCTCCAAGCCTGCGCCGATCACATTGACCGTCAACTAAAACATTTTGCACTTCCAGGGTCCATATCCCTCTATTCCCATCCTATTCATGTATTTGTCAAGCTGCCTCTTAAACACCACTATCATACCTGCTTCCACCAGCTCCTTTGGCAGCGAATTCTAGACACTCACTACCCTCTGCGTAAAAAACTTGCCCCGCACATCTCCTCTATAGTTTTCTCCTCTCACCTTAAATCTATGTCCCCTAGTAATTGACTCTTCCACTCTGGGAAAAAAGCTCCTGATTATCTACTCTGTCCATGCCACTCATAATTTTGTAAACTTCTATCAAGTCGCCCCTCAATCTCCGTCACTCTAGTGAGAACAATCCGAGTTTCTCCAACCTCTCCTCATAGCTAATAACTTCCAGACCAGGCAGCGTCCTGGTAAACCTCCTCTGCATCCTCTCCAATATCCTTCTGGCAATGTGGCAACCAGAATTGCATGCAATATTCCAAGTGTGGCCTAACCAAGGTTCTATATAGCTGCAGCACGACTTCCCAGCTTTTATACTCAATACCCCTGCCAATGAAGGCAAGTCATGCCATATGCCTTCCTGACTACCTTATCCACCTGCATTGCCACTTTCAGTGACCTGTGGACCTGTACGCCCAGATCCCTCTGCCTGTCGATGCACTTAAGGATTCTGCCATTTACTGTATAATTCCTGCCTGTATTAGACCTTCCAAAATGCATTACCTCACATTCGTCTGGATTAAACTCCATCTGCCATTTCTCCGCCCAAGTCTCCAACCGATCTATATCCCGTTGTAACCTTTGACAATCCTCTTCACTATCTGCAACTCCTCCAACCTTAGTGTCGTCTGCAAACTTACTAATTAGCCCAGTTATATTTTCCTCCAAATCATTTATGTATTCTACAAACAGCAAAGGTCCCAGCACTGATTCCTGCGGAACTCCACTAGTCACAGGTCTCCATTCAGAAAAGCACCCTTCCACTGCTAGCCTTTGTCTTCTATGACCAAGCTAATTCTGTATCCATCTTGCCAGCTCACCTCTGATCCCGTGTGACTTTACCTTCTGTCTTTTTTGTTCTTTCGACCTAGAATGCCTCTTGACATAATGTACCTCCTGGTCTGCTCTGCCATATATTTTTTTTCAGCTGGCTCAGCCAGCATTTATTGCCCATCCCTAATTTTCCTTTTTAAGAGGGCATTTGTAAGAGTGAACCACATTACTGTGAATTTGGAGTTACATGTAGGCCAGACCGGGTCAGAATGGCAGATTTCCTTCCCTAAAGGACATTAGTGAACCAGATGGGTTTTTATGACTATTGACAATGGTTTCATGGTTTCATGGTTTCAGACTCTTAATTCCAGATATTTATTGAATTCAAATTCCACCATCTGCTGTGGTGGGATTCGAAGCAGGGTCTCCAGAGCATTATCCTGGGTCTCTGGATTACCAGTCCAGTGACAATACCACCATGCCACCGTCTATGTGCTTGAACTAACATTTTACAACTTCCACACTTCTACACACATCTGTTGCTTTGAGCAGAGTTTCTCATCTTTCAGTAGGGTTTCTCTCACTGAGGGGTCTTGTATACCCAAGAGTAATCTACCTTTAATCAGATCATCTTCTAGCTGTCCAAATTCACAGGATTCTGCAAGTTGTGTTACTGCAGGCACATACTGATCCATGGGTTCCGTTTCATCTTGAGCTCTAGTGTTGAATACATAGTGATCAAACGTAACATTCATTTGGGGTTCTAAATGTTTGTTCAAGGCTTTCAAAATCTCCGCTGTCTGTTTTCTTTGCTCGTTGGTTAGATTGAGGGTGGTATACAACTTATAGCAGTCCCTCCCCAGCAGTGTTAAAAGTGTGGCTACTCTGATCAGTTCCAGCTTGTTAATTAACTCTGTTGTAAGCTCGTAGTTTTGCCATTGAAAGTGGAAAATCTGTCAATTCTGCTTTGCATTTCGATGGAAGCTGGGAGGGGGATGTTTACAGCAGCCATGTTAACTTACTCAGTATCTTACTTGCAGCCTTTGGTTTGTTTGCTTTTCCTTGTCTCTTTTCAGCTGCTTTTACCAGGTTTTAACATTTGTGTACACCTGGGTTCTCTGACCTCTCTGCAGGATTTCCAGGAGTTTAAATCTCTATTTTACTTTCACTTCCTGACACCCTGTTCTGAGTTCAAAAACTGCAGTGCTTTCCCATAGCCTGTCTTCGTTGAAATCATCTCAAGATGGCAGCCTCCAGGGAGGCTGTCTCAGTCACATGACTAGGGCAAGCCAGATAGGACATGTAGAACTGATTGCATTTCAAACCCAAACAGAAAGCAAAGTAGTTTATGGAGCATGTGGCTGTTCTGTAATGGGATATGAATTTCACCAACACTCAATCTACAGCAAGTAGACATGGCACAGTCCTTTCAAGCATCGCACCAACATTTCACTACCTATGGCATCCTTCAAGAGGCAGGGACAGCACTTTAAACATCAATGTATTCATGGCAGTCTGCCTGGAGAGCTGCAAGGCACCTCAAGGAGGATGATCATCAAGTACTGGTTATCACTTGACCGTCTGAGGACCAATCTAAACCTGGGCAGCAGCATCTCTCCAAAGGCCATCCCTCATGCATGAATAATGTTCAGGCTTCATCTGATACTGAGCCGCCAGGGTGAGATCACAGCAACCTGAAAAGTGATATATCACTCTACATCATTCGATCTAAGACCCTCTCTTACCAATGTACTGATCTCGTCCCTTATTAAGAGTGCTTCTCCACCTCCTTTTCCTTTTTGTCTATCCCTCCTAAATGAACGCCGAATATCCTTGGATACTTAGTTCCCGATCTTGGTCACCCTGTAGCCACATCTCCATAATGTAAATTAAATCGTAGCCATTTACCTCAATTTGTGCATTCAAATAATTTGCGAATGCATTCAGATACCTTGAGATGCCTTTAATTCTGCTTTTTTAACTTTATTCTCTATTCTGATCCTATTTGATACTTGCCTCTGCTTCATCTATTTTTGCTTTCTACTTTTCTACTTCTTTCTAACAATTTAGCTTCTCTCAAATCTGAGGTCCCTTCCAGGTTTCCATCCCACTGCCAATCTAGTTTAAACCCTCCGCAACTGCACAAGCGAATCTCCCTGTGGGGATGTTAGTCCTGGTCTACTGAAGGTGCAGCCTGTTCATCTTGTACAGGTCCCACCTGCCCCAAAACCAGTCCCAATGCCTCAGAAATCCCTCCTACACCAGTTCTCCAGCCATGTGCTTAATCAGTTAATTCTACTATTTCTATCCTCACCAGCACGTGGAACTGGAAGTAAACCTGAGTTTACTGCTTTAGAGGTCTTGCTTTTCAATCTCCTTCCTAGCTCCCTGAAATCTGCTTTCAGGACTTCATCCCCCTTCCTGAGCTGGAACATGACTTATGGCTCTTCACCATCCCCCAGAAAAAAGTCCTGCAGCCGTTCCATGACATCCTTAACACTGGCACCAGGGAAGCAACATACCATTCTGAAGTCACATATATGACCACAGAAACACCTCTCTATTCCTCCATCTAATTAATCCCATATCACTACTGCTCTTTCCTTCTTCTTCCTCTCCTTCTATACAGCTAAGCGGCTCATGGTGCCACGAACCTGGCTCCGACTGCACTCCTCCAAGGAACCGATGCCCTCACCAGTATCCAAATCTGAAAACTAATTAGCAAATGGGACCTCAGGGGACACCTGCACTCTTCTCGTTCTCTTGGACTGTCCAGCGGTCCCCCATTCCCTTTCTGCCTGAATGCTCCTAGCCTGCGGTGTGACCACCTCTCTGAATGCACTAAAGAACAAAGAACAAAGAACAAAGAAAAATACAGCACAGGAATAGGCCCTTTGGCTCTCCAAGCCTGCGCCGATCACATTGACCGTCAACTAAAACATTCTGCACTTCTGGGGTCCGTATCCCTCTATTCCCATCCTAGTCATGTATTTGTCAAGCTGCCTCTTAAACACTACTATCGTACCTGCTTCCACCACCTCCTCTGGCAGCGAATTCCAGATACTCACTACCCTCTGCGTAAAAAAACTTGCCCCGAACATCTCCTCTATAGTTTTCTCTTCTCGCCTTAAATCTATGTCCCCTAGTAATTGACTCTTCCACCCTGGGAAAAAAGCTTCTATCTATGCTGTCCATGCCACTCATAATTTTGTAAACTTCTATCAAGTCGCCCCTCAATCTCCGTCGCTCGAGTGAGAACAATCCGAGTTTCTCCAACCTCTCCTCATAGCTAATAACCGCCAGACCAGGCAGCATCCTGGTAAACCTCCTCTGCACCCTCTCCAAAGCCTCCAAATCCTTCTGGTAATGTGGTGACCAGAATTGCACGCAATATTCCAAGTATGGCCTAACCAAGGTTCTATATAGTTGCAGCATGACTTCCCAGCTTTAATACTCAATACCCCTGCCAATGAAGGCAAGCATGCCATATACCTTCCTGACTACCTTATCCACCTGCGCTGCCATTTTCAGTGACTTGTGGACCTATACACTCAGATCCCTCTGCCTGTCGATGAACTTAAGGGTTCTGCCATTTACTGTGTAATTCCTACCTGTATTAGACCTTCCAAATGCATTACCTCACATTTGTCCGGATGAAACTCCATCTGCTATTTCTCCGCCCAAGTCTCCAACCGATCAACCGATCTATATCCCGTTGTATCCTTTGACAATCCTCTTCACTATCGGCAACTCCTCAAACCTTAGTGTCGTCTGCAAACTCACTAATTAGCCCATTTACATTTTTCTCCAAATCATTTATGTATACCACAAATAGCAAAGGTCCCAGCACTGATCCCTGCGGAACTCCACTAGTCACAGCTCTCCATTCAGAAAAGCACACTTCTACTGACCAAGCCAATTCTGTATCCATCCTGCCAGCTCACCTCTGATCCCGTGTGACTTTACCTTCTGTACCAGTCTGCCATGAGGGACCTTGTCAAAGTCCTTACTGAAATCCATATATATAACATCCACTGCCCTTCCATCGTCGATCATCTTTGTCACTTCCTCAAAAAACTCAATCAAGTTAGTGAGACACAACTTCCCCTTCGCAAAACCATGTTGCCTCTCACTAATACGCCCATTTGCTTCCAAATTGTAGTAAATCCTGTCACGAAGAATCTTCTCCAATAATTTCCCTACCACTGATGTAAGGCTCACTGACCTGTAATTTCCTGGATTATCCCTGCTACCCTTCTTAAACAATGGAACAACATTGGCCATTCTCAAGTCCTCTGGGACCTCACCTGTAGCCAGTCAGGATACAAAGATTTCTGTCAAGGCCCCAGCAATCTCCTCCCTTGCCTCTCTCGTACTCTGGTGTAGATCCCATCTGGCCCTGGGGACTTATCTACCTTAATATTCTTCAAGACGCCTAACACCTCCTCTTTTTTGATCTCAACATGATCCAGCTATCTACACACTCTTCCCTAGACACATCAACTGCTAAGTCCTTCTCTTTGGTGAATATTGATGAGAAGTATTCATTTAGTATCTCTCCCATTTCTTCTGGCTCCACATACAGGTTCCCACCTCTGTCCCTGAGTGGGCTTATGCTTTCCCTGGCTACCCTCTTGCCTTTTACATATGTATAAAAGGCCTTGGGATATTCCTTAATCCTAGTTGCCAGTGACTTTTCATGACCCCTTTTAGCCCTCCTGACTCCTTGCTTAAGTTTCTTCCTACTTTCTTTGTATTCTCCACGGGCTTCACCTGTTCCCAGCCTTCTAGCCCTTATGAATGCTTCCCTTTTCTTTTTGACTAATCTCACAATATCCTTTGTTATCCAAGGTTGCCATACTTATCCTTCATCCTAGCAGGAACATGCTGGTCCTGAATTCTTATCAACTGACATTTGAAAGCCCTCCACATGTCAGTTATTGATTTGCCCTCAAACATCTGCCTCCAGTCTAGAATCCTCAGTTCCTGCCTAATATTGTTATAATTAGCCTTCCCCCAATTAAGTACCTTAACCCAAGGACTCCTGTTATCCTTATCCACCAGTACCTTGAAACTTACTGAATTATGGTCACTTTTCCCAAAATGCTCTCCTACTGAAACTTCGACCTACTCAAGTAGTTCTCAGCCTTGCAGATGCCCCACAGTGACTCCAGCTCCCGCTTGAGCTCTGAAGCCCAGAGCCCAAGTTTCTGCAGCTGGTCACACTTCCTGCACGTGATCGACTAGGTCACAGGCAGTATCCATGACTTCCCACATACTACAGGACACGCATTCCATGTGACTGAACTGCCCTGCATGTCTAAACTTTGCTTTACTTACGTTAACTTTATTTGACCTTGGTTTACTTATATTAACTTTATTTTACTTGGCCTTAATCTAATAAACCTTGCAGTTATTGATAAACCTTACCAGTACTGATAAATCTGACCAATTCTTAACACACTTCACGAGTTGCAATAAACCTTACTTAAAGCGCTTCTTTCCTCTGTGCACCAGATTCCCACATGAACCCAATTCGCTACTCACTTGGCCTCTGTCTCACTCAGGCACAGTTTCCTGACTGTGATCATCTTACTGATCTTCATTTTTAAATTCATTTTCCAGACTCAAACGTGGTAAATTTTCTTTTTGAGATAACAAGTTCAAAATGGCTTTTTCTTGGCCCAACAACCTGTTCCTTAGCCTTTGGTCTGATCTTTCAATAATTTGTAATCCTTCAGTCTCTCCTGATCACATTTGGACCAAAGAACCGAAGCTATAAATTTCTATGATTCTAAAATGTAATCAAAAGGCATTATTGTGATAATGTTTGCCTTTATCTCAAGGGGGCTGCAATACCAAAGGGAGGAAGTAATGCTTCAGTTATACAGAACCTCGGTCAGACTCCAACTGGCACATTGCATTCAGTTTTGAGCATTAGATGTCAGGAAGTATTGGCCTTGGAGGAGATACAGTTCCGATTCACCAGAATGATACTGAGATGCAAAGGATTAAAGGGCTGCATACTCTTGGTTTGCAATGGTTGAGGGCTGATATAAATTAGATCTTTAACTGACAAAGGATAGATACAGAAAAACTAGAAGTAATTGCTATCTAGCCTTCTGGGTAGGAAAGGATGTCAATGGAGAATAAAATTGAGAGGGGTGTACAATGAATATCTGACCCAGACCCACCTGTTTCCAGCCTGGCAGGCTATGTAAGTAAGCTTAGATAGTGATATTTAGTTAAAAAAAATCAATTATTCTCAAATTAAACTACTGAATAAATTAACAGGACCAAAGGGAGCCATCTTGTAAGATGTGATTCCTTTACAGTAATCACTTAATATATTGTTATACTGACAATCAATCAGACAATCTGGCATTAGATGGTTTCAAGATAGTGAACCTCAATTTTGAAGACATTTAAATGAAGCAGGTCATAAGGGAATCCCCCAAGTGCATCTCGCTCGCAAACCATTTTTCACCCTCGGAAAATGGTGAGAGTAATGGTTCCTCTGTGGAGGCCAACCAGAGCCAAGGCCATGGCACTGTGGGTGATCCAGCTGCTCAGGGCAGGAGGAAGAAGTGTGGAACAGTGATTGTGGTAGGGGATTCATTGGTGAGGGGAGCAGACAGGTGCTTCTGTGGCTGTGGATGTGACTCCAGGATGGTGTGTCGCCTCCTGGGTGCCAGGGTCAAGGATGTTACAGAACAGCTGCAGGACATTCTGAAGGGGGAGAGTGAACAGCCAGAGGTCATGGTCCATGTTGAGACTGATGACCTAGGAAGAAAGAGAAATGAGGTTCTGCAAGCAGACTTTGGGGAGTTAAGGAGGAAAATGAAAAGCAGGGCTTCAAAGGTAGTAATCTCCAGATTACCCCAGGTGCCATGCAGTAGTGGGTATAGGAACAGAAGGATAGAGCAGAAGAATGCATGGCTGGAGATAAACTCAATAAAATTCAATAAAATGTCAATAAACTCCGAAGACTGTCTCCCTGCCTGTGGCTCCTTGTTCTGATGAGCAGTGTTCTTGTCACTCAGATGTGAAACCTTTACGCACAAGATAAAAGGCAAATGTCTCAGTCCAGGGCCTCTTCCCTGTGCAGCCTACAGACCATAGTGATAGTCTAGCCTCACACTCCCTGGAAACATTACTGATGCCTGCACCTCGGCAGTGCTTGTCATTACTGCCAGAATGTAGTGGGCAGGCACACTCTCCGTGTGCTCTCAGCACCTTTAAGGTCGTGCTGGCCCCCATCACACCAGAATCAGAAGGGCTGAGGTGCTGAAGGCAGACACAGCATCAGATGCATCTAAAGTTTCATGGCTGCGTTTCTGGCCCTGATTATGGAGTGAATTCGTATGGGAGAGGTGGTGGACAGGGCAGGTGGTGATGAACAGCCAGAGATCATGATCCATTTTTGTACTAATGACATAAGTAGAAAGATGGATAAGGTCATGCAGCCAAATTTTGGAGAGCTATCAAAGAAATTAAAAAGGAAGACCTCAAAGGTAGTAATCTCTGGGTTAGACCTAGTGCCATGCAGTGGTGAGTACAGACATGGATGGATAGTGCAAATGAATGTGTGACAGGTGAGATGATGCAGAAGGGAGGGCTTTAGATCCCTGGGATTTTGGGACCAATTCTGGGTGAGATCAGTGTTTTGGAAGCCAGGTGGGTTGCGCCTCAGCAGAATCAGACCAGTATCGCATTGATATGGTTTCCTCGTGCTCTCGGAGGATTTAAATTACTTGGCAGGGGGATGGGACCTTGACTACAGATTTGGAAGGAAGAGAAACAAAGCTGGAATAGAAAGGAAGGAAATTAGTAAACAAATATAGCAGCAAAAATAACGGCTAGAAAATAACAAAGTAATTGTTCAATGATTAATGGAATAAATTTCAATACAAAAAACATACAAATCAGGAAGTAGGCCATTTGGCCCCTCGAGCTTGCTCCACCATTCAATAAGATCATGGATCTGATTGTAGCCTGAACTCCACATTCCACCTACCTGATAACTTTTGGCTCCCTTGTTAGTCAAGAATCTACCTACCTCTGCCTGAAGACCATTCATTGACCCTACCTCCACTGTTCTTTAGGGAAGAGAGTTGCAAAGTTTCATGACCTTCTGGGAGAAAACAATTCTTCTCCCCTTATTTTTAAACTGTGTCCCCTAGTTCCAGTCTCTTCCACAAGGGGAATCATCCTTTCAGCATCAACCCTGTCAAGTCCCCTCAGGATTCTACAGGTTTCAATAAGATCACCTCTCAAATTTTTTAAACTGAATGGATTCAGGCTCAGCCTGTCCAACCTCTTCTGATAAGATACCCCCTATCCCAGGTATCAGTTGAGTGAACCTTCTCTGAATTGCTTCTAACACATTTATATGCTTTCTTAAATAAAGAGACTTAAATAAACTGTACACAGTACTCTGGATGTGGTCTCACCAAAGCCCTGTACAAATGTAGCAAAGTATTCTTACTTTTATTGCTGAGAAAAGCAACATGTCAAAGCTTTTCATCTTACACTCATCAGGGCACTTTGCAAGAATACCAATACAAGGGGAAAGCAACAATTTATACTGTATGTAAAGAGAGTGCTGATTGGTTGGTAAGTGGACTCTGGGAGATGTGTTGCCATGGAGAATGCACCAGTGATGGTGACTGATAGTTACATGCCAAGCATTGTTTGAAATTTAAACCAGGCAGCTTGACCCTGAGGAATGAGTCAGCAAATGGATATCACTTATTGTGTTTAGCTGAAACGAGTGCAATGTATGTTCATGTTCTTTCTGTTTGCAAAATGCACGGCAGAGTGTATTAATACATGGAGCTTCCAGCACACACACATGCACCACATAGTGAGCCCAACTGACAATCTTTAATTGGTTGTCAACGGAATTCTTAGTACACTGAGGATTATTTAGCAAAGTTGTCCAATTGCGGAATCACATCTAATGGTGGATGCTGTATTTGAATTTTGCAAGCACAAGCTGGTTGATCTGTACCTTGCTCATTGCAAACAGCAGTTTGGGACATGCTGTTTGGTACGATCTGCCAGCCTTCGGGATGTACAACCTACATGTCTAGCATTACACTGGCACTTAAATTCATATACCTCTATATTCATTTCTGTGATAGGCAGGATGTCTTTTTGGCTTGATGGCAGTATCCTGTTAGTGGCGAATATCACTCGTGTTGCTACTGCATAGTCGCAGCGTGCACCAGCTAGCTTCACCTGTTGCTCAAATTTTTGAGACAACTTGCACTTCCAGGGTAATCTGAGGTAGACCGGGCCCTTGTCAGGGTCGAAAGTGATGGCCTTAGGCCCAATATTGAGTTTGCATGATATACAGTGCAAACTAATCTGATTGCGGGTCTAGACTGCCACCATTGCATGGATCAGTATTCATTGAACTTATAAATTCGGCAACTCACACAGTTGAGTTCAATTTTAATCATACCATGTGTGGCCAAATTGATGGTGTTGCCATGGGATCCCCTCCAGGCCCAGCTTTCGCAAAAATCTTTGTTGGGTTCCATGAGAAACGTGTCTTCAATGGAATGACACCTAACCTCCTACCCATTGCATATTTCCAATATGCAGATGATAAGTTTGCTATATTTAAATCCGCATGCAACAATTTCCTTACATGTCTTAATGGGCTTCACCCTGCACTCAAATTCACCTTTGAAATGGAGCAGTCAAATGAACTCAGTCACCTTGATGTACTAGTTGAGAAATCTGTCAAGGGATTCTCTACCATGGTCTAACACATGCCTTCCTTCACAGGTCAATATACACATTGGGATTACATAGAAACATACATAGAAAATAGGAGGAGTAGGCCATTCGGCCCTTCATGGCCGATCATCCAACTCAATAGCCTGCTCCCGCTTTCTCCCCATATCCATTGATCCCTTTCGCCCAAAGAGCTATATCTAACTCCTTCTTGAAAACATACAATGTTTTGGCCTCAACTACTTTCTGTGGTAGCGAATTCCACAGGCTCACCACTCACTAAGTGAAGAAATTTCTCCTCATCTCAGTCCTAAATGGTCTACCCTGAATCCTCAGACTGTGATCCCTGGTTCTGGACTCCCCCACCATCGGGAACATCCTTCCTGCATCTACCCTGTCTAGTCCTGTTGGAATTTTATAGGTTTCTATTATGTCCTCCCTCGTTCTTCTGAACTCCAGTGAATATAATCCTAACTGACTCAATATCTCCTCATATGTCAGTCCTGCCATCCCAGGAATCAGCCTGGTAAACCTTCGCTACACTCCCTCAATGGCAAGAGCATCCTTCCTTAGATAAAGAGACCAAAACTGCACACAATATTCCAAGTGTGGTCTCACCAAGGCCCTGTATAATTGCAGCAAGATATCCCTGCTCTTGTACTCGAATCCTCTTGCTATGAAGGCCAACATACCATTTGCCTTCTTTACTGCCTGCTGCACTTGCATGCTTACCTTCAGTGACTGGTGTACGAGGACACCCAGGTCTCATTGCACATTTCCCACCCTCAATTGTAGCCTTTCAGATAATAATCTGCCTCCCTGTTTTTGCTACCAAAGTGGATAACCTCACATTTACCCACAATATACTGCATCTGCCATGCATTTGCCCACTCACTCAGCTTGTCCAAATCAAAGTGAAGATTCTCTGCGTCCTCCTCACAGCTCACCCTCCCACCCAGCTTGGTGTTATCTGCAAATTTGGGGATATTACATTTAATTCCCTCAACTAAGTCATTAATATACATTGTGAATAGCTGGGGTCCCAGCATGGATCCCTGCGGTACCTCACTAGTCACCGCCTGCCATTTGGAAAAAGTCCCATTTATTCCTACTCTTTGTTTCCCGTCTGCCAACCAGTTTTCTATCCATCTCAGTACACTAACCCCAACCCCATGCGCTTTAATTTTACATGCCAATCTCTTATGTGGAACTTCGTCAAAAGCCTTCTGAAAGTCCAAATAAACCACATCCACTGGCTCCCCCTCATCAACTCTACTAGTTACATCCTCGAAAAATTCCAGTAAATTTGTCAAGTATGATTTCCCTTTCATAAATCCATGCTAACTCTGTCCGATTCTGCCACTGTTTTCCAAGTGTTCAACTATGAAATCTTTTATAATTGACTCTAGAATTTTCAACACTACCGACGTCAGGCTGACTGGTCTATCATTCCCTGTTTTCTCTCTACTTCCCCTTGTAAATAGTGGGGTTACAATAGCTACCCTCCAATCTGTAGGAACTGTTTCAGAGTCCATAGACTCTCAGAAGATGACCACCAATGCATCCACTATTTCTAGGGCCACTTCCTTAAGTACTCTGGGATGTAGTTTATCAGGCCCTGGGGACTTATCGGCCCTCAATCCCATCAATTTCCCCAACACCATTTCCCTACTAATACTGATTTCTTTCAGTTCCTCCCATCACTAAACCCTGTGTTTCCCAACATTTCTGGTATGTTATTTGTGTCCTCCTTCATGAAGACAGAACCAAAGTATGTATTTAGTTGGTCAGCCATTTCTTTGTTCTCCATTATAAATTTCCCCATTTCTGGCTGTAAGTGACCTACATTCACCATCTTCACATACCTATAAAAACTTTTACAGTCAGTTTTTATGTTCCCTGAAAGCTTACTCTCGTACTCTATTTTCCCCTTCTTAATCAATCCCTTGGTCCTCCTTTGCTGAATTCTCAAGTGCTCCCAATCCTCAGGTCTATTGTTTTTTCTGGCCAATTTGTATGCCTCTTCCTTGGATCTAATACTATCTCTAATTTCCCTTGTGAGCCATGGTTTGGCTACCTTTTCTGTTTTGCTTTTGCGCCAGACAGGAATAAACAATTCTTACGCTTTTTGAATGTTTGCCAATGCCGATCCACCTTTAAGTAACATTTCCCAATCCATAACAGCCAACTCGCAGTTATCATATACTATTGTAGTTTCCTTTATTAAGATTCAGGACCCTAGTCTCAGAATCAACTACGTCAATCTCCATCTTGATGAAGAATTCTATCATATTATGGTCGCTCATCTCCAAAGGACCTCGCACAACTAGCTTGCGAATTATTCCTTTCTCATTACACAATACCCTGTCTAGGATGTCCTGTTCTCTAGTTGGTTCCTCAACATATTGATCCAGAAAACCATCCCGTATACACTCCAGGAATTCTTCCTCTATGGTATTGTTACTAATTTGATTTGCCCAACCTAAATGCAGATTAAAGTCACCCATAATTACAGATGTTCCCTTATTACATGCGTCTCTAATTTCCCGTTTAGTGCCATTCCCAACATCACCACTACAGCTTGGGGGTCTATTTACAACCCCCACTAACATTTTTTTGCCTCTTAGTGTTTCTCAGCTCTACCCATACAGATTCCACATCGTCGGAGCTAAAATTTTTCCTCACTATCGCGTTAATTTCCTCTTTAACCAGCAATCCAACTCCACCGCCTTTTCCTTTTTGTCTGTCCTTCCTAAATACTGAATATCCCTGGATGTTCAATTCCCATCCCTGGTCACCCTGCAGCCATGTCTCCGTAATCCCTACTATATCATACCTGTTTACATCTATTTGCGGTTAATTCATCCACTTTATTGCAAATGCTCCTTGTGTTAAGGCATAAAGCCTTAAGGCTTGTCTTTTTAACATTAGTAGTCCCATTCCCACTATTTTTCACTGAGGCTCTGTTTGATTCTTGCCCTTGATTTCTCTGCCTATCACTTCTCTTATTCCCCTTTCTATCTTTTGTTTTTGTCCTTGATTCCCCCTCCACTGACTCCTTGCATGGTTCCCATCCCCCTGCCGTTTTATAGTTTAAACACTCCCCAACCACTCTCGCAAATATTCCCCCTAGGACATCAGTCCAGGTCCTGTCCAGGTGTAACCCATCCAGTTTGCACTGGTCCCACCCCCAGAACCGGTCCCAATGTCCCAGGAATCTGAAACACTCCCCCTCACACCATCTCTTCAGCTATGTATGCATCCGGTGTATCCTGCTATTTCTACTCTGACTAGCACGTGGCTAGTGAGATCACTACCTTTGAGGATCTACTTTTCAAATTACTTTCTAACTCCCTATATTCGGCTTTTAGGATATCACCCCTTTTTTTAACCCATGTCATTTGTACCAATGTGTACCACGACCACTCTCCCTCCCTCTTCAGAATGTCCTGTAGCTGCTCTGAGACATCCTTGACCCCAGCGTCATGGAGGCAACATACTATCCTGGAGTCTCGTTTGCGGCCACAGAAACACCTATCTATTCCCCTTACTTTTTACTCCACCCCTGTGGAGTAATTTGGCTGTTGCTGCTTTCCCCTGAGAGGCCATTCCCCTCTACAGTATCTAAAGCAGTATATCTGTATTGCAGGGGAATAGCCACAGGAGATTCCTGCACTGCCTGTCTAGTTCTCTTGCTCTGCCTGGTAGTCACCCATTCTCTTCCTACCTGTGGAGTCTTAGCCTGTGTTGTGACTCTATACGTGCTATCCACAATACTCTCCGCCTTGCGGATGCTCCACAGTGTCCCCAGCCGCCGCTCCAGCTCTGAAACCCAGGCTTCCAGGAGCTGCAGCTAGAGACACTTCCCACACACATGCTGGCCCGGGCACTGGAAATGTTCCTGGCTTCCCACATAGAGCAGGAGGAGAGCACGGCTTTGAGCTCTCCTGCCATGACTTACCCCTTTAAATTACATTAAACATTTTGGAAGATAATTAATATCAAATAATATCAATTACTCTAGGGCCCTTCTTCCCTGCTCCTTGTTGTTACAGAATATAGCCCTTACAAACGATGAACCACAAGATAAGACCTTAAAAAGTATAAGCGATAAAAGTAGTAAATACTTACCCCACCGTACTCACAATACTCAAAGGATCACCTCATTGGCTCCTCACCAAATTCCTTCAGTCACCTCTTCAACTCCCAGCTCCTCTCGCGCTCCTCTTCAACTCCCAGCTCCTCTCGCGCTCCTTTTTATTATTCTTACAATTCCACGCACGATAATATTGATCTTATTGGCAACCTGAGGCCCAATCTATTTGCTCACTATGCAAGCTTGATGCTGAAATAGGTCACATCAACGGCATCCTGCAGGATAGTGGCTACCCTGATCAGATCATTTTGCACTGTATATCACGCAAACTCATGAGCAGGCCTAGGGCCATCACTTCTGGCCCTGAAAAGTGCCCACTCTACCTCAGATTACCCTGGAAGGATCTCTCAAAAATTTGGGCAACAGATGAAGCTATCTGTTTCATGTTGTTCTTATGCAGTAGCAACACAAGTGGTATTCACCACTAATAGGATGCTGCTGTCAAGCTCAAAAGACATTCTGCCTAGCACACAAATGAGTCATGTGGTATGTGCATTCCAGTGCCAGTGTGAATGTCCCAAAGATTGGTGAATTGTATCAAACAGCATGTCCCCGCCACTGTTCACAATGGGTAGGACTGTACCCAATCAGTCCGTGCTTGCAAAACTTAAATCACAGTGCCCAACATTAGATGTGATTCTGCAATTGGGCATTTGCTAAAGAATCTTCGGTGTGCTAAGAGTTACGCTGAAAACCAATTTAAGATAGTCAGTCGGGCTCGCGGTGTGGCTCACTTGCATGTATTGCGGGAACCTACATATATTAACACATAGGGCCCTGTTCTGTGTAGACATTACACCTATTTCAGCTAAATAAGTGACAGCCATTTGCTAACTCATTCCTCAGGACAATGCCTTGACCAATGAAGGTCAAGCCCCCTTGTTTAAATTTCAAACAATGCTTGGCAGTTAACTGGTAGGTGTGTGCAGTCTGCAGCTGGGCCTTCTAGGCCCAGAGCTGCTCCAGGTTGTCTTCCAAGGCCATGTGTAGACTCCTCCACTGAAAGTCAGCAGCCTTCCACCAGCCATGCTGCAGCCACTGGTGTAGGAGCATTGGGACAAGCAGAGATAGAGACTAAGGGAATGCAAAAGGGTTGTTATTGTACATTTGTTGTATGATGGAATTTCATTGATAAACTTTGTTTGGAATGCTTATTTTGTGGTGGCTTTTATTTTTATATTGTGGTCAATATGTGATGGTCAGTGAGAGACGGAAAGAAAGGCAATATAAAAAAATCAAATTACTGCGGATGCTGGAAATCTGAAATAAAAACATAAAATGCTGGAAAAACTCAGCAGGTCTAGCAGCATTTGTGGAAAGAGGAAAGGAATTAACGTTTCGAGTCCATATGACTCTTCTTCAGGGCTGGAAAGAAAGGCAAGGTGAGAGAATATCGTTGAGTGGGCATTTGGGGTCACTGGCATTCCAATTCAATTAGTTCTTCATGGACAGCCAGGCAAGAAAGGGGCTGCCTAGATTGCCTGCCCCTTCCTCTTTCACCTCCTGCTCATGCTCCTTAGCTGCTCACCATGGAAATAGCTATCCCTTCATGATGGCAATTTACTCTCTGAAGTCATTAGCCTTCAGCTTGTCAGCAGATTGACCTTGTTGCCCATTGGTTTTTCAGGGTGGCTCAAAATATATGTGGCACAGTAAACTGCCACAGAATGAATGCATCATGACTGCTGCCAGGACACCAGGCACTGGCCTGCATGATTCACTGGCTATGGTCACACATCATCTGCACCTTGAGGGAGCGGAATTCTTTTTGATTGCAATATACGGCAGTCTTTACATTAGGTGCCTGCAAAATGAATTGTGTGCAGTCTATAGCACCCTGCTTCATGGGGAAGCCTGCAATTCTAGTAGTGCTAAGTGCTTGCTCTGCCTGCTGGTCTGTGAAAAAGAATGAAATGTAGTTTAATCTCCTGAAATTAAAGGGGTTCAATGACTTTCCTTATGCAACAGTAGACAGCAAATTGCAAGATATTCCAAATATCTCCAGTTCCAACCTATAGGAACTACATTAAAAATGTTAATTCCCACAGTTAGTCATTGGCAATGTCATCTTTTCCCCACTCTGGAGTTGCAGTTGTGGCTGCAGGTGACAGATTTCAGTAGGGATGTCGTTAATGAATTGCAGATGTTTCAGGCATTTTCTTCTTGGAGTTCAGATGAGGGAATTGCTCTCTGCACCCTGGGTGAACATGGCCTCCTGCTCCCATCTCCCAGTTATCCTCCCTCTTCTGTAAGGCTTCTACTCATTTTCCCAGTCATTGTACTCCAAGGATCTATTAGTGCACCCATGTCTGGAAGCAACTAGCTTGGTGTAGAAGCCTTGAAGTCGGCAAAAAATTTCTTTACCAGCTGCCACACCACTCCCTGTTGATTTTTGCAACATAATATATAACATGAACAACATAAGGCTATGAAGAGTTATAGAATCATAACAACAGCCAGAAACAATCAACCAACAACTAAGCTGTTTAAATAGTGCTCGTCATTTTTGTTGCTTACTATGAGTTCTACTGATACAAAATGAGGAGGTGTCAACTGGAGTATTGTACTCCAAAATGGCACCCCTGGTGTCAAGTCAAGTTACATACTGATTAAGCCATGATCTGGCTGTTCTGCATACTGCTGTGCATGCCCTAACATCCTCACAAAGATAACATCTGGTGCAATTTGTAACAGCAGTCTATGAGGGTGCATCAGACACCATTTTGGTCCCTAAATGGCACCCATCTAAGCACATTTTGTGCCCAATATATAAATGCAAGTTATTGTTATGGAATAGAGGAATCACATTCACTATTTTCCAATCTAGTGGGGCCTTTCCAGAATCGAGAGAATTTTGTAAGATTAAAACTAATGCATCTACTATCTCAATAGCCACTTCTTTTAAGACCCTAGCAGTTCAAGAAGGCAGCTCACCATCATCTTCTCAAGGGCAACTAGGGATGGACAATAAATGCTGGCCCAGCCAGCAAAGCCCACATCGCTTAGAAAAAAAAGCTCCTTCCTCCCTTTCACTTCCTGATTCATAATGATTTCTGGGATGTTATTTGTATTCTCTACAATGAAGACAGATGCAAAAATATCTGTTCAATTCATCAGCCACTTACCTTATTTTCCATTATTAATTCCCAAGACTCTAACTCTAGAGGACCAACGCTTACTTTACTTACTATTTTCCTTTTTAAATACCTGTAAAAACTCTTGCTATCCGTTTTTATATTTCTAGCTAACTTTCTCTTGTATTCTAATTTCTCCCTTATTAATATTTTAGTCATTCTTTTCTGTTTCCTTCTCACTAAAATGTATCTTTATGAGTATTCTGAAATATCTCCTTAAAAGTCTGCCACTGTATCTCTACTGGCCTATACCTTAACCTAATTTCCCAGTTCACTTTAGCCAGCTCTTTCTTCATGCCCTCACAAATGCCCTTATTTAAATTTAAAAATTCAGCTTAGATCCACTCCTCCCTCCCTCAAACTTTCAACACAAAGACAGAAAATGCTGGAAAAATTCAGCAGGTCTGACAGCATCTATGGAGAGAGAAACAGAGTTAACGTTTCGAGTCCGTATGGCCCTTCTTCAGAGCATTTTACGCAATGTGGGCTTTGCTGGCTGGGCCAGCATTTATTGTCCATCCCTAGTTGCCCTTGAGGTGGTGGTGGTGAGCTGCCTTCTTGAACTGCTAGGGTCTTAAAAGAAGTGGCTGCTGAGATAGTAGATGCATTGGTTTTAATCTTCCAAAATTCTCTCAATTCTGGAAAGGCCCCACTAGATTGGAAAATAGTGAATGTGATTCCTCTATTCAAGAAAAGAAGGAGATAGAAAGCAGGAAACTACAGGCCACTTAGCTTGACATCTATCATAGAGAAATTGCTGGAATCTATTATTATAGCGAGGTACTTCGAAAATCTTAACGTGATCGAGCAGAGTCAACATGGGTTTTGTGAAAGGTAAGTATCTTGGACTAACTTATTGGAGTTCTTTGAGGAAGTAACAAGCAACAATGATAAAGGCAAACCTGTTGATGCCATATCAAACCTTACTATGTGAAATAAGTGTTGGGGGTAACATATTAACATGGATAGAGGATTGTTTAGCTAACAGGAATCATAGCATAGGGATAAATGGGTCTTTTCAGTTGGCAAGATGTGACGAGTGGAATGCCATAGGGACTAGTGCTGGGGCCTCAATTATTTACAATTTATAGGAATGACTCGGATAACGGGACTGAATGTATGTTTGCGAAATTTGCTGATGACACAAAGGTAGGTTGGAAAGTAAGTTGTGAAGAGGAGTCTGCAAAGGGACATAGATAGTTTAAGTGAGTGGACAAAAAATTGGCACTTGGAGTATAATATGGGAAAATGTGAACTTGTCCACATTGGCAGGAAGAATAGAAAATCAGCTCATTATTAAATGGAGAAAGATTGCAGAACTCAGAGGTACAGAAGGATCTGGCTTTCCTGGTTCATGAATCACAGAAAGTTAGTATGCAGGAACAGCGAGTGACTTGGAAGGCAAATGGAATGCTGGTGTAAATTGCAAGGGGAATGGAATATAAAAGGGATATTTTACTACTTTTGTATAGGGCGCAGATGTGGTGAGGCCACATCTGAAGTACTGTACACTGTTTTAGTCTCCTTATTTAAGGTTTTAAAAGTAGCGGTTCAGACAAGGTACATTCGACTAATAGAGGTGGAGTTATCTTACAAGGAAAGTTTGGACAGGCTGGGTCTGTATCCATTGGAGTTTAGAAGATTGAGGGGTGATATTATCAAAACAGGTAAGGTCCTGAGGGGACTTGACAGGATGGATGCTGAAAGGGTGTTTCCCCATGTGAGAGAAACTAGAATTAGGAGAACACAGTTCAAAAATAAGGGGTCTCCCATTTAAGAAAGAGATGAGAAGAATTTTTTCTCAGAGGGGCGTGAATCTTTGGAACTCTGTTCCCCGGAGAGTGGTGGAGGCAGGGTCAACAAATATTTTTAAGGCATTGGTAGATAGATTCCGGACTAAAAAAAGGAAGTCAAAGGTTATTGGGGGTAGGTGGAATGAGCCCACAATCAGATCAACTGTGATCTGATTGAATGACAGGGAAGGCTGGAGGGGCTGAATGGTCTACACCAAGTTGTAAATTCGTAACATGCAAGATTGAGGGGAAGGATTAAGAGGGGCGAGGAATAAGGGGTCAAAAAAAACACAAGAAGCATCAGGGCCCATAATATCTCTCCCTGGGCCTTGGTTAGATTGCAATGATGTGTAAAAGGAAAATGACAAAATAAGGTCCCGATATTAACCGAGAGGTGTACAGGAGGTGGGGCTTTTGATATCCCATGGCAATTTAACTTAGCACTCACATTATCATTTTACTTTCAGGTTTGGTGTAGAGTGCACGGCAGCGGACATGATGTGGACTCACATGACTGGTGCTCAAATGGCATTTGGAGGAATTGGGAGGCTTGTCACAGAGTCAGAAATTTCACAACAGGATAGTGAAAGTTTGTTTAATAATGGAATGTTTGATGTATTGTTAGGCCAGTGAGGAGCTGAAGAGAGATCCCTTCCCCAAAAATAGGAGAAAGACAGTGTTGATAGGAGTGAACACTACACAGTCATTGTGGAGATGAAGTCCCCACTTCACAATGGCAATGTCTCTTGTGTTGTGAGGCACAACCACCAGGCTCAATGGAATAGATTCGGAAGAGATCTAGCAGCTCAAAGCTGGGCATCCTTGAGGCGCAGTGGGTCATCAGCAGCAGCAAATTTGTATTCGACCACAATCTGTAACCTCATGGCCTGGCATATCATTCACTCCACTGTTATGGATAGGAGAGAGACAGGCAAAGTGTACTTCTTTCCCCTCACCAACTGTCCATAGCAGAAGTTGTTTTGAATTATTTTTAAAGTATGCTACAGCATGAGAGTTCTACAACTATTGATAGTAATGGTACAAGAACCACAAAAATGAATATTAGTTAACCATATTTCCAGAGTCCAAGAAGTCAAAGTCCAGAGAATGTTTCCCTTTGTGTCGGGGTTCAGTCCCAATGAGTTTCTGGCTGGAGGAAACAATACCAAAATCTTTGAAACAAAGGACACTGCAGTATGATGGGCTCTCTGTGCTTAGGTGTTGATCAGAGACTTTTAAAATGAAACTGGCTTCAAGGAGTTGAAAGATGGTAACCGGCTGCATGCTCAGCCAAGGTGCTGGGGTCCTTTCCAGTTGATGTTAAAATGGCAGTTGAGGATTTCTCAGTTCTTAAAGGAATATAGAGATTTTAAAAATAGTAACTTGATTCATGTGACCTTTTTCCACAATGATTTCAAAAGGGATGTTTATCCAATGTCTGGAACTGGCTTTGATTTCAGGACTGACAATTCCCCAGTCACTAAATGTTAAAAGAGTTACCATGCATATTGAGGGTCTTGTGTTGGAAAGCCATTGTTTAGGCAGGCCCTCTGATTCTGCTAGAAGAGTAAGCTCATCAAGATGCAAATGATGTTCTCTTTAATGTCCCCTTTTGAAATGGACCTGGGCAATTCCAGGTGTGAGGTGAGTCTGTTAACAGCTCTGAAGGCAAAACAAATTTCAATCTGCAGGTCCAATAGTTTCATGATTACAGGGGGTCTGTACAATAAGGTGTGAGATTCCACAGGTTGACAGTGGAATTCTTTTGTTCTTGTAACTGCTGTTGGCAAATTCCAGAAAAAGGGTCAATCATTTGGTTATGTGACTTGTAGCAGCCCTCTTTTTTGGTTCAACAGAAAGTCCATTGTAAAATTAGCAAAAAGGATAAAGTTTTGATTTCTAATTCATTCTTCTTCTCAGGAGACAGGAAACAGCCAGCTACACTGAAGTGAGACTGAGACTGAATGAATAGTGAATTAGGTTCACGTGGTAAATTCTGGTAAGTCCTTTTCATAGATTATAGATTAAGAATCAAGATCTGACATAGTACGAGCCTTCAAGCAAGTTAGGTTAACTTGTTAAAGAGAGAATTTGCCTGCTGTGGCATTCATCTGTCAATCACCAGAAAGCAGCTGGTACAAGTAGCGTTAATTACTGTAGCAGGAAGCTCAACTAGCTAGTGACTCATCAGAGGGCCGATAAAAGAGCTAGACTTTTCAAATTACATGGCCAATAAGGGGCACGCAAGGGGACAGGCGACTATGCTGGAGTGAGACAGAGACTGAATGAGTAACGAATTAGGTCCACGTGGGAATTCAGTGCACAGGGGAAAGAGGTGCGGCAAACATAGGAATTATTCTAAGTTAATTAAGTGAGTAATTAAATTAAATTGACTAAATAATAAAAGAGAACAAAGAAAAGTACAGCACAGGAACAGGCCCTTCGGCCCTCCAAGGCTGCACCGATCATATTGCCAGTCAAACTAAAACATTTTGCACTTCCGGGGTCCGTATCCCTCTATTCCCATCCTATTCATATATTCGTCAAGTTGCCTCTTAAACACCATGATCGTTCCTACTTTCACCACCTCCTCTGGCAGCGAATTCCAGATACTCATTACCCTCTGCGTAAAAAACTTGCCCCGCACATCTCCTCTAAAGTTTTCTCCTCTCACCTTACATCTATGTCCCCTAGTAGTTGACTCGTCCACCCTCGGAAAAAGCTTCTGACTATCCACTCTGTCCATGCCACTCATAATTTTGTAAACTTCTATCAAGTCGCCCTCAATCTCTGTCGCTCTAGTGAGAACAATCCGAGTTTCTCCAACCTCTCCTCATAGCTAATAACCGCCAGACCAGGCAGCATCCTGGTAAACCTCCTCTGCACTCTCTCCAACGCCTCCATATCCTTCTGGTAATGTGGCGACCAGAATTACATGCAATATTCCAAGTGTGGCCTAATCAAGGTTCTATACAGCTGCAGCATGACTTCCCAGCTTTTATTCTCAATATCTCTGCCAATGAAGACAAGCATGCCATATGCCTTCCTGACTACCTTATCCACCTGTGTTGCCACTTTCAGTGACCCGTGGACCTGTACACCCAGATCCCTCTGCCCGTCGATGTATTTAAGGGTTCTGCCATTTACTGTATAATTCCTACCTGTATTAGACCTTCCAAAATGCATTACCTCGCATTTGTCCAGATTAAGCTCCATCTGCCATTTCTCCACCCAAGTCCCCAACCGATCTATATCCCATTATATCCTTTGACAATCCTCTTCACTATCTGCAACTCCTCCAACCTTAGTGTCATCTGCAAACTTACTAATTACTAATAAAGTGGGGTAATTGAAATAATTCAATATTAAGACTAATATAAGATGTATATTAGTAGACAAAGTAGACAAGTGTAGTTATGAGAGTTCTTTCTAAGCATGATGGGAAATAAAGCCAACACATAGGCATGATGGGTACGGTACTGTGGGAACCCAACTAACAACCACGAGTCATAAAACTTAATGACCTTCACAGGATGGGGAAGCAAATGGTAGGTCGCTAAGATTGCAGACTGGGAGGCGATAGAACCGAGGCATTTTCCAACCTCCCAATGAGATAACAGACATCTACAGCCTGAGTAATTCTACTCATTAGAAATGTAACTGGAGGTTCTACTAGGCAGTATAGTGAAATGTGATAACTAAAAGACATAAATATGCTATGTAGCCTTTGTATCAGGGAGACACTGTAGAACCAGACTGTGTCCTCCCAGCATATGCTTGAATAAAACCTTTGCTTACTGGAAACTCAGACTTAAGTGCTCTCATCTTTAAACCACAACAATTATCATAGTCGGCAGGATCCTCGCAATATCAGACACTGGCAGCAGATTGAACGTTGACAGTAGAGAACGGGTGAGTACATTCATCTACTACCATTAGATAATGCAGTCAGCATTCGAAAGGGTCAGTCTGAGGCTCTGAACCAGCATATGGGTCTATGAGTGTATTAACTAAAGGTAGCATGGTGCCACAAGCGCAGTTTGGTTCCTTTGGTAAACAAGAAGGAAGAGATTATTGTAATTGTTTCCAGGGGAACAAGAACTGGCAGGGTAAAAGAGCAACAACCGTTTCCTAACTGGTAGGGTAAAACAGGTGGGACCATATCCTAACAAACGGCAGGGTAAAATGGCAAGAACCATTTCCTAACCGGAAATAATTAGATTGGCAGATGAAAACTTAGACTGGGGACCTGAAGGGTTCCTGTCTGAATCTTTGGCAAATAACTTAAAAGCTGAAAAAAATTAAATTGACGTAAGCCACTAAAGCTTTTGTTCTGGGGAGAGAAAACGAGAAAGAGGGGTACCTCTAGGGAGGTTAATAAGCAGTGACAAGAAGGGGCAGAGGTAATGTGAGCTTCAGTTGTGTTAATTGCCCCTATGGATGGGAACCGTGAAGATCCCTTCACTCCCACTGCTACTTGAAAAGCTGCTGTTTGAAACTGGGACAATTTTAAAATTAAAAGAAAAGTCAGACACAATCTAGTGGGTTACTTTTGAGAAAATAAAATGCTGTTTAGGGGAGGAAGACAAAGAAGCAAAACATGTTTATGTCTGGATTCAAATAGAAATGTTTGATTTCTGTTTTAAAACTATTATTAGGATACTTTATTGGACTGTAAGGTCTCTCCAGATAACTTGAATGAGATAAGATGGTAACGATTACATGTGTAAAACAGTATGAGGAAATTTTTAAGAGTAGGAGATAGAGTTAGGAGAAGAGGACACAATGTACGAACTGAAGCTGATAATCTGGCCACTACCTGAGACATTGGAACAGGGGGAGATATGTGAAGATCTAGAGACAGAGGTCCTTTTTGACATGAAATGGTTAATATGGCCTAGAGAATAAGGAAACATTTTGAAACAATCAAGGAATAGAGAAACTGGCTTTAAGAGAATTTTAAGATGATCATGGTCAGAGGGAGTGAAAAAAAAATAAAGTAGAAGTATAAAGAATCTTTGGTTGATACTATTGAAGGGTAAGAAGAAATAATATTTAACGACAATTACCACAAGATGAATATAGATAAAGGGAGAGCTGGAAAAAGGATGAGTGGATGTATTACTGACCATATTAATGTCCCTGTGAGCTACAGGAAGTAGGACCACAAGATTAACAGCATGATGACAGGCAGAGCTATGTGGTTTCCAGAGAGAACCACCATTGGAAGTGAAGATATTAGGCCATTGAAAGATGAGTTGTGTAGACAGCTGAAGGAATTGAGGTCTGAGGCGAGGCAGCCACAGGAGGTAGCGGACCAGAAAAGAAGTGAGGGGGAGCGGCTCCCCCAGGACATGCCAGTAGTGAGGGGAAAGATAATGGTTAAGGGGGCACTGGAATGATCAGGATCTACCCTGTGATGGCAAGGGCCTTACTGGATAATGGTGACTACAGACACGTGTATGTTTGGAAGCATTGGTTACAGGTGAAATCTTTTGTCTCAGTCTGTTTTTGTCAGCAGGAAACCAACCAGCAGCTCGTTTAACTATTTTCTTTCAGACAAATTGTCACAGCAATGGCAATCTGGAGGACAGCAGCAGCATTCACCATCTTAACAATAACAGCAACATGGGAAGTGCCCACCATGAACACCAATAAAGCCACCTGTCTGGATCCAGGACAATACGTGCAGCAATCTAAAGACGGGAGCAGAGAGAGGATAAAGAAACCGAGCATTTGGATTTTTCATAGAGTCAGTACCGGTAGTCATCATGTTATTCAGGTTATATTATCAAAAGGGGACAATCTGACTCAGGTAACATTGCCCTTACTTTTACGCTAATGACAGAGCTGGAAACATGGACATAAAGGGAGTGTACAACACCAGTTCAGGCGTGGTATCTGTGTCCTACAGCGGACTGAACATTATGGTGGGATGGACTAATCTGCCCCATTTGTTTGGGAGTCAGGATTAGAGGAACAATATTGTCAAAGGCAATTGGCTTGGTTGTGGTGATATGAGATGCTTTAATTTGTCAACCTGCAGGTATCAGAAACCCACTAAGTGCCCAGCCACCATGTCACCGCCCCTCGATGGGATAATTACATTTGGGAAACCCAAACTGATATTACTTGATGTTACAAAGGGTATGCTGGAAGTGACCCACAATTTGACCAACCTCATCTTGGCCTTATTGGCTGACTGGGCAAAACAAAAGTTACAGCACTTATGCCTCCCAAGTAGCAAAGGAGACTGCAGAAGGACAGCGATTTGTAGCACAGGGAACTGAATAAAAATGCAGCTAAATAAGTTCAGGGGGAGAGCATACTAGAGGGGTTAAAGATCATTAATACAGTCTAACGGGAAGGCATGTGGCACGTTGGCTCGGGATGTGATAGACAATGTTAGGTCAGATATTGAAGAGATAAGATTTGGTATATCGCCTCAAAGGATATAACAGGCTGTGGAGAAATTAGATCTTATCAATTTGCAGGAAGAATGACAGGAATTAGTAGTTACACAGCTAGTGAGATGCAATAAAATTTCTGATGAGTATACCACAGGAACATAATAACGGAATATATTGGAGTGGCGGGGAGGGGGTAGTGGATATCAGTTTGAATCCCTGGGAGTGGTAAAGTATGGGTGAATGACCAGGTAGAATCCCATGGGTAATACAGTCCCTGGGCAGAATAGCACCCTTCTAATGACAACACGAGAACGTCGCACTGTATCGCAGCATTACATCATCTGTTCCTATAATACCCTGAAACCCATCACTAACGATTCTGCCACATTGGTGTCAGTTGAAGAGGTCTTCCAGGCAGTTCAAATCTCCCCCACACAGTGGTGCTTTCTAATGGACTGGACTGGATTCATATGTGGAGGATTAGAGTGTGACAATAATCATACTTTCTACTTACAGATCACTGACACTTTTTCTGTGGGGGACTTTCACATAGCCAGTGAAGGCCCTGCTTGCAATGTATTCAGTCCATGGGGGGATGCTACGCTAAACGTCAATGACACCCCAGGTCGAATGGCTCAGGTGGCATTGGAAAAGGCCCTGATCACTACCAGGAGGTTTATGGTACAAAACAGTCAAGCAAAAAGAGGAAGGGTGCAGATGAATCTGGCCATTGCAAAGGCTAGGAGGTTGGAGGGCTCAGCCAGTAATTGGGCCAGGATGGCAAGAGTGCAATATAACTGGTGGGAAGTAGGGAGGGTGGCATAAGCCATTGCACCTGTGGCGGTCCTAATAGTTAATTAATAGTTAGTCCCTGTATTTGCTGTTATCAGAGACTGATGGCATCTCAAGCAGTACAGAGCTTGGCCTAAATAGCCAAGTGGTTATGGTACTGGGTTTGTAACCCCAAGATCAAGAGTTCAAATCTCACAATAGCAAACTATGAAACAATGTAACTTCATCTGAAACAGATGGAAACGGGTTTGTACTCGAAAGAGTTACATGCTTGCTATTGCTTGGCCTAAATAGCCAAGTGGTTATGGTACTGGGTTTGTAGCCCCAAGATCAAGAGTTCAAGCAGTACAGATGGTAATGCTGGCCAATAAAGGCTATATCTCGGTATTCACTGCAATTGAAACTCCCCTTCCAGGGGATACAAAATCAAGAAAAATTATGAGGATTTTGCAAATGATGGTTCTGGGCCTTGCTTTGGTCAGTAGGACTTAGGCATAGTCATAAGAGAACAGTAGAGTAGCAGACCCAAAGCCCACCAGACTCTAGTATGATCCCTAGAATTTCTGTTGGGCAGAGGATCTTGGGAATGTCCTTCCAGGGCCAGGTAGTGGCTGACCAGGGGCCCAAAAGGAGGGACTGAAGGGGGCAATTGAAATAATTCGATATTAAGACTGATATTAACAGCTTTAAGGTTACACAAATATATATGAGAGCTCTTCCTAAAACTTAATGACCTTCACAGGATGGGTAAACAAATGTTAAGGCAATAAGAGCACAGACTGGGAGATGTTAGAACCGAGGCATTTCCAAACTCCCAGTGAGATAACAGAGACATCTGCAGCCTGAATAGTTCTGCTCATTAAGTACATAACGGGAGTTTGTACTAGGCAGCATAGTAAATTAAAACTATAACTAAAAGTTATAAATATGCTATGCAACCTTGTTATTAGGGAGACGCATTGTAGAACGAGGCTATGCCCTCCCAGCATATATTTGAAAATAACCTTTGCACACTGGAAACTCAGACTTGAGTGGTCTCATCTTTATACCACAACAATAACATAAGCAATGTCAGGACATGCTTTATGTTGCAGCTGTGGAATGTGGGAGCTTTCGGACACTAAGGCGACTATTAACAAAACTGCCTGCAGGAAGTGTAAGCAGCTAGAGGATTTCTGGATCAGGATTACTGATCTGGAAGCTGAACTGCAGACACCATGCAGCATAAGGGATGGCGAGAAATACCTGGACACTTTGTTCCAGAAGATGGTCACACCTCTTAGAATAGGGTCATCTGTTTTGGTCAGCAGTGAGGGACAGGAGGATGTGAACATCAGTGAGGCAGGTAATGGGACTGAGCAGATAGGAGTGGAGGAGCGCCAGGCTTTGCAATTGTCAAATAGGTTTCAGGCGCTCACAGCTTGTGTGGATGAAAGCGATGTCTACATCCACCTTGCAGGCTGCCATTCAAGTGGGGGGAGCAAACAGGAATGTACTGGTAGTAGGGGACAGTATAGTGAGGGGGTTGACACTGTTCCCTGCAGCAAAGGGAGAGAGTCCAGAAGGCTCTGTTGCCTGCTCAGTGCCAGGGTTCAGGATATCTGCTCAGGGCTGGAAATGAGCTTACAGCGGGAGGGGGAGGATTCAGTCGTCCTGGTCCATTTAGGTACCAACAACATGGGCAGGACAAGGAAGGAGGTTCTACATAGTCAGGATGAGGAGCTAGGTACAAAATTAAGAAGCAGAACTTCAAAGGTAATAATCTCTGAGCCACGTGCAAATTGGCATAGGGCAAATAAGATTAAAGAGATTAACGCATGGCTCAAAGATTGGTGTAGGAGAAGTGGGTTCTGGTTCATGGGGCAATGGCACCAGTACTGGGGAAAGTGGGGGCTATACCATTGGGATGGTCTATACCTGAACCATGTTGGGATGTGTGCTTTTGTAAAATGCATAACTGGGGAAGTAGAGAGAGTTTTAAACTAAACAAGGGTGATGAGGGATCAAGCTTGGGTAGATCTAACAAATCAAGGGGCAGATTCAAAGCAGGAAACCATAATAGTGATATGGGAAATGAGGGTCATAGAATAGCAGGAAGGGGCAGAGAGATAAAACCTAAGCATACGCCAATAATCAAGACGAAATGTTACAAAGATAACAAAAGGGCAAATCTAAAGGCTCTGCATTTAAATGCACATAGCATTCACAATAAAGTAAATGAATTGATAGTGCACATTGAAGTAAATAATTATGATCTGATAAATATTATGGAGTCCTGGCTCCAAGATGACAAGGATTGGGTCCTGAATATTGAGAGGGATATGATATTCAAGAAGAACAGAAAGATAGGTATAAGGTGGAGAGGTAGCACTGTTGATCAAGAATGGCACTGGTGTGATAGTTAGAGATGACCTTGGTTCAGGAGGTCAGGATGTAAAATCGGTTTGGGTGGAGATAAGGAATAGAAGGGGAAAGAAGTCACCGGTGGGAGTGGTCTACAGGCCCCTTAACAGTAACCACAATGTAGGGCAAAGCATACAAATGTAAACAAAAACAAAAAGTGCTGGAAAAATTCAGCAGGTCTGACAGCATCTGTGGAGAGAAAGACAGAGTTAACGTTTTGAGCCCATATGACTCTTCTTCATATGCTGTCAGACCTGCTGAGTTTTTCCAGCACTTTTTTTTTGTTTCAGATTTCCAGCATCTGCAGTGTTTTGCCTTTATATGAGAAGAAACATTGGGCTAAAAGCAAAAAACTGTGGATGCTGGAACTCCAAAACAAAAATAAAAATACCTGGAAAAACTCAGCAGGTGTGGCAGCATCTGCGGAGAGGAACACAGTTAATGTTTTGAGTCTGTATGACTCTGCAACGGAACTAAGTAAAAATAGAAGAGAGGTACTCTTTTTCAAAGCTGCGCGTGCCCCCAGTTTCATTTTATTCTTCGGCTCATCTGATGCCTCAACAAGAAACTTTTTCTCTTTCTCTCAAGTGCTAAGGAACGCAAGCTCCAACAACTCATCGACACCAACACCCATCTAGGACCCTCCACCCCTGCCCGTCCCTCCGTCCCCACCCCATCTTCCAATCCCAGCCCCAGCCGTGTATTCACTACACCCCCTGACCTTCCCCTCTCCGATGCTGAACGTTCAGTGCTCAGCAAAGGACTTAGTTTCATACCCTTACACCCTTACCTCAATGAATTTCAGGCTCGGCATGATGCTGAACTCTTCTTCCGCCGTCTTCGTCTCCGGGCTCACTTCTTTGGGCAGGAGTCCTCTCCCAGTTCAACGGATCCTTTTACCCATCTCCAATATTCTCCCTCCACCTGGACCCCTCCCTCTGGATTCTTACCTTCTCTTGATCTTTTCATTGAGAACTGTTGGCGCGACATTAGTTGTCTCAAGTTCTCTGCTCCTCTCAGCCATTCTAACCTGTCTCTCTCTGAACTTACTGCACTCCATTCTCTCAGGTCCAACCCTGACATTGTCATCAAACCCACTGACAAGGGTGGTGCTGTTGTTGTCTGGCACACTGACCTCTACCTCGCGGAGGCTGAGCGTCAACTCGCAGACACTTCCTCCTACCTCTCCCTGGACCATGACCCCACCACTGAACATCAAGCCATTGTTTCCAGGACTGTCACTGACCTCATCTCCTCTGGGGATCTTCCTCCCACAGCTTCCAACCTGATAGTTGCCCAACCTCGGACGGCCCGCTTCTATCTCCCACCCAAAATCCACAAACAGAACTGCCCCGGTAGACTGATCATCTCAGCTTGCTCCTGCCCCACAGAACTCATTTCTCGTTATCTTGACTCCCTTCTCTCTCCCCTTGTCCAGTCCCTTCCCACCTACATCCGTGATTCCTCTGACACCTTACGTCACATCAACAATTTCCAGTTCCCTGGCCCCAACCGCTTCCTCTTCACCATGGACGTCCAATCCGCCTACACCTCCATCCCCCACCAGGATGGTCTGAGGGCCCTTAGCTTCCTCCTCGAACAGAGGCCCGAACAATCCCCATCCATCACTACTCTTCTCCGTCTGGCTGAACTTGTTCTCACGCTGAACAATTTCTCCTTCAACTCCTCTCACTTCCTCCAAATAAAAGGTGTGGCTATGGGTACCCGCATGGGCCCCAGCTATGCCTGTCTCTTTATGGGGTATGTGGAACATTCCTTGTTCCAGTCCTACTCCGGCCCCCTTCCACAACTCTTTCTCCGGTACATCGATGATTACTTCGGCGCCGCTTCATGCTCTCGTCGGGACTTGGAAAAATTTATTAATTTTGCTTCCAATCTCCACCCCTCCATCATTTTCACGTGGTCCATCTCTGACACTTCCCTTCCTTGACCTCTCTGTCTCAATCTCTGGTGATAGACTGTCCACCAATATCCATTACAAACCCACCGACTCCCACAGCTACCTCGACTACAGCTCCTCACACCCCGCTTCCTGTAAGGACTCCATCCCATTCTCTCAGTTCCGTCGCATCTGTTCCGATGATGCTACCTTCAAAAACAGTTCCTCTGACATGTCCTCCTTCTTCCTTAACCGAGGTTTTCCACCCACGGTCGTTGACAGGGCCCTCAACCGTGTCCGGCCCATCTCCCGCGCATCCGCCCTCACGCCTTCTCCTCCCTCCCAGAAACATGATAGGGTCCCCCTTGTCCTCACATCGATGATTACTTCGGTGCCGCTTCATGCTCTCGTCGGGGCTTGGAAAAATTTATTAATTTTGCTTCCAATCTCCACCCCTCCATCATTTTCACGTGGTCCATCTCTGACACTTCCCTTCCTTGACCTCTCTGTCTCAATCTCTGGTGATAGACTGTCCACCAATATCCATTACAAACCCACCGACTGCCACAGCTACCTTGACTACAGCTCCTCACACCCCGCTTCCTGTAAGGACTCCATCCCACCAGGACGTCCCCACCAGCCTCCACATTCAAAGGATCATCCTCCGCCATTTCCGCCAACTCCAGCATGATACCACCACCAAACACATCTTCCCTTCACCCCCCCTATCGGCATTCCGTAGGGATCGCTCCCTCCGGGACACCCTGGTCCACTCCTCCATCACCCCCCTACTCCTCAACCCCCTCCTGTGGCACCACCCCATGCCCACGCAAAAGATGCAACACCTGCCCCTTCACTTCCTCTCTCCTCACCGTCCAAGGGCCCAAACACTCCTTTCAAGTGAAGCAGCATTTCACTTGCATTTCCCCCAACTTAGTCTACTGCATTCATTGCTCCCAATGTGGTCTCCTCTACATTGGAGAGACCAAACGTAAACTGGGCGACCGCTTTGCAGAACACCTGCAGTCTGTCCGCAAGAATGACCCAAACCTCCCTGTCGCTTGCCATTTTAACACTCCACCCTGCTCTCTTGCCCACATGTCTGTCCTTGGCTTGCTGCATTGTTCCAGTGAAGCCCAACGCAAACTGGAGGAACAACACCTCATCTTCCGACTAGGCACTTTACAGCCTTCCGGACTGAATATTGAATTCAACAACTTTAGGTCGTGAGCTCCCCCCCCCATCCCCACCCCCTTTCTGTTTCCCCCTTCCTTTTTTTTTCCAATAAATTATATAGATTTTTCTTTTCCCTATTTCCATTATTTTTAAATATTTTAAAATCTTTTATGCTCTCCTCACCCCCACTAGAGCTATACCTTGAGTGCCCTACCATCCATTCTTAATTAGCACATTCGTTTAGATAATATCACCAACTTTAACACCTATGTGTTCTTTTGTTCTTTTGCTGTTGACATCTTTTGATGATCTGCTTCTATCACTGCTTGTTTGTCCCTACAACCACACCCCCCTCCACTTCTCTCTCTCGCTCTCTCTCTCCCCACCCCCACCCCCCCCACACACACACACACACACACACACACACACACACACACACACACACACACCTTAAACCAGCTTATATTTCAACTCTTTCTTGGACTCAAACTCAAGTTCTGTCGAAGGGTCATGAGGACTCGAAACATCAACTCTTTTCTTCTCCGCCGATGCTGCCAGACCTGCTGAGTTTTTCCCAGATAATTCTGTTTTTGTTGCGGAGGAGAGTAGTGGTGGATGGGGATTGTTCAGGCCTCTGTTCGAGGAAGAAGCAGAAAGCCCTCAGACCATCCTGGTGGGGGATGGAGGTGTAGCGGGATTGGATGCCCATGGTGAAGAGGAGGCGGTTGGGGCCGGGGAACTGGAAATTGTTGATATGATGTAGGGTATCAGAGGAATCACAGGTGTAGGTGGGAAGGGACTGGACAAACGGAGAGATAAGATAGCAAGAAATGAGTTCCATGGGGCCGGAACAGGCTGACACGATCGGACTGCCGGGGCAGTCCTGTTTGTGGATTTTGGGTAAGAGGTAGAAGCGAGGTTGGGAGACTATGAGGTTGGAAGCTGTGGAAGGAAGATCTCCAGAGGAGATGAGGTCAGTGACAGTCCTGGAAACAATGTTCAGTGGTGGGGTCACGGTCTAGGGGGAGGTAGGAGGAAGTGTCTGTGAGTTGACGCTCAGCCTCTGCGAGGTAGAGGTCAGTTTGCCATACATATTTAAATATTGAATATACAGAAATATTGGATGCTTGTGATAGTAAGACAGCAATATTCATGGGTGATTTTAATCCACAGATAAACTGGAAAAATCAGATTGACAGTAGTAGCCTGGATGAGGACTTCATAGAGTGTTTTCCAGTTAGTTTTTTGGTGCAGTACATTCTGCAACCAACCAGACAGCAGGTTATATTAGACTTGATTTTGTGTAAAGTGAGAGAATTAATTAATGACCTCAGAGTGAAGGCGCCCCGAGGTAGCAGCGACCACAATATGATTGAACTTTACATCCAGTTTGAAAGGGAGAAGAGTGGGTCTAAGACTAGTATTTTAAACTTAAATAAGGGCAACTATGTGGACATGAAAGCTGAGCTAGCTGACATGAACTGGGATACAAAGGGATAGATCAATAGAGGAGCAGTGGCAGACATTTATTTCAGAATACTCAGAATAAGTAAAACAATGAAAAATTCTAAGGGGAGGACCCACCATCCGAGGCTATTTAAAATAGTTAAGGAAAGCATCAAACTTAGGGAAAAAGCATATAGCAGTGCAAAGATCAGTGTGCCAGACAGTGCAGGCTGGTCAGATGATTGGTCAGAATATAAAGAACAGCAAAGAATGGCTAAAAGGTTAATCAGGGAACTTAAAAAGGAAATTAGGAGAGCAAAAAGGGGCATGAAAAAACATTGGCAGGTAAAATAAAGGAAACAAAGGTAAGAGCCCATGGGATCCAAGGCAATGTGGCAAATTGGATCCAGAATTGGCTGAGTGGCAGAAAGCAGAGGGTGATGGTCGAGGGGTGTTTTTGTGACCGGATGCCTGTGTCCAGTGGTGTTGGGTTCCTTGCTGTTTGTGGCATATTTAAAATGATTTAGAAATGGGCTGGTCAGATGGGCTGATCAGTGGCAAATGGAAATTAATCTGAATAAGTGTAAGGTTATAAGTGTCCCACTGGGGCAGGACAAACAAGGAACGGGAATACACTATGAATGGTAGGACCCTGGGAAGTACCATGGATCTGAGGGACCTTGGTGTGCACGTCCACCGGTCCCTTAAGGTAGCGGGACAGGTAGATAAGGTATTTGGGATACTTGTCTTTATTAGCTGAGGCATAGAATATAAGAGCAGGGAGCTTATGTTGAAACTGTATAAAATGCTGATTACGCCACAGCTAGAGTATTGCATGCAGTTCTGGAATCTGTATTATAGGAAGGATGTGATTGCACTAGAGAGAGAATGCAGAGGAGATTTACCAAGATGTTGCCTGGGCTGGAGAGTTATGAGGAGAGATTGGATAGACTGGGGTTATTTTCCTTGGAGCAGAGGAGATTGAGGGGGGACATGATTGAGGTGTATATTATGAGGGTGTAGATAGGGTAGACAGGAAGGAACTTTTCCCTTTGGTGGAGGGATAAATAAACAGGGGGCATAGATTTAAGGTAAGGGGCAGGAGGTTTAGAGGGGATGTGAGGAAAAATTTTTTCACCCAGAGGGTGGTGGGAATCTGGAACTCACTGCCTGAAAGAGTGGTAGAGGCATTTAAGAAGTATTTGAATGTGCACTTGTGATGCCATGGCATACAAAGCTATGGGCCTAGTGCGGAAAATGGGATTAGAATAGTTAGGTACTTGTTTGACTGGTGCAGACCCGAGGGGCCGAAGGGCCTTTTTCTGTGCTGTAGACCTATATGACTCTATGGGGAGAAAGACATTAAAGTATGAGGGGAAGCTAGCATGAAATGTAAAAACAGATAGCAAGAGTTGCTATAGACATCTAAAAAAGGAGAACTAAATAAAGTGAGTGTGGGTCCTCTAAATAGTGACAGTGGGGAGTTAATAGTAGGTAATAAGGAAAAGGAAGATGGAATTAACAAATATTTTGCTTCTGTCTTCACTATAGAGTTTACAAAAAACATTCCAGTAATAGCTCAAAATCAGGAGGTGAAGGGAGAGGGGAACTTGGTGAAATTACAATCACTGAGAAGCAGTGCTAAGCAAAATGATGGAGCTGCAGGCTGACAAGTCTCCGGGTCCTGATGGACTTCATCTGTGGGTCTTAAAAGAGGTGGCTAATGAGGTAGTAAATGTGTTGGTGTTAGTTTCCTAAAATTCCCTAGATTCTGGAAAGGTTCCATCAGACTGGAAAGTAGCAAATATAACCCCTCTATTCAAGAAGGGAGGGAGGCACAAAACAAGAAACTATAGGCAAGTTAGCTTGATATCTGTTGTGGGGAATGTGTTAGAATCAATCATTGAGGTGGTTATAGCTGGGCACTTAGAGAAGCTTAAGATAATTGGAAAGATATTTGTTTTTGGTTTTGTGAAAGGGATATCATGTTTAATCAACTTATTGGAGTTCTTTGAAGGAATAACATGTACTGTGGATAAAGGAGAACTTGTAGACGTACTGTACTTGGGATTTCCAGAAGGCATTTGATAAGTGCCACATCAAAGGTTATTGTGGAAAACAAAAGCTCATGGTGTAGGGGTAACATATTAGCACGGATAGAAGATTGGCTGGCTGGCAGAAAACAGTATGCATATATGGGTCTTTTTCTGATTGGCAGGATGCGACAAATGGAGTCCCACAAGGCTATGATTTAGATGAGGGGAGTGAAGGCATGGTAGCTAAATTTGCAGATGACACAAATATAGGTAGGAAAGTATGTTATGAAGAGGACATAAGCAGGTTGCAGACAGATATAGATAGGTTGAGTGAGTGGGCAAAAATCTGGCAGATGGAGTATAATGTAGGAAAAATGTGAAGTTGTCCACTTTGGCAGGAGGAATAAAAAAGCACAGTATTACTTAAATGGAGAATGGCTGCAGAATTCCAAGGTGCAGAGGGGTCTAGGTGTTTTAATACATGAGTCACAAAAAGTTAGTATGCAGGTATAGCAAGTAATTAAGAAGGCCATCCTTTATGTTCAATTCCTCTCATAATAAAAGTAAGGATGTTTTGCTTCAGTTATACAGGGCATTGGTGAGAGCACATCTTGAATATTCTGCGCAATTTTGGTCTCCTTATTTAAGGAAGGATGTAAATGTGTTGGAAGCAGTTCAGAGGCGGTTTACTAGATTGGAATGAGTGGGTTGCCTTTTCAGGAAAGGCTAGACAGATTGGGCTTGTTTCTGCTGGAGTTTAGAAGGGTGAGGGGTGACTTAATTAAGTGGATATGATCCTGAATGGTATTGACAAGGTGGATATGGAAAGGATGTTTCTTCTGGTGGGTGAGTCCAGAACGGAGAGGCACTGTTTCAAAATTAGTGGTTACTCTTTTATGACAGAGATGAGAAGAATTTTTTTCTCTCAGAGGATTGTGTGACTTTGGAACTCTCTGCTTCCAAAGGTGGAGGAGACAGGGTCTTTGAATATTTTTATGGCAGAGGTGGACTGATTCCCTTGCCTAACAAGGATCTAAGGTTATTGGGGCTAGATGGGAATTCAAAACACAAACAGATCAACCATAATCTTATTAAATGGCAGAGCAGGCTCGAGGGGCCGATTGGCCTACTTCTGCTCCTATTTCGCAATGTTTAGCTCTCAATCTTTAACCTCTTTGTTTAAGACACACTGTTGACCTTGTCATTTGCCAAGATCCTAGGTAACCAGATGGCAGTTTTTGGTAATGATTAAATTTTTCATATTTACATCTCCTTGAGAGACATCCTTTGTTTCTTGTCCCATTACTGAGTCTTTTTGCCTTGTACTATCTTCCTTTTGTCATTTAATGTCTTCTGCCTTCCACCTTAACCCTTTTGTTCTTTCCTCCCCTCCCTTCTTTCCCTCGTTTGCTTAAAAACTGTTGCACCTCAAAGTACTGCCAGTTCTGATGAAGGGACATTGACCTGAAATGTTAATTCTTTTTCTTTGCTCCAGAGATGCTGCCAATACTGTAGAATATCTCCAGCATTTTCAGTCTTTATCCCTCTTGCCCTCACTTCACCATTGTTAGTATATACTTCCAGCAATTTTGTAGGCAAAACATTTTTCAGCCAATGCATACAGGAACAATTGCAGATTCTGGGCCACGGTGTTTGAATGACCCGCTATGTTGATAGCCGTGGCTTTGTAAGTCATAAGGTAAGAAAACCTCTGCAGATCTAAATTCTACTCTAGACACTGATGAGTGATGCTATAGATAAAGAGACCTGCAAACAAGCTATAGACCACCAAATAACAGTGCAAAAATGCAGGAAAAAAATGGAGGGAAACGCTCACAACCACTACAACGGGGAGAAAGTGGCATAGGGTATTGACAAGATCACAAGACTAGTAATCCAGAGGCCCAGGCTAATGCCTTAGGTACACTGGTTCAAATTCCATCATGGCAGCTGTGGAATTTAAATTCAATTAATTTAAAAATCTGGAATTGAAAACTAGACTCAGTAATGGTGCGATTATGAAACAATCATCTAGTTCACTAACGTCTTTTACAGATGGCTAACAAATGTTGGCTTTGTCAGCGATGCCCACATCCCATAAAAGAATAAAAAAAAGAGAATGTGGAAGGTTTAATTCTAAATAAATTGAACATAAATAAACATATTAACACCTGGCAAATGCAACAAATTCCAAGCACCGTTCCATATTTTCATCATGTCCCAATTATTGCTCTGAGCAATAATTCAGGAGATCCCAAAGACCATAATTAGTCTCACCCACACAGTCTCAGCCCTAAGTTTTTGATCAAAGTGAAAAACATGTCATGTTTATGAAGATGTGTTGTAGTTGACAGAAGGCAAGTCTAAGTCACACATTGCTGAAGGGGACTCACATAACAACGTGAAGGTAAAATCACCCATAAGATCATTGGCATTCAAATGGCAAACAATATCCATTTGGAATAGGAAAATACCAGACAACGTGGACCTTAATTTAGCAATGATACATACTAATTAATATACTAATACATCGCTATTCAACAGATCTACTAAACAATAATATCTCAATGGAGACACCATTAGGAAGCCACAATATACACAAAACCATAGGTGCAAAGTTGCACAAAACATATGGCAACTGTTTAGTCAATTGGTGGAAGATCTAACATTGGTACAATCATGATTGATGCTGACAGTCTTTTTTTTAAGTACCAATACTATTACAATTGATTAAAGTTTTTTTAACTCCCATTTAAACTTGTAATGCAATCCATTTCTTTTATAATTACGATGCCCTGAAATTATGACCACTCCAAGAAAAACTTGAAATTAAAAATTGTCACTGCCAGCCTCACTTGAGAAAATAGTCATTCTGTCAGACTTTGAGATTTTGATACAGTCCACTGAGGACAGCTGAATTTATCTGTGAATTCCTTTATGAAGACATGTTTATCATAACAGCACACAAACAGATTGCCTTTCTGCTCTTTGACTCTTTTTTAAGCACATTCTTTTTCAATAAGGCTTTTTTATCCTGTTAACCTGCTTCCAATCTCTAATAATCAAAATTTTGATTTGGTACAAAAAAGTCATTCATATTGCAAACAATTCATTTCCATTATGCAAAGTTAATAAATACAAGACATTATACATAATTCTTACTTGGTAGTTGGTGATAGGGGACCTGTGAGCTTTTCTTCATGGTATCATCTGCTCAAGTTTGTCCTCCACATTACTCATGGTTCACTCTAGAAATTAAAATGGAACACTTGTGTTAAACAGTATGTAGGAATTACATAATCAAGTTCAAAGACACTTCCAAAATCTCCTATGTAAAAATATTAATATTTCAGCTCCTAGGGACTACAAACTCAGAAAATGTTAAAGATCCAAATGGAAACTCACTGAATTCTGTACAAGGGATCCATCAAGCTAATTATTATCCTTGTGTTAAAATCCCTCCATGTTCTTGCCCTTTCCTACTTATGCAATTTCTTCCAGCCCTACATCCTTCCCAGATTCCTGCTCTCCACCAATTCTGGCTTCCTGCGCATCCTTGATTTCCACTGCTCCATCAATGTCGGTGGCCACACTTATAGTTGCCTGGGCCCTAAGATTTGAAATTTCCTTTTTAAAACTCATAGCCTCTCTACCTTAAGGCCTCATATAAACGCAAGTTGTTTTTGTAGAGATGCCATGAGGAACTCCTTGACAAACTAATTAAATGTGATTAAATTATGATTAAATGTATTGCTGGAGGTTTCTTCACATGACTTGCTGTCCTGCTGCAACCACTCATCAGCCAACACATCCATCCTCATGATGTACCACTATCATATGTCAATTGGAAAGCAAAAGCTCTTTACTCAATACTTGACTGTCAGGAAAACAGCAATTTTTCTCCATATTTAAATCTGATGGAGAAATATTGAAAGAAAATGACAAAAAGCCCCAATCATTTTTAATGTCCGATGACTTCTCTCCTGGATTCTTGGAGAATTCCTTAAATTCCTGGAGTCTCCATGGAGGAAGACAGCAGGATGCTAGCACACCACCCTCCAATCTGATTAAATCCCATTCCCGCCTCCAAACACTCCATGAGAGAGGGCACAAATTTCCTCTATTGATTCTAGACATAGGACTTATTATGTGAAAAGGTTGACACAAAATTGTGATGAAAACATGATTGTTTGGGTTTCGAAATGCAACATCACTAACATGTCCTATCTGGCTTGCTGTATTCATATGACCTCTGCCATGAGGGAATCTCTCCGTAAGCAGACATTTTTACTGATTCAATTGATTCAATTTACAATTGATAAAGACATACAACTGAGAAAGCACTGCAGTCATTGAATGCAAAACAATAACATCTGGGAAAAATAAGGTTTCTTAAGACAAGTACATATTGAAGACTTCACTGAAATGCAATTCTTCTTCAAAATCCCGCTGAAGTTTGCAGGAGTGGAGTTCAGCAATTTTGGGTGTACATAGAATCATACAAATTTTCAGTATAAGAGGAGGTCATTTCACTCCTTTGTGCCTGTGTTGCCTCTTTGAAGGAGCATTCATGCTTCCTCCTACATTCCTGCATGTTGTCCACAAACCTGTAGATCCCTGATTTTCAAATACCTGTCCAACCTTTTTTAAAATTTACAGAATCAGCTTTCATCATCTTTTTAGCTAGAGTGCTTGAGATCCTGACAATTCTAAGTGAAAAATACTGGGCCATAACTTCTGTGGAGTGACAGTCACAGTCAATTGCCACTCCACTCCTATTTACTTACACTAACATATAGTTGCACCTTTCTCACCCAAGCTTCCAATTCAGGCTGGGCGAGAAAAGTGTTGTGCAGTGGGTTCACAAGACCTTCGGTCAAGTCCAGCAGAGTCAGACAGAAGGAAGACATGCCACATTTTTAAGGCATTGGCTGCTGTAAAATGTCCAGCAACTTTGAGATACTTGGAGGGGGAATAGGATAGGCCAAGGGGGTAGGATGGTCAGTGGTGGGTGTTGGATGCTTAGTGTGGTGGGTGATCACTGGGGATGGTTGTGCGGTCATGGGGGGTGTGATCAGTAAGTGGGGTGGGGAGGTAATTGGGAGGTCCCACAGATGGGGGGGTCAGGGGCTTAGGGGATAGTCAGGAGGGAGGGGGTATTGGGGTAAGGCTGGGGGACCTGTGGGGTAGTTGGGGAGGTGGAGGTTAACCAGAAGAATAATCAAGGCTCCAGGAGGGTAGTCGGGGCGAAGTGGTTTGCAGGGGCAGGGGCGGGTGTGGAAGGGTGCTCAGGAGGGTAGTCATTGGGGTGGGAGGGTGGTCTGGGGTTGCAATGGGTTCAGATGGGTGGTCATGGACGTCCTGTGGGGTAGTTGGGGCAGAGTGGGGGCAGCATTATAGTTACCCATGAGCTAGAAGTGGTTTTCATTCTTCTAACTTTTCCTGGGTAACTGTTCTGGTTTGTAATTTAAATTGGAGTTTCAGATGGTTCCCAGTACAGGGTAATTACCCAGCAGACGTTTGAACTACCTGGGCAATTACTATGCCACCCTTATGTGGGGACCCATTAAAGGGAGGTTGGGGGTTCTCCCAAGATCAGAAGCTGTAGGCTATTATCCTCAACACCCCAATAGATTTTTTTCCAATGATTTGGAATCCATGACCCCTCTCGATATTAATCCATTCAAAACTTATCACCACCTTGAAAACCTCTAATATGTCATTCTTAACATTTCCTGTTCCAAGGAGAACAGTCCTAACCTTTTGTCATCTTTCTGCTCATCTAGACTTTTGCAAACCATGTCATTTATAATATATTGTTTTTCTATTTAATCCTCTCAAAGCACATCACTTCACAATTCTCTCCATTGAACTCCATCCACCATCCTTTTGCTTATTTTACCATCATGTCTATGTCACCTAAAAGCCTATTACTACCCTCATCATGATCCAATACCTTATCAGGGAACAAGATTAGGTAATTAAATCTCTCGAGCCTGTTTCGGATTCATTGAGATCATGGATGGTCCATTTTTAACTCCATTTTCCTGTTTTGGCAACGCATTCTTAGCTAGAAAAAGATCGATCGGTTTCAAAATTTAAAATTATTAATTGAGCTAGCCTTAGCCACTTTTTGTGGGAGGGAGTTTGACATTTCTACCACCCTTTGTAAGAGATTCTCTCCTGAATGTTCTGGCTCTGATTTTAAGGTTATGTCTCTTTGTCCCAAACTCACCCAACAGTTCTCCCAATCCATCCTATCAATTACTTCCAAAATCTTATAAACCTACGACATTCCCTGGAATGTAAGTCCAGCTTATGTAATCTTTCTTTATAAACCATCTTTTGAGAGCCCTGGTAGCATTCTGGTGAATCTGAGCTACATTCCTTCCACAACGGATATATCCGTTTGACAACAATTGGCACTAATTCAAACGCTGCAAGCTTTCGTATTTGTAAAATCTGTTGCCAAAATATGAAGCTAAGCTCAAGACCTTGACAAAGTTTGGCAGAAATCCAATTTTTGGCCGAGTTAATGAATCTGGGATAATTCTAAAAAAGGGTCAGACACAATTTAGTGGGCTACTTTTGAGACAATAAAATGTTTGAGAGGAAGCAAAACATGTCAATACCTGATTTCTGTTTTTAAAACTGTTATGAGAATATTTTATTTATTTTAAAGTCTCTCCAGGCAACCTGAACAAGATAAGATGGTAGCTGCTGCATGTGTAAAATGGTAGGAGGCAAGTAGGAGAATGAATTAGGGAAAGAGGACATTATGTACAAACTGTTTTAAGGGAAATTAATTTGATAATCTGGCCATCAACTGAGGCATTGGAACTGCCTAAAGAGTAAGGAAACATTTTAAACAATCAAGACAATAGAGAAACTGAACTCAAGAGAATCTTAGGATGATCATGGTCAGAAAAAAAACTTAGAGGTAAAAATATGTGGAATCTGTAGTTCAGGAATTGCAATGTAAGGAGAAATAATACTTAACAACAATTTACCACAATATGGATATAGGTAAAGGGAAAGCTGGAAAAAGGCTAAATAGATGTATTACTGATTATATTAATGTGCCTGTGAGCTACAAAAAGTAAGACCGCAGGATTAACACCCTGATGACAGGCAGAGTTAAGCGGTTCCCAGAAAGAACCGTCACTGGAAGTGAAGATACTGAGCCATTGAAAGATAAGATAAGAAGGTGCATTGTAGAGTTGTTTAAGGAATTGAGATCTGACATGAGACAGCTGCAGAAGAGTGTAAACTGGAAGGAGTGGGGAGTGCCTACCCAGATGGATTCAGATCAGGGAACTCATTTCACAGGGAGAGTCATTAAAAGAGTGTGTAATCTTATGGAGATTAAACAGAAATTCCATATTCCTTACCACCCCCAGAGTCCAGGGACGGTGGAAAGGATGAACTGAACTTTAAAAACATCTATAGCCTAAGCAGTTCAGGGGACAGGCAACAGCTGGGCCACAGTATTGCCCAGCATTCTGATGCACCTTAGGGCTACACAAAATAGGACTACCAGGTTCACCGCATTGAATTGATAACTGGAAGGGCCATGCAATTACCTGAAGGCATTTTAGTGGGAGAAGGAGATGTAGGACCACTGAAAGGAAAAATACAGACTATGTAAGGGAATTAAGTAAGCAATTGCATGAGTTAAGGAAGAAAGTCAGAGACCAAGAGGTGATTAAGGGTATGGAAACAGGCAAATCCAAAGAGCAACAATGGACCAAGTGGGGAATAAGGTGATGGTCAAGGTGAGCTCGGAGCGAACAGGCATGGACCATATGAGGTAATTATGACAGGTGATACATGTGCACTTGTAGATATGAGAATGGGAGCCGATGTTAATGTCTCCACAGATTTACGATCCTGGTCGTGGGCGTATCAGTACTGGCAACAAGGTCGGGGATCATCATTGCTCAACCCGCACCGCATAAGGAACTTTGGTACAGCACGGACAGTGCCGAATACGATACGCAACGGGGAATGATAAATGTAACAGTAGGAGAACAAGTGCTTTCAAATTGTAGTAAGGGTTTCCTTCAGATTGGGCATGGGAGGTCCGCCACTACCCAGCCACCTTCCACATCTACTTCCACAGTCCGAGTAGAGATAATTGAAGACCCTCAAACCACACCAACTGACCCATCTTGTCCGTATTATGCATCCAAGACCGACGAATGGTTTGGTACTGGTTAATCAGAAGTTTTGTATGATAATGTACATCATGAGCTGGTACCCATAGTCTTGAATGTGTCCAGTGTCGTCCTGCTCCAGTGGTGTTTAACCCATACCCAAGCAGTCTATACAGCTCTGACGCGCCAATTGATGACTGAAGCAGTTCAGTTCAATGGCAAGATGCGATCAGACTTGGGAGGGAACCACGTTAAGCGCAGCCTGATGAATGATGCCGCTACGATATTCAATATAGAGATATCAGTGGTTAATTCAGAACCTGGCAACTGTTGACCAGAAGGTCTGTACCCTGAGCTTTAAGCTTAAGGAGATTCTAGATTGGGGACAGGGGATCTAGGATACCCAATTAGATACGGACCAGGACGTTACACAGTTAATCCAAAGCCTGGCTACTGTGCTCGAAAGTTATGCGGGGACTATCAATAAATTAAATGAAACAGGGAAAGATATTTCAGACGAAGCGAGCAGAAATGATGTATGCAGCACCTATGGATTTTGGGCACTGGAACAAGCCCGAGAAAATTTAAGACAGATTAATGAAGGGGTAGTTCCTTTATGGGTAACTAATGAACATTTATTGAATCTCTCACGATACAAGAATCATGACTTGACCAGTTGCCAGCTCAGAGGTTTGACACGCATATATAGAATGAATGTTGAATGTATAGTGAATATGCTAATAGGCTTGGTATTAGTAATACCTGTCATACCTGTGTCAACATCCGGCAGGACATTATAGAGAGTAGAAAATATTGGGGCAAAGGGGGGATGAACAGAATGGCACAACAGATGTGGTTTGTGCCTGGGTTTTTCACCATGGCAGCTAAAATAGCTTCACAATGTCTGCTTTGCCAACGACATAACCCAGGCAAGATGCCCACAGTGACTGCTGGTACAGGACCCCAGCCATGGGGCCCGTTTGTGCACCTACAAATGGACTTTATACAACTGCCTTAATGTATGGGATATAATTATGTTTTATTTATAGTATGTTTGTTTTCACAATGGTGTATCCCACCCACGAAATGATGCTGTTATTGTTGCAAAATTGTTGTTACGTGAATATATACCCAGATTTAGGTTATCAGAGATTTTATAGAGTGATAATGGGCCTCATTTTACCGCTAAAGTGATAAAGGAACTGCTGAAGGCCTCACAATACAACCATCACCTTTCCTGCCCATACCACCCCCAGTCTACTGGGGCGGTGGAAAGACAAAACAGTATTCTGAAAAACAAACTAGCTAAATTATGTGAAGCAACCGGTTTGAAATGGCCTGAAGCTCTACCCTTGGCACTCATGACTATGCGCTCTCACCCTAACCGTATTACTTCCCTTTCCCCTTATGAAGTTGTAATGGGACGTCTTATGCGCCTCCCAGTGGCACCACCTTTGTCTGCTAGGGAAATGGACATCCATGCTATGGATGAGGAAATGATTACATACTGTTTAGAGCTTACTAATTCTCTCAAAAGCTTGCATACACAGGTAGTAGAAACTCAGAAAAAGCCCACCATTGAAGACTGCCATCAATACCAGCCTGGGGATCTAGTCCTGGTAAAGACCTTCGATGGGAGGGACCTTTCCAAGTCCTGCTCACCACCCATACTGCTGTGAGAGTTGAAGGATGACCCTTGTGGATCCACGCATCGCACGTCAAGCGGATGCTGACCTTGGACGGAAGTGCTTGTGCAGGAACTTTAACTGAGCCGGCAGAATGCTGACTCTGATTTGGATCCTGTCCTGCGTGGTCCTTGCCTTGGACTACCAATTCTGCTGTTCAACGAATGCAGGCCGTAGCCTCGCAAGTTAATCGAACTAAATATTGGATTTGTAATCATTTTCCAGTTAACCCCTCCTCCTCAGAGATGCATTTTCTGGCTTTCCCCTCAGATTCCACATGGTCCCTAGGTAATACAGAGGCCCTCATTCATCGAACGCCCATTTGGAGATGGGAGCCCACATTTGTGGTTGTTAAGGGGCTGGCCTGGCTATGTGTCAGGAGAAATTATACTAAGGGTAGTACTCGGGTGGTGAATTGCCATTGGGTTCCTGTGCCTACCTTGCTGATTATAACTACCAGAAGGGCCGATTTCAGTTCCACAACCAGTCTGGTCCTAAGACCACCTTTTGGGAATGCAAGGTCAATGAGATAGTGTGTCGTTCGCAGGTCCTGAGGTCTGAGGATAGTCTCACATACTTTAACGTGGTGGGTGTGATTGCCAACGATCATACAATCTCACCTCAAATAATTCCACCTCCACTTGAACCTCCAATGGCTACTGCACTGAAGAATCTGGGCCTTGCAATTACAACATCAGTCCAGTTGCCCCGACTTGCTGGCCCTACGAGCGTTGCAGCTCAGTCAGACCTGCCGCATGAGCTCTGTCTGCTGACTACAGAACCTCCAGAGTCCTGGTGGCAAGACAGCTATCTATACCCTCCCTCTCCTCAGGAATCAGGACCCCACTGAGGATGAAGCCCGGCGACCAGGATACATAGAACTTGGCTAAGGGTGGTGGATTGTCCTTGTAGGACAAAAAGGGGGAAGTGTGGTGGCCTAGGCAACTGTAGGGAACCCATTTAGTGCTAAGAGGGTTAATGGAGAAGTTGAATTATATGCCTAGGCCTAAGAGAAAAATATTGCAGCCTTGAGAATACCAACTTGTCTGACCACAGTTGTAAGATGAGCCCTAAGACATTCTATTTTGTTCTTTCTTAGGCCAATGTAATCAGGATTGTGATAAGCATTTGCGTAAGCACTATGTCTATTGTGCTGGGAATGAAAATTTACTGAAATATGGTTTAGTCAGTTAACCTATGCAAATAAGCAGATAGGTTTGTGCAAAATCTACTGATTGGCTGCAAAAATGCTTTTAACAGGTCTTTTAACAGGTATTCTGCTACGAGACTGTACAATAGCTCTTTTGTATGCTGTCTCCCTTGTGCATAAGTAATAAATGGGATTTCTACGTATTAATGATGCCTTTGGTGTGATTAATCTCCGACAAGAGCCCTGGTAGCATTCTGGTGAATCTGAGCTACACTCCTTCCACAACGGATATATCTTTCTTAGATCAGGTGTCCAGAATTATATACAATGCTCCAGACATGGACTAATCTTGCACAGTGTAAATAAAACTCTCTCCCCCTTTATATTCTAGCCCTCTAGATATAAAGTGCTTCTAAATTGGTTTAATACCGAATAATGGTTATGGTAGTAAAATGCTTACCATAACAGTTGACATAATGTTGTGTTCAGAGACACGAGTTCAAATTCCATTACGGCAGCTGGGGAATTTAAATTTTGTTAATTAAGGTGACCATGGAAATACCAGTTTGTTGCAAAAGTCCAACTGATTCACTCATGTCCTTTTGGGAGGGAAACCTACCATCCCTACCCAATCTGTCAGATATGTGACTTCAGACCTACAGCAATCGAGTTGACTGTTAACTGCCCTCTGAAATACCTTAGTAAGCAATTCAGTTGTAGCACATGGAGTAAGATGTGCACGGTCACAGAGGGGAGACTTTGGCCTGATTGAGACAGGGACTGAGTGAGTATATTTGGGAATTTGGTTCAAAGTGGAAATTAGGTGCATTGGGAGAAAGAGGTGCTTTAGGTAAGGCTTACTTGCAAGAAGTGAAGTGCGCTGAGTGAAGAGTTTGGTGAAGGGTGGGAGGAAGTGCTTTATTCACCATCTACTCTTTTTCAGTCCCCAGTATTTGATTTCCACTTTGCTGCAGCAGAAGGAGCAGGTAAACCAGTACCTGGTATATTAATTTTATCAGTATTATAAGTACTATATTGTTTTATCAGTATTGTAAAGTTTACTGGCAGTGCCAAACCTATTGGGAAGTGTAAGCTTTATTAATTATAATTAATTAATTAGCTATTAATTAATTGACACATATTGGGGATGACAGGAAAGGTGATGTGCTGCGATTGCAGGTTGTGGGAGCTTCTGGATAGTGGTGTGATTCAGGGCAAACACATCTGCAGTAAGTGTTTGCACCTGCAGGAATTTTAGCTCTGAGCTATTGAGCTGAGGTCGAGCTGCAGACATTGCAGCTCATCAGGGAGGGGGAAAGTTACCTGGACACTTTGTTGCAGGAAGCAGTCACACCCCTTAGGATGGAGTCTTCTGATTTGGTCAGTGGTCAGGGACAGCAGGGTGTTACTGCAATTGAGGCAGGTAAAGGGACCCAGAGGGCAGGAGCGCAGGAGCCTTGGCCCTTGCAACTGTCCAACAGGTTTGAGGTTTTTTCAACTTGTTTGGATGAAAGTGGAGTTCTCAGGGTGGACGAGCTAACTGGTCACGGCACTATGGTACAGGGAGCCATTCAAGCACGAAGAGTTACAAGGGATGTAGTGGTAGTACGGAACAACATATTCATAGCGATTGACACCGTTCTCTGCGGCAAAGAGTTAGGAGTCCAGATGGCTGTGGTGCCTGTCCAGTGCCATGGTTTGGGACATCTGCTCGGGGCTGGAGAGGAACTTACAGTGGGAGGGGGATGACCCAGTCATCTTGGTCCATGTTGGTACTAATGACATAGGCAGGAGGAGGTTCTGCATGGTCAATATGAGCAGCTTGGCAGCAAATTAAGAAGCAGAACCTCAAAGGGCATAATCTCTGGACTATTATCTGAGCCACATGCAAATTAGCATAGGACAAATCAGATCAGGGAGATGAATGTGTGGCTCAAAGCCCGGTGTGGGAGAAGTGGGTTCCAGTTCGTGGGGCACTGGCGGCAGTACTGTGGAACGTGGAATCTATACCATTAGGACGGTCTACGCCTGAACCATGCCCAGACCAATGTTCTTGTGAAAAGTGAAGACAAGGGTGACCCTATTGGGTGGTTCTGGGAAGGAGAGGAAGGTGTGAGGGCAGAGGCATGGGAGATGGGACAGACACAGTTGAGGATCCTGTCAACCACCGTGGGTGGGAAACCTCGGTTAAGGAAGAAGGAAGACATGTTGGTGCAGACTCAATGGGCCGAAGGGCCTCTTCTGCATTGTGATTCTGTGATGTCAGACGCACTGTTTTAGAAAGTGGCATCATTGGAACAAATGCGACGGAGGCGAAGGAACTGTTCTTAACTTTCTTTCCAAGGAGAACAGTCCCAATCTCTCCAAATCTATCCTCATAGTTGAAGTTTTTCATTCTTGGAACCATTCTTGTAAACCTCTTTCTGTATTCTCTCCAATGTGTTCACATCCTTCCATGTCATGCCTAGAACTGTACATAATACTCCAGCTGAGGTCTAATGAATGTCTTAATTAATTCAGCATAACCTCCTTGCTCTTGTACTCTATGCCTCTATTAATAAAGCCCAGGGTACTATATGCTTTATTAACAGCTCTTTCCACCTGTCCTGCCACCTTCAATGTTCTATGCATATATACACCCACGTATTTCTGCTCCTTCACTCACTTCAAAATGGCACCCCTTGTGTTATATTGTCTGTCCATGTTCTTCATTGGACAGAATATAAGGGACAGCAAAGGATGACTAAAATATTGATAAGGTGGGAAAAATTAGAGTACAATAGGAAGCTAGCCAGAAATACAAAACAGATAGTAAGAGTTTCTATAAATAATTTAAAAAGAAACAAGTTAACAAAGTGAATGTTGGTTCTATAGAAAGTGAGTCTGGAGAATTAATAATGGAAAACAAGGAAATGGCAGATGAATTAAACAGGTATTTTGCATCAGTTTTCACTACAGAGGATACAAATAACATCCCAAAAGCAGCTATAAATCAGGAAATGGAAGGGAGGGAGGAACTCAGGAAAATTACAATCAGTAGAGAAAGCATTGATTTGAGAGAGGATTCCAGAAGAAGTGGAGATTGGAAACCCTTATGTGAAAGACGGAGTTCAGAGAGACTAGTTGGCTCACGGTGTGACAAGCATCTGGGGGGAGTTGAGGAAAGCTCCATAGCATCTGTTTGAGGTGGCTTTTTTTAAAAAAATTCATTCATGAGATGTGGGCACACTGGCTAGGCCAGCACTTATTGCCCATCCCTAATTGCCCTTGTTCAAAGGACTTTTAAAGAGTCAACCACATTGCTGTGGGTCTGGAGTCACATGTAGGCCAGAGCAGATAAGGAAGGTAGATTTTCTTCCTTAAAGGGACCATTATTGGTGAGCAAAGGAACCACTATTAGTAACGACAATCAAAAATGGTTTCAGACTTTGAATTCCAGATTTTTATTGAATTCAAATTTCACCATCTGTGGTGGTGGGATTCGAATCCATGTCCCCAGAGCATTCCCATGGGTCTCTGGATTATCAACCCAGTGACAACACCACGCTGCCACCTCCTCCATCACTTGGTTTCAGAGTGTGGTGTGTCAGATGTGGTGTGTCAGACCACAGGTTACCCATTGGTACATGGATTGTGTACTTACTGTGAACATTAGAGTATACAATAGCTTTTGTAACTTGTATTATCCTTACAATCTATATACATCTGTAAAAGTATACTTGTGAGTGAAGGAATATTGTAATACAGTTCATCTTTTCTTGTTTAAACGATTTATTCTTTTGTTAGAAGTTCATTAGCTGACTCCAGTGACTTTGTTCAATGGCCACTCTCCATGTATCTAAACAAACAAATTAAAAGTTAGGATGTTTTGTGAAGGGGAGGTCATGTCTCACTAACTTGATCGAGTTTTTCAAGGAAGTGACAAAGATGATCGATGATGGAAGGGCAGTGGATGTTATCTACATGGATTTCAGTAAGGCCTTTGATAAGGTCCCTCATGGCAGTCTGGTACAGAAAGTAAATTCGCACGGGATCAGAGGTGAGCTGACAAGATGGATACAGAATTGGCTTGGTCATAGAAGACAGAGGGTAGCGGTGGAAGGCTGCTTTTCTGAATGGAGAGCTATGACCAGTGGAGTTCCGCAGAGATCAGTTCTGGGACCTTTGCTGTTTGTATTATACATAAATGATTTGGAGGAAAATGTAACTGGGCTAATTAGTAAGTTTGCAGATGACACTAAGGTTGGAGGAGTTGCAGATAGTGAAGAGGATTTTCAAAGGATACAATGGGATATAGACCAGTTGGAGACTTGGGCAGAGAAATGGCAGATGGAGTGTAATCCGGACAAATGTGAGGTATTGCATTTTGAAGGGTCTAATACAGGCAGGAATTATACAGTAAATGGATGGCAGAAGCCTTAAGTGCATCGACGGGCAGAGGGATCTGGGTGTATAGGTCCAGCAGGTCACTGAAAGTGGCAACGCAGGTGGATAAGGTAGTCAGGAAGTCATATGGCATGCTTGCCTTCATCGGCAGGGGTATTGAGTATAAAAGCTGGAAAGTCATGCTGCAGCTGTATAGAATCTTGGTTAGGCCACATTTGGAATATTGCGTGCAATTCTGATCGCCGCATTACCAGAAGGATATGGAGGCATTGGAGAGGGTGCAGAGGAGGTTTACCAGGATGCTGCCTGGTCTGGAGGTTATTAGCTATGAGGAGAGGTTGGAGGAACTCAGATTGTTCTCACTAGAGTGACGGAGATTGAGGGCGACTTGATAGAAGTTTACAAAATTATGAGTGGCATGGACAGAGTAGATAGTCAGAAGCTTTTTCCCAGGGTGGAAGAGTCAATTACTAGGGGACATAGATTTAAAGTGAGAGGAGAAAACTTTGGAGGAGATGTGCGGGGCAAGTTTTTTTACGCAGAGGGTAATTCACTGCCAGAGGAGGAAGCAGGTATGATAGTGGTGTTTAAGAGGCAGCTGACAAATACATGAATAGGATGGGAATAGAGGGATACGGACCCCGGAAGTGCAAAATGTATTAGCTTGACAGGCAATATGATCGGCGTAGGCTTGGAGGGCAGAAGGGCCTGTTCTTGTGCTGTACTTTTCCTTGTTCTTTGCTCTTATGCATCAAACTGGATTCACTCTGGGATCAGGCTTATCCAGGGGTAACCTCAGCTGGGATCATAACAATGTTATCATTTATTGCAAGGGGAATTAAATACAAAAGTAAGGAGGTTTTGCTTCAGTTATACAGAGCACTAATGAGACCACATCTATGGAACAGTACTGTTTACAGTATTGGTCACCTTATTTAAGGGAGGATGTGAATGTGTTGGAAACAGTTCAGAGAAGGTTTACCAGACTAATACCTGGAATGGGCAGATTGTCTTTTGAGGAAAGGTTGGGCAGATCAGGCTTGTATCCACTGGAGCTTAGAAGATTAAAAGCTGACTTGATTGAAGCATATAAGATCCTGACTGGTCTTGACAGGGGGGGACATGGAGAGGATGTTTCCTCTTGTGGGAGAATCTAGAACTAAGGGTCACTGTTTAAAAGTAGGGGGTCACCCATTTAAAACAGAGAGCAGGCGAAAATTTTTCTCTCAGGGGGTTGAGAGTCTTTGGGACTCTTCCTGAAAAGGTGGTGGAAGCAGAATCTTTGAATATTTTTAGGGCAGAGGTGATAGATTCTTGGTGTGCAATAGGTTTTCAGGGATAGGCCGGATGCAGATTTGAGGTTACTATCAGATCAGCCATGATTTTATTAAATGGCGAAGCAGGCTCAGGGGGCCGAATGGCCTACTCCTGCTCCTTGTTAGTATGTTCGTATCAAAACCATTCAATGGAATTCAAGAAGACAATTCACCATCACCTTCTCAAGGGCAGTTAGGGACAGACAATCCCTATTGCTAGCAATTTCCACATTCTGTAAGTATGTTGTTTGATACAATCTGCAAGTCTTTGGGACATATGGCCTACATACCTAGCATCACACTGACACTGGAATTCATATACCACATCACTCATTTGTGTGATAGGCAGAATGTCTTTTTAGCTTGATGGCAGCATCCTGTTAGTGGTGAATCCCACTCATGTTGCTACTGAATAGTAGCAGTGTGAAACAGCTAGCCTCAACTGTTGCTCAAATTTTTGAGATACCTTGCCCTTCTGAGGTAGACTGGGCCCTTTCAGGGCCGATAGTGACTGCCTGAGGCCTGTTCATTGGTTTGCGTGATATACAGCGCTAAATGATCCAATCAGGGTGGTAACTGTCCTGCAGGGTGCCTTTGATGTGCCCTATTTCAGCATCAAGCTTGCATGGTGAGCTTATAAGACCAAGCTTATAGCATGTGGAACTGTAAGAATCCCAATGCGTGTACTAACCAACGAAGGTAGTCTTGCATTAGACCGTGGTAGAGGACTCCCTGGCAGATTTCTCAACTAGTACATCAAGGGAAGGGAGTTCATTTGACTGCTCTGTTCAAAGGTAAATTGAGCACAGGATGGAGCCCGTTAATACATATAAGGAAATTATCACACACAGCTGTAGATTTAAATATAACAAACGTATCATCCACATATCAGAAATATGCAAGGAGTAGGAGGTTAGGTGTCATTCCATTGAAGACACATTTCTCATGGAACCCAACAAAGATGTTTGTGAAAGCTGGGCCTAGAGGGGATCCCATCGCAACACCATCTATTTGGGCATAAATGGTATAATTAAAATTGAACAGTTGAACTCATTTCAACTGTGTGTTGCTAAGTTCATAGTTCAATTCACGTAATGGTGCTGGGTCTAGATGCCATGATATAGTGCTGCAGCAAATATCAAAGACTTCCTTAAGTGGGACATTGATGAATAGGATAGCAATGTCAAATACGCACATGGACACAGCATTGCTTTCGATATGCAAGTCCTGTATGGCCTTCACAAATGTGAAGAAGCTCTTCACCATGCGTGTGGAAAACTTGGTCAAAATTGGTCGTAACAATTCACGCAACCATTTGGCCAATTCATGTTGTGCAGAACTGGTCATAGATAACATAGGGCGTAAAGGAACATCAGCAGTGGAACATGTGTGGATGTTGTTAGCCATCAGGACGAACCCCATCATAGATATCATGTGGTAGCTCATCGCTCTTAGACAAGTCCAGCAAATTTTTTTTTAAGCTTACTTTTGCGCAAGGCTGTCCGGTTTTGTTGAACGGCAGGTCCAATGGATACGATCTTGGACCTATCATTAAGAATGACGTACATTTTGTTCTTATAGTCACATTCTGTGCCACAGTCTACCACAAGCCTACCTTCACTGGATTCTTACAGTTTCACATGCTAAAAGATTGGTCTTATCAGCAACTTGTAAATAAGGCCTGAGCTATTTGCTCACCATGCAAGCTTGATGCTGAAATAGGGTGTATCAAAGGTATCCTGTGGGATAATTGCTACCCTGGTCAGATCATTTTGTGCTGTATATGACGCAAACTCATGAACATGCCTAAGGACATCACTTTCAGTCCTGAGAAGTGCACCAGATTTCCCTGGAAGGGCAAGGTACCTCAAAAATTTGAGTGACAAATTAAGCTAGCTGTTTCATGCTGCTACTATGCAGTAGCAACATGAGTGGTATTCACCACTAATAGCATGCTGCCATCAAACCAAAAAGACGTTCTGCCTACCACATAAATGAATAATGTGGTATATGAATTTCAGCGCTAGATCTGTAGGATGTGCATCCCAAAGACTGATGAATCGTATCAAATGGCATGTCCCAGCCACTGTTCACCATGGGCAAGGTACAGACTGTACCCAACCAGCCTGTGTTTGCAAAACTCAAAACACAGTGTCCAACATTAGATGCGATTCTGCGATTTGACAACATGATGCAGGGCATGACTTCAAAATTTGCAGATGATACAAAGATTGGAAACGTTGTCAACTGTGATGGGGATAGTCTTGAACTTCAAAAGGACATAGACATGTTGGTGGATTGGACAGACAAGTGGCAGATGAAGTTCAATGCAGAGAAGTGTGAGGTGATTCGTTTTGGCAGGAAAGATATGGTGAGGAAGTATAAAACAAAGGGAGAGCCTCTAAAGGAGGTGCAGAAACAGAGGGACCTCGGTGTAAACGTACATAGGTCACTAAAGATGGCAGGGCCTGTCGAGAGAACAGTTAATAAATCATATAGTATCTTAAGCTTTATTAATAGGGCTGTTGAGTACAAGAGTAAGGAGTCACGTTGAACTTGTATAAGGCACTCATCTGGAGTACTGCATCCAGTTCTGAGCGCAATACTTGAGGAAGGATGTGAAGGCATTGGAGAGAGTACAGAGGAGATTCACAAGAATGATTCCCGGGATTTTGTATACCTCTATCAGTTCCCCCTTCAGCCTTCTCTGCCCCATGGAAAACAACCTTGGCCTATCCAGTCTCTCTTCATAGCTGAAACGCTCCAACCTAGGCAACATCCTGGTGAATCTCCTCTGCACCCTCTCTGGTGCTATTACATCCTTCCTATAGTGCGCTGACCAAAACTGCACACAGTACTCCACCTGTGGCCTAATTAGCATTTTATACAGCTCCAACATAACCTCCCTGCTCTTATATTCTATGCCTCAGCTAATAAAGGTAAGTATCTCATATGCCATCTTAACCACCTTATCTGGCCTTAGGTTACAGGACGATATGGATGGGCTGGTAAGATGGGCAGAGCAATAGCAAATGGAATTTAATCCTGAGAAGTGTGAGGTGATGCATTTTGGGAGGACTAACATAGGATCTATGAACATGTACACCAAGGTCCGTCTGATCCTCTGTACTTCCTAGGGCCCTTGTCATGTTAGTCCTCCCTAAATGCATCCCCTCACACTTCTCAGGATTAAATTCCACTTGCCACTGCTCTGCCCATCTTACCAGCTCATCTATATTCTAAAGCTTTCCTCCTCACTATTTATGACACCACCAATTTTTGTGTCATCTGCAACTTTACAGATCATACCTCCTATATTCACGTCTAAATCATTAATGTACACAACAAACAGCAAGGATCCCAGCACTAATCCCTGCGGTACACCACTCATCACAGGCTTCTAGTCGCAAAAACAACCTTCGACCCAGAGGGTGACCCTCTTCCTCCTGCCACTAAGCCTATTTTGGATCCAATTTACCAAATTGCCCTGGATCCCATGGTCTCTTCCCTTCTTGATCATTCTCCTACATGGGACCTTGAAGTCCATGTAGCACTATCCTCATCTACACAATTAGTCGCCTGTTTGAAAAATTCAATCAAATTTGGTAGACATGATCACCCCTTGATGAATCCCTGCCTCTGCAAGTGGAGATTAATCCTGTCCCTCAGAATTTTTTCCAATAGTTTCCCAACACTGATGTTAGACTAGAGAGTGTTAGTCTAGACTACCATTGGCTTGTAATTATCTGGTTGATCCCTACTACCCTTCTTGAATAATGGTACCACATTCACTGTCCTCCAGTCCTCCGACACTTGTGTCAGAACCCCTGCAATCTCCTCCCTTGCCTCACATAGCAGCCTGGAATACATCTCATCTGGGCCTGGGGATTTATCCACTTTTAAGCCCACTAAAACTGCTAATACCTCCTCCCTTTCAATGCTAATTTGTTCAAGTATATCACAGTTCCCCCTCCCTGATTTCTACACCTACATTGTCCTACTACATAGTGAACACAGATGAAAAGTAATCATTTAAAGCCTCACCCACATCCTCCAGCTCCACACACAGGTTGCCACTTGGTTCCCAATGGGGCCTAATCTTTCCCTGGTTATCCTCTTGCCCTTAATATGTTTATAAAATGGCTTGGGATTTTCCTTTATCTTGCCCGTCAATGTTTTTACATGCCCCCTCTTCGCTCTCCTGTTTACGTTTTTACGTACCCCCCCCTATACTTTCTATATTCCTCTAGGGCTTCTGTTGTTTTCAGCCCTCTGTATCTGCCATAAGCCTCCTTCTTTTTCCTTATCCAATCTTCTATACCCTTGACATCCCGTGTTCCCTGGTCTTGTTGGTCCTACCCTTCACCTTTATGGGAACACGTTGGCCCTAAACTCTCACCATTTCCTTTTTAAATGACTCCCACTGCTCTGATGTGGACTTTCCTACAAGTAACTTCTCCCAGTCCACTTTGGCCAGATCCTACCTTGTCACATTGAAATCGGCCTTCCCCCAATTCAGGACCTTTATTTCTGATCCATCTTTGTCCTTTTCCATAACTATCTTAAATTTTACGGAGTTATGCTCCCCCATTGGCACTTCTACCATTTGCCCGGTTTCATTCCATAAGATTAGGTCCAGTACCACCCCTTTCCTTGTAGGACTTTCTACTTGCTGGCTCAAAAAGCTCTCCTGGATGCACTTTTAAGAATTCCACCCCTCTAGCCTTTCACACTAAGCCTATCCCATCAATCTTGGGAAAGTTGAAATCCCCTACTTTTATTACCCTATTATTTTTACACCTCTGAGATTTGCCTACATATTTGCTTCTCTATCTCCCCTGACTGTTTGGAGGCCTATAGTACACTCCCTTTTTGTTTTTAGGTTCTATCCATATGGCCTCATTTGAGGAACCTTCTAAGATACCATCCCTCCTTACTGCAGTAATTGACTCCTTGATCAATAGTCAATGCCACCTCTTCTTTTACACCGCCCCCCCACCCTGCCCCACCCCCCGACCTAGTCATGCCTGAAGATTCTATACCCTAGAATATTCAGCTGCCAGTCCCACCTTTCCCTCAACCATGTCTCTGTGATAGCAACAATATCATATTCCCATGCGTTAATCAATGCCCTCAATTCATCTGCCTTACTTGTAAGACTCCTTGCGTTAAAACAGATACATTCCAGCCTTGCATTATTCCCTTGTGCCTTAAAAGGCCTATATTTGCTCTGCCTTCCAGACTGTCTTAGTTTCTCTTCTATATTTAGCTGTGCATCACTCCCTACTGTACCTCCACTCTGTATTCCAAGCACCTGCCAAATTAGTTTAAAACCCTCCCAACAGCACTAGCAAACCTCCCCACAAGGGTGCTGGTCTCATTCTGGTCCGACTTGTACAGGCCCTAGGGAACAGACCCAGTGACCCAGGAAACTAAAGCCCTCCCTCCTGCATCATCTCTTCATCCATGCATTCATCCTCTCTATCCTCCTATTCCTATCCTCACTAGCACTTGGCACAGGGAGTAATCCAGAGATTACAACCTTCAAGGTCCTGCTTTTTAATCTGCTACCTAGCTCCCTAACTTCTTGTTGCAGGATCTCATCCCTCTTTCTACCATTGTTGTTGGTACAAGTGTGAACCATGACCTCTGTCTGTTCGCCCTCCCCCTTCAGAATGCCCTGAAGCCATTTTGTGACATCCTTGAACCTGGCACCAGGGAGGAAACACACCATCCTGGAGTCATGTCTACAGCCGCAGAAGTGCCTGTCTGCAGCCCTCACTATTGAGTCTTCTACCACCATTGATCTTGCACTCTTACTCCTACCCTCTTGTGCAGCTGAGCCACCCACAGTCCTATGAACTTGGCTCTGGCTGCACTCTCCAAAGGAACCTTCACCCTCACTGTTTTCCAGCATAGAAATACAGTTCTTGAATGAGATGCACTCTGGGGCTTTCCTGAATACCTACCTGCCTCCCTTCTTCTGACTGGTGGTCATCCGTTCACAGCTTAAGAAAGTGCTGTCAGAGAGGGGAGTGACCGTATCTAAATCATACTATCCACATAACCTCAGCCTCTCAAATGCACCAGCTTACGCTCAAGCTCCGAAACCCGTTGCTCAAGCTGGTCAACCCGGTGGCATTTACTGTACATGTGGTCATCCAGACTGCAAGGAGTGTTTAAGAATTCCCACATGCTGCAGGCAATACACACACAGGACTGAGCTCTCTTGCCATACTTTTTGTTTGTTTTTAATAAAAGGTTATTTCCTTAAATTTAAGCCAAGTAGAAAACTATTTAGTTTTTCTTAAAACAAATGCTGAGACTTTTACCTCTGTAATGTTGCTTTAAAGTGGAAAAAACAACTTACCCACTACCTACCAATCAGCTTTCTCCCTTGTCCTGACATTTTGCCTTTGAGGAGCTTTTGAATTTTAGCGCTGCCGAGTGTCTGGGTGTGGACCAACTCCCTCACATGTAAACTCCGCTCCGCTCTTTATACAGCCGCTCCACTCCCTCACAGGTAAACTCCCAGTCTTTATACAGCCATTCTGGTCTCACTCTATTTTGTTGTTTTACCTTCATTCTTTATTTAATTTCCTCATCCTTAAATTACTAATTTAATAATAATGAACAAGTGACAGTTACTCAACTGCTAACTTAAATCTAAAACAAATCTAAAAGCTGAAATACTCACCAGCCAGTCACCTGCCTACTCTCCTGTGATGTAACTCTGTTTTTTCAGTGTTGGTTTGAATCGCTGTTTGGGGCCTCCATCTCTCTCCCTCCCGCTCTTTATTCACTCTCTCTCTGTGTTGTTTTCACCCAGGGCTGCTCTCACTCCTGCAGCTTCAACTCTCACTGCACTGTTCACAATCAACTCTCAACCCTCTCTCCACACTGTTCTCAATGGGATTTGGCATCTCTCTGCGCTGTTCGGAATCAAGTCTCCCCTCTCTCTCTGAGCTATTACCAATCAACTCTAGCTTCTCTCTCCACGCTGTTCATAATGAACTCTCGCCTCTCCGCACTGTTCACAATGAATTCATGCCTCTCCTCTGTTCATAATCAGCTGTGTCTCTCACTCTACACTCTTCACCATCAACTCTCGCCTCTCTCTGTGCTGTTCACAATCAACTCTCGCCTGTCTCTCTGCGATGTTCATAAGGAACTCACACCTCTCTCTCCACACCATTCCCAATCAATTCTTGCCTCTCTCTCCACACTGTATAAAATGAACTCTCACCTCTGTCTGCACTGCTCAGAAGCAACTCTCACACTTTTCCTCCGCCATTTCCGCCAACTCCAGCATGATGACACCACCAAACACAACTTCCCTTCACCACCCCCCGGTGGCATTCCGTAGGGATCGTTTCCTCCATGACACCCTGGTCCACTCCTCTATCACCCCATACACCTCAACCCTTTCCATGGCACCTTCCCATGCAACCACAGAAGATGCAACACCTGGCCCTTTACTTCCCCTCTCCTCACCGTCCAAAGGTCCAAACACTCATTTCAAGTGAAGCAGCATTTCACCTGTACTTCCCTCAACTTAAGTCTACTGCATTCGTTGCTCCCAATGCGGTTTCCTCTACATTGGAGAGACCAAACGCAGACAGGGTGACCGCTTTGCAGAATACCTTCGTTCTGTCCGCAAGCATTACCCAGACCTCCCTGTCGCCTGCCATTTCAACACTCCACCCTGCTCTCATGCCCACCTGTCCGTCCTTGGCTTGCTGCATTGTTCCAGTGAAGCTCAACGCAGACTAGAGGAACAGCACCTCACCTTACGACTCAGCACTTTACAGCCTTCCAGACTGAATATTGAGTTCAACAATTTTAGATCATCCCCACCTCCTTTCTGATTATTCCCCCTCCTTTTTGTTTTTTCCAATAATTTATTTATATTTTTCTTTTCCTACCTATTTCCATTATTTTTAAATGTATTTCCATCCATTGTTTTATCTCTACCTTTTAGCCTTTCTCGATTCCTTCACCCCACCCCACCCCCACTAGGGCTATCTGCACCTTGCTTGTCCTGCTTGCTACCCTTAATTAGCACATTCCTTTAGATATCACCACCTTCAACACCTCTTTGTCCTTTTGTCTGTGACATCTTTTGGTTATCTCCATCTATCACTTGCCCTCTATCCAACTCTCTTGTCCCAAACACCTCCCCCACCTTAAACTAGTTTATTTTTCACCCCTTTTCTATTCTTCCTTAGTTCTGTTGAAGAATCATGCGGACTCGAAACGTTAACTGTACTCCCTTCCACAGATGCTGCTAGACCTGCTGAGTTTTTCCAGGTATTTTTGTTTTTGTGTTAGCAACTCTCACATCTTTCGCTGCAATAATCACAATGAACTCACACCTCTCTTTCTACACTAATCACAATGAACTCTCGTCTCTCTCTCCGCACTAACCACAGTGAACTCTCTTTCTAAATTGTTCACAATTAACTCTCACCTCTCTCTGCACTGTTCAGGAGGAGCTCACATCTCTCTCTCCATGCTATTGCCAATCAACTGTCACCTCCCTCGCCACGCCATTCCCAAGTTAACTTTTGCCCCTCTCTCCGCACAGTATAAAATGAGCTCCCACCGCTCTCTCCGCGCTGTTTCCTATCAATTCTTAACATTATCTCCACGATGTTCACAATCAACCCTCAACTCTGTCCCGCAATGTTCACAATCAGCCTCTTTGTTCACAATGAACTCCTGCCTCTTGCTACCTGCTGTTCACAATGAAGTCTTGCCTCTCTCGCCACACTGCTTACAATCAACTCTTGCCTCTCTTGGCGCTATTTACTGCTATGAAACTAACATTTTTTCATAATAGTTTTCTCGTTTATACAAACATAGAAACTAGGGGCAGGAGCTGGCCATTCGGCCCTGCTCCGCCATTCAATATGATCATGGCTGATCCTCTATATCAATGCCATATTCCCACTTTCTCTCCATACCCCTTGATGTCTCTAATATCCAAAAATTTACCAATTTCTTTCTTGAATATATTCAGTGGCCTGGCCTCCACAGCCATCTGTGGTAGAGAATTCCACCCTGAGTGAAGAAATTTTTCCTCAACTCAGTCCTCAATGGCTTGCCCTGTATCCTGAGACTGTGCCCCCTGGTTCTAGACTCCCCAACCAGGGGAAACATCCTCCCTGCATCCTGTCTGTCTAGCCCTGTTAGAATTTTACATGTTTCAATCACAGCCCCTTTCATTCTTCTAAACTCTAGTGAATACAGGCCTAGTCGAACCAATCTCTCCTCATACGACAGTCCTGTCATCCCTGGTATGAGCTTAGTGAACTTTCACTGCACTCTCGCTATGGCAAGTATACCCTTTCTTCGGCAGGGAGATCAAAACTACACGCAATATTCCAGGTGCGGTCTCACCAAGGTCCTGTATAACTGCAATAAGACATCCCTACTTCTGAACTCAAATCCTCTTGCAACGAAGGCCAACACAATTTGCCTTCCTAATTGCTTGTTGCACCTGCCCAATTACTTTCATTGACTGGTGTACAAGGACACCCAGATCCCTTTGTACATCCACATTTCCTAATATATCACCATTTAAATAACACTCTGCCTGTTTTTCACACTGAAGCATATAACTTCACATTTATCCATTTTATACTGCATCTGCCATGTGTTTACCCACACACACAACTTGTCTACATCACCCTGAAGCCTCACCACAACCCCGCCCATCAGAAAACCTGGAAATTTTGCATTTGGTTCCTTCATCCAAGTCATTTATATATATATCATGAATAGCTGGGTCCAAGCACTGACCCCTGTGGTATACCACTAGTCACTGCCTGCCACTCCGAAAAAGACCCTAGTCTCTGTTTCCTGTCTATTAACCAATTCTCAGTCCTTGCCAATATATTAGCCCCAATCCCTTGTGCTTTAATTTTGCCCACTAGCATCTTATGTGGGGCCTTATCAAAAGCCTTCTTCAAATCCAAAGACACTACATCCACTGGTTCTCCCTTTCCTATTCTACTAGTTACATCCTCAAAACACTCCAGTAGCTTAAAAAACAAAAACAGAATTACCTGGAAAAACTCAGTTCTGTCGAAGGGTCATGAGGACTCGAAACGTCAACTCTTTTCTTCTCCGCCGATGCTGCCAGACCTGCTGAGTTTTTCCAGGTAATTCTGTTTTTGTTTTGGATTTCCAGCATCCGCAGTTTTTTGTTTTTAACTCCAGTAGCTTAGTTAAGTGTGATTTCCCTTTTATAAACCCATGCTGACTTTGTCTAATCCTGTTAATGCTTTCCAAGTGTTCTGTTACCACATCTTTTATAATAGACTCTATCATTTTCCCCACTATTGATGTTAGGCTAACTGGTCTGTAATTCTGTATTTTTTCTCTCCCTCCTTTCTTAATTAATGGGGTTGCATTTGACACCCTCCAATCTGTAAGGACTGTTCCAGAGTCTATAGAATTTTGGAAGATGACCACTAATGCATCCACTATTTCCAGGACCACTTCCTTTAGTACTCTGGGATGTAGAATATCAGGCCCTAGGGATTTTTCAGCCTTTAGTCTCATTAATTTCTCAAGCACCACTTTTTTTTTTACTAATACTGAGTTTCTTCAATTCCTCCCTCTCACTAGACCCTTGGTTCCCTAACATTTCTGGGGAATTATTTGTGAAGACAGAACCAAAATGTGTGTTCAATTCTTCTGCCATTTCTTTGCTCCCCATTATAATTTCCCCCATTTCTGACTGTAAGGGACCTACATTTGTCTTCACTAATCTTTCTCTCTTCACATATTTATAGATGCTTTTACGGTCAGTTTTTATGTTCATTGCAAGTTTACTCTCATACTCCATTTTCCCCTTCTTGATCAATCTTTTTGTCCATTTTTGCTGAATTCTAAACTGCTCTCAATCCTCAGGCTTGCTGTTTTTTTCTGGCAATTTTATATATCTCCTCTTTGGATGTAATACTATCCCTAATTTCCTTTGTAAGCAATGGTTGAGCCACCTTTCCTGTTTTATTTTTAAACCAGACGGGAATGAATAATTGTTGTAAATCATACATATATTCCTCAAGTATTAGCCATTGCCTATACACTGTCAGCTTTTTTTTAGTAAGGTTCCCCAATCCATCATTGCCAACACACATCTCATAGCTCCCTGTACTTAGATCCAAGACCCTAGTTTCGGATTCAACTTCTTCACTCTCCATCCTAATGAACAATTCTATCATCTTATGCTCACAAGAAGATTGTCAATTAATCCTTTCTCATTGCACAATACCCAGTTTAGGATAGCCTACTCTCTAGTTGGTTCCGCAATGTATTGGTCTAAAAATCCATCACGTACACACTCCAGGAAATCCTCCTCCAGTATTATTGCTAGTTTGGTTTGTCCAATCTATATGTAGATTAAAGTCACCCATGATTACAGTTGTACCCTTATTGCATGTGTCTCTAATTTCCTGCTTAATACCTTTCCTCACATTTCCATTACTGTTTGGGGGTCCACAGACAACCCCCACCAACATTTTCTGCCCCTTGGTATTTCTTATCTCCACCCAAACAGATTCCACATCATGATTTTCCGAGCCAATATCCTTCCTCACTATTGCATTGATTTTCTCCTTCACTAACAATGCTACCCCCACCTCCTTTCCCTATTTGTCTGTCCTTCCTAAATATTAAATACCCCTGGATGTTCAGTTCCCATCCTTGGTCACCCTGCAGCCATGTCTCCGTAATTACAACTATATCATAAACGTTTATATCTATTTACGCTGTTAATTCATCTACCTTATTGCAAATGCTCCACGCATTAAGATATAATGCCTTTAGACTTGTCTTTTTAACCCTATTGGTCATTTTAGCTTTATTTTGCAATATGAGCCCATTTGTTTCTCGCCCTTGTCTTTTCTGCCTTCTACTTTTTGCTTCTTACTTTTCTGTCTTTTGTTTCTATCCTTGCTTCCCCCTCCTCTATCTACCTGCTCAGGTTCCCATCCCCCTACCATTCTAGTTTAAACACTCCCCGACAGCACTAGCGAACACCACCGCCCCACCCCTGCCAAGGACATTGGTCCAGTCCTGTCCAGATGCAACCTTTGTACTGGTCCCACCTTCCCCAGAACCAGTGCCAATGTCCCAGGAATCTGAATCCTTCCCCACTACACCATTTCTTCAGCTATGTACTCTTCTGATATATCCTGCTATTTCTACTCTCGCTAGCACGTGACACTGGTAGTAATCCTGGGATTACTACCTTTGAGGTCCTACTTTTTAATTTATATCCCAACTCCCTATATTCAGCTTGTAGGACCTCATCCCTTTTTTTAAACTTATGTCCTTGGTTCCAGTTTGTACCACGACCACTGGCTGTTTACCCTCCCCCTTCAGGATGCCCTGCAACTTCTCCAAGACATCCTTCACCCTGGCACCAGCAAGGCAACATAGCAGCCTGGAGTCTCTTTTGCAGCTGCAAAAATGCCTGTCTGCTCTCCTTACTATTGAATCCCCTACCACTATAGTCCTGCCACTCTTCTTCTTCCCCTTTTGTGCAACAGAGACATCCAGGGTGTCATGGACTTGGCCCCTGCTGCTTTCCCTTGAGAAGGGGAATCCTTTTTGTATCCAAAATGGTATATCTGTTAGAGAGGGGGATGGCCACAATGGACTCCAGTACTACCCTGCCTTCCTTTACTCTGCCTGGTGGTCACCCATCCCCTTTCTGCCTGTTCAGTCTTTCCTGTCATGTGACCATCTCACTGAACGTGTTGTCCATAATAATCTCAGCATCATGGATGCTCCACAGTGAATCCACCCACAACTCCAGCTCCAAAATGCGGTTTGCCAGTACCTGCAGCTGAACACACTTCCTGCACACTTGGTCGCCAGGGACACATAGCGCAGGAGGAGCATATCATGGGTGCGAGCTCTGCTGCCATGACTTCCCTTTAGATTAAACTCATTAGTTACTCCCTTTAAAGAATACTAACTACGCTAGGGGCCTTATTCCACTCCAAACACTCCCACTACAGTCCAAAGTCCGCACCTTATTTTGTTTCAGCTAATGGACTGAAGCAGTTTAATTAATAGAAAAAGTAGTAGTACTTACCTGACCCTACTTACCAATCAGCTGCCTCCCCTGCATCGCATCACTTTTTGAATCATGACGTCAATTCGAACTCTACCGCATGAAGGTCCTGAGGGTACGCATCTCCTCTCCGGTCTCGGCCTCTGTTTTTCACACCCTTTTATACCGTTCCCACTGGCCTCTCCTCTCCAGTCAGCCCCGGGTCTCCCCAGAACTCTCGCTGCCCTTGCACCGCTTTCAGCCCCGAGTCTCCCTAGAACTCTCACCCTGTCCTCGTGTCACTTTCAGCCCCAAGTCTCTCCAGAACTCTCGCCTCTCGCTCTGTCCTCACGCTGCTTATTGTGAAGTAGGTTGATGGGGGGGTTAAGTATAGTTGGGTTTGTGTGCGATTTAACTACATTTTGTAGTCAAGCAGACTGCAAACTTAAAAATTATCAAAAAAAGCTAGGTGGTTGGCATGCAAATTAGTAAACATGGATGCTGGCTTAGCATGTAAGGTGTGAAAGGAATTTGCATTTTTAGATAAATAAAGGGATATTGGATTTCAAAAGGGATCTTAGTCTGTTTACAACTAGCCAGATAAGCAAGGATAAGGAATGTGCTTATTTTTCCCTAAAGGTTACTGACAATATATAGTGGCAACATGAAGATTTTTAGACTATGAGAAAGATATAGTTTCAAAGATAAAGAACAATAGAATTTACATATTAAAAAGAGAGAAACATATATAAAGGAGAATAAAAGGATTTGCATCAGAAGGCAGATCATGTAAGATCTAACAGGAGTGTGTGAAATAGCCTTAATGAAGCCTCCAGCATTTGTGCATAAGTCTGCTACCTCCTGAAACTGAAGCTGAAGAAAAGCCATTTGGAATTCCACTGTCCAAGGTATTGTGTTAACCTGCTGAGTTCGTTTTAAATCTAAAATCTATTTTTGGACCATTGCCTTAAAAGGAGTGAAACTGGGAGTCAGATTAATTAGGAATTTTAGGAGTTATTATGGTAGTAATTGTAGTCTTGTGTATGTGCTTGAAATCATTTATTTTGTTAATAAGTACTTTAATTTAATTTTTAAAATCTCTAAAGGTCTTAGTGGACTTATTACTTCTGAATTCAGTGCACACATCTCATAATAAATAAAAATTCTCTAAACCATTGTGATAGCATGACTAAGTTTCTCTCGTGGATTTGGCCTGCAAGGCCCACATCATCTGCCACGTCATAACATTCACAATGAGCATTCGCCTCTCTCTCTGCACAGATCACAATCAACCTCATCTCTCTCTCTCTGTACTGTTCACAATCAACTCTCACTTCACTTACACATTGTTCACAATCAACTCACGCCACTCTCTTCGCACTGTACAGAATCAACTCTCCCCCTCATTCTACACAATTCACAATCAACCGCAGCTCATTCTCCACATTGTTCACAAACACCCTTGCTTCTCTCTCCCATATTGTTCACAATGAACTCCCACCACTCACACAATGAACTTTCGTTTCTCACTGTGTACTGTTTACAATCAGTTCTTGCCTCTCTCTGCACTGTTTGCAATCAACTTCACCTCTCCACACTGTTCACAATCAACTCTCCCCATCCACTCTGCGCTCTTCACAATCAACTCCCTCTCTCTCTCCCTCCACACCGCTCATAATCAACTCTCACCTCTCTGCAGTGTTTACAACCAACCTTGCCTCTCTCTCTCTGCGCTGTTCACAATCAGCTCTCACCTCATTCTCCATGCTGTTCACAATCAACTCTCCCCACCCACTCTGCGCTCTTCACAATCAACTCCCTCCACACTGTTCACAATCAAATCTCACCTCTCTTTCCGCAGGGTTCACAATGAAATCTCACCTCTCACTTGGCTTTGTTCACAATAAACTCTCGCCTCACTTCGCTGTTCACAATCAACTCTCGTCTCACTTCGCTGTTCACAATCAACTCTTGCCTTTCTCTCCACACAGTTCAAAAGCAATTCTCATTTCTCTCACCATGCTTTCAAAACCAACTCTCACTGCTTACTCTACACTGATCACAATGAACTATACTTGCTCACAATCAACTCTTGCCTCTCTCTCTGCACTGTTCACAATCAACTCTTGCCTCCCTCTCCACTCAGCATACAAGGAGCTCACCTCTTTCAACACTATTCAAACCAAGTTTCAGCACTCTCTCTCCACTGCTCATAACCAACTCTCGTTTCATTCTCTCCGCTGCTCACAATGAACCCATGCCATTCATTTCGCACTGTCCACAATCAACTCTCACCTCCCACTGCACACTGTACCCAATCAAGTCTTGCCTATCTCTCCAAACTGTTCCCAATCAACTCTATCCCCTCCCTCCTATCCATCGTTCATAATGAAATCTCACCTCTATCTCTCCGCACCGTTCAGTGAACTCTCCCAACTCATTCTGCACTGTTCACAATGAACTCTCACCACGCCCCCACTCCATACAGTTCACAATGAATTCTCAATTCTTTCTCTGGGCTGTTCACAATCAACTCTCGCCTCTCTCCGTTGTTCACAAACAACTCTCGCCTTACTCTGCGCTGTTTACAATGAGCTCTCATCTCTCTCTCCGCAGTGTTCAGGACCAACCTCGCCTCCCTCTCTGCGCTGTTCACAATCAACTCTCACCTCTCTCCACACTGTTCACAATCAACTCTCGCCTCTCTCCACACTGTTCACAATCAACTCTCGCCTCTCTCCACACACTGTTCACCATCAACCCTCATCTCTCTCTATCCATGATGTTCACAAACGGAAATGGCCTCTCTCTCTTCACACTAATCACAATCAACCTTGGCCTCTCTCTCCACACTGTTCACAATCAACTCTCGCCTCTCTCCACACAGTACACAATCAACTCTCGCCACTGTCTCTGCAGGGTTTACAATAAACTCTCACCTCGCTCCCCGCACTGCTCAGAATGAGTTCTTGTCTCTCTTCACATGCTGTTCATAATGAAGTCTCGCCTCTCCGCACTGTTCACAATCAACTCTTGCCTCTCTCTCCACGCTGTTCACAATCAACTCTCGCCTTTCTCTCCAAGATGTTCTCAATGGGAGCTGGCCTCTCTCTCTGCGCTGTTCACAAGGAGCTCTTGCCCCTCTCTCTGTGCTATTCCCAAACACATCTCACCTCTCTTTCCACACTAATCCCAATCAACTTTCGCCTCTCTCTCCACGCTGTTCACAATCAACTCTCGCCTTTCCCTCCAAGATGTTCTCAATGGGAGCTGGCCTCTCTCTGCACTGCTCACAATGAACTCTTGCCCCTCTCTCCCTGTACTGCTCACAATCAACTCTTCTCTCTCTCTCCGCTGTTCACAATCAATTCTTGCTTATCCCTCTGCCCTGTTCACTATGAGCTCTTTCCTCTCTCTCTGCGCTGTTCACAAGGAGCTCACCCCTCTCTATCCACGCTACTCCCAATCAACTCCAGCCTCTCTCTCCACACTGTTCCCAATGGGATCCGGCCACTCTCTCTGCACTGTTCACAAGAAGCTCACACCGGTCTCCATGCTGTTCTCAATGGGATCTGGCATGTGTCTGCGCTGTTCACAATGGGAGCTGGCCTCTCTCTCTGCACTGTTCACAAGGAGCTCACACTGCTCATATTCCAATCAACCCTGGCCTCTCTCTCCATGCTGTTCCCGATCAACTCTCGCCTCTCTCTCCGAACCATTCACAATGAGCTCACACCTCTCTCCACGCTGTTCCCAATTGCCTCTCCCTCTCCACTGTTCACTATTAACTCTGGCCTCTCTCTCCAGAGAGTTCACAAACAAATCTTGCTATACACTGTGCTGTTCACAATCAATTCTCACCTCTCCCTCTGCTGTGTTCATAACTAACCCCATCTTGCTCTCTGTGCTGTCCACAATCAACTCTCAGCTCTGGGTGTTCATGAAGAACTCTCACTTCTCTCTCTGCACGCTGTTCCCTATCAACTCTCACCTCTCTCTGCTGTTCACAATCAACTCTTTCCTCTCTCTTTGCACTGCTCACTATCAACTCTCATCTCTCTCTCCACATGCTGTTCACAATCAACTGTCATCTCTCGCTCTGCGCTGTTCACAATCAACTCTCTCCTCTCACCCTATGCTGTTCACAATCAACTTTACCTCTTTCTCTACATTGTTCACAATCAACTCTCACCATGATTGAAATCACACAGCATTCATTGGAATCATGTGGAGAGAGAGACGAGAGTTGATTGTGAAAATTGTGGAGAGAGAGGCAAGAGTTAATTGCCAAGAGCGCAGAGAGTGGGCAAGTTTAGTTGTGAACACTGCAGAGAGAGAGGCGAGACTTGGTTGTGAACAGCGCAAAGGCAGAAGCAGTAGCTTATCCTGATCAGTCCGGAGAGGCAAGACTTCATTCTGTACAGTGCAGAGAAGGTAGAGTTGATTACGAAGAGCACAGAGTGAGAAATAAGAGTTCATTGTGAGCACTGCAAAGAGAGAGGCAACTGGGTTGATTGGGAATAGTGCAGATAGAAAGGCGAGAGTCCATTGTGATCAGTGACAGGTGAGATTTGATTGTAGATTCACAATCTCTTTTTCCTCTCTCTTTGCACTGTTCACAATAAACTCACGCCTCTCTCTCTGCACTGCTCACAATGAACTCTTGTTTATCACTCTGCACTCCTCATAATCATCTCTATCTTCTCCCTCTGCACTGTACAGAATGAAGTCTCGCTTCTCTCACCGCACTGTTCCCAATCAACTCTCGCCTCTCACTCTCCATGCTGTTGCCAATCAAATCCTGCCTCTTTCTCTCTCTCTGCTGTACACAATGAACTCTCCCCTCTCATTCTGCACTCTACACAATCAACTCTCACCTCTCCATCGCCGCTATTCACAATCATCTCTTGCTTCTCTCTCCAAAAATCAACTCTCATCTCTCTGTCTATGCTGTGTAAATCAACTCTCGCCTCTCTCTCCACACTGTTCCCTATCAACTCTCACCTCTCTCTGCTGTTCACAATCAACTCTTGCCTCTCTCTTTGAACTGCTATCAACTCTTGACCATTTATGGACACAATTCACAATGAGTTCTTGCCTCACTCTCCACACACTGCTCACAATCAACTGTCACGTCTTGCTCTGCTGTTGATAATCAACTCTTGCCTCTCTCTCACTATCTCTCTGTTCACAATGAACTTATTCCTCTCTCTCCAGGCTGTTCACAATCAACTCTCATTATGCTATTCACAAAGAAATCTCGGCTCTCCCTCTGCACTGTTTACAATCAACTCTCGCTTCTCACCCTACACTGTTCATAAGCTACTCTCACCTCTCTCTCTATGCTGTGCACAATCAACTCTTGTCTCTCACCCTACACCATTCACAATTAACTCTCACCTCTCTCTTAATGCTGTGCACAATCAAGTCTCACCTCTCACTCTGCACTGATGATAATCAACTCTCGCCTCTCACCCTACGCTGTTCACAATCAACTCTCACCATGATTGAAATCATACAGCATTCATTGAATCATACAGTTCATTGCAGTCATGTGGAGAGAGAGGCAAGAGTTGATTGTGAACAACACAAAGGCAGAGGCGACAGTTCATTGTGTTCAGTACGGAGAGAGAGGTGAGACTTCATTCTGTACAGCACAGAGAGAAAGGGTAGAGTTGATTTTGTAGACTGCATATCAAGAAACAAGAGTTCATTGTGAGCAACACAGAGAGAGAGGCAAGAGTTAATTGTGAACAGCGCAGAGATAGTGGCATGAGTTGATTATGAACAGTGCAGAGGGAGAAGTGAGAGTTAATTTGTGAACAGTGCAGATTGAGAGGCAAGAGTTGATTGTGAACAGTGGAGACAGAGAGAGACCAGACCCCATTCTAAACAGCGTGGACAGTCAGGCAAGAGTTGATTATGAACAGCATGGAGAGAGGTGTGAGATTTTATCATGAATAGTGCCAGAGAGAGCCTGCAATTGATTTTGAACAGCACAGAGAGAGAGGCAAGAGTTGATATGGAACATTATGGAGAGAGAGGCAAGACCTGATTGGGAATCGCCTGGAGAGAGAGGCAGGGGTTGATTGTGAACAGCGTGGAGAGGGAGGCGAGAGTTGATAGAGAACAGCGTGAAGAGAGAGGCAACACTTGGTTGGGAACAGCTTGTAGAGAGTGGTGTCAGCTCCTTGTCAGCAACAGAGAGAGACAGGCAAGAGTTGATTGTGAACAGCACGCAGAAAGAGGCAAGAATTGATTGGCAACAGCATGGAGAGAGAGAGGCAGGAGTTGATTGTGAACTATCCGAAGTGAGAGGCAAGAGTTCATTGTGAACTATGTAGAGTGAGAGTTCATTCTGTACAGTGTAGAGAGAGAGGTGGGTGTTGGTTAGGACCAACATGGAGAGAGTTACATGAGTAGATTGTGAACAGCACAGAGTGAGAGCCGAGACTTGATATTGAAGAGCGCGGAGAGAGAGACAGGAGCTCATTGTAAGTTGTATTCAGAGAGACAGGAGCTCATTGTGAGTTGTGTTCAGAGAGGCGAGAGCTCATTGTGAGCAGTGCTAAGAGAGAGGAAAGAGTTGATTGTGAACAGCGCAGAGTGAGAGGCAAGAGTTGATTGTGCACAGTGTAGAGAGAGAGGTGAGAGTTGATTGTGAACAGCCTGGAAAGAGAGATGAGAGTTGATTGTGAAAAACGTGGAGAGAGAGGTGAGAGTTGATTATCAACAATGCAGAGAGAAGCAAGGGTTCATTGGGAACAGCACAGAGAGAGAGGCAAGTTTGATTGTGAACACTGCAGAGAGAGAGGCGAGACTTGATTGTGAACAGCACAAAGGCAGAGGGGATAGTTTGTGATCAGTACAGAGAGATGGGTGAGACTTCATTCTGTACATGCAGAAAGTGAGTGTAGAGTTGGTTATGAAGAGCGCAGAGCGAGAAACGAGAGTTCATCGTGAGCAGTGCAGAGAGAGAGGTGAGAGTTTATTGTGACCAGTGTGGAGAAAGAGGCAAGAGTTGATTGCGAACAGCACAGGAGAGATTTGATTGGCAACAGTGCAGACAGAGAGGCAAAAGTTCATTGTGATCAGTGCATACAGGTGAGATTGCAGATTCACAGTCAACTCTCATCTCTCCATGCTTTTCACAATCAAGTCTTGCCTCTCCCTCTGCGCTGTTTGCAATCAACTCTTGCCTCTCTCCCTGCACTATTCACAACCAACTCTCATCTCACTCTCCACATCATTCACATTGAACTCATTCCTCTCTCTCAGTGCTGTTCACAATCCATCCTCTGCTCTCCTTCTCTCTGCACTGATCACAATAAACCTCATCTCTCCCTCCACACTGTTCATGAACAATCTTGCCTCTCTCTCCCGCACTGTTCACAATGAACTCGCGCCTCTCACTCTGCGCTGTTCAAAATGAACTCTCACTTTTCACTCCACTGAGTTCATAATCAACTCTCGCCTCTCACTCTCCAAGCTGTTGCCAATCAATTCCTGCTTATCTCTCTATGCTTTGCACAATCAAATTGCAAGTCTTTCTCCACACCGTTCCCAATCAACTCTTTCCTCTCCACATTTTTCACAATCAACTCTCATCTCCCTGTCCACAATCAGCTCTCACCTCTCACTCCAAGCTGTTCACAATCAGCTCTCACCTCTCACTATGCGCTGTTCACAATCAATTCCTGTAACACTCTCCATGCTGTTCATAATCAACTCTCACCTCTTTCTCTACACTGTACAGAATGAACTCTCACTTTGGATAGTTCACAATCAACTCTCGCCTCTCACTCTCCAAGCTATTCCCAATCGACTCTTGCCTCTGTCTCCATACTGTACCATATCAACTCCCGCGTCTCTCTCCATGCTGTTCACAATCAACACTTGCCACTCTTTCCAAGCGATTCCAAATCAATTCTCACATCTCTCTCTTCAGTGTTCATGATAAACTCTTGCCTGTCTCTCCACGCCGCTCACAATCAACTCTCACTTCTCTCTCTACTGTTCACAATGAACAGCCTCTTGATCTGCACTCTACACAATCAACTCTCACCTCTCAATCTGCGCTATTCACAATCAACTCACCTCTTGCTCACACTGTTCACAATCAACTCTTGCCTCTTTTTTCACATTGCTCACAATGAGCTCTCGCCTCTCTGAACACAATTCACAATGAGCTCCCGTCTCTCTCTCTCTCTGCACTCTTCAAAATCAAATCTCGACTCTCACTCTGCGCCGTTCACAATCAACTCCTGTAACTCTCTCCACCCTGTTCATAATCAACTCTCACCTTTCTCTACACTGTACAGAATGAACTCTCGCTTCTCAGTCTGCACAATTCACAATGAACTCTCGCCTCTCACTCTGGAGAGTTCGCAATCAAATCTCGCCTCTCACTCCACGCTGTTGCCAATCAATTCTTGCCTCTCTCTCCGTGCTGTTCACAATCAAGTTCTGACTCTCTCTCCACGCTATTCACTACTAACTCTCGCCTCTCTCTCTCTGCTATTCACAATCAACTCTTGCCTCTTTCTTCGCACTGTTCACTATCAACACCTGTCCCTCTACGAACACAATGAGCTCCTACCTCTTTCTCCACACCCTTCAAAGCTTTCATTTTGCGCTGTTCACAATCAACTCTCACCTCTCTCTCTACTTTGTACAGAATGCCGCTCGCTTCTCCCTCCACACTGATCGCAATGATATCTTGCGTCTCATTACGCACTGTTTCCAATCAACTCATGCTTCTATCTCTGCGCTGTTCACTATCAACTCTCGTTTCTTTCTCCACTCTGTTCCATATCAACTGTTCCGTCCTTCTCCACATTTTTCACCTTCAACTCTCGCCTCTCTCTCTCTCTACGTGATGCCCAATCAACTCTCAGCTCTCATCCTGCGCTGGTCACAATCAACTGTTGTCTCTCCCTCCGTGTTCTTCCCAATCAGCTCTATAGCCCCACTCTCTGCAGTGTTCACAGTGAACTCTCACCTCTGTCTCTCTACATTGTTCACCATCAACTCTTGCCTCTCTTTCTGCGCTGTTCACAAAGAGCTGACACCACTCCCTCCAAGCTATTCCCAATGAAGTCTTTCCTCTCTGTCCACACTCTTCTCAATCAACTCTTGCCTCTCTCTCCAAGCAATTCCTAATCAAGTCTTACCTCCACCCTGTTCACAAACAACTCTCGCCCTTCTCTCTCTGTGATGTTCAAAATCAATTCTTGCCTCTCTCCACATGGTTCGCAATAAACTCTCGCTTCTCTCTCCAGGCTGTTCACAATCAACTGTCACCGCTCTCTCCACACAGTTCCCAATCAACTCTCGCTTCTCTCTCCCTACACTGTTCAAATTGAACTCTCGCCTCTCTCTGCACTGCTCACAATGAACTCTTATTTCTCAATCTGCACTCTTCAGAATCAACTCTATCCTCTTCCTCTGCAATGTGCAGAATGAAATCTCGCCTCTCTCTACACTGATCACAATGAACTCTCGCCTCTCTCTCCATGCTGTTCCCAATCAACTCTCGCCTCTCTCTCTGCACTGTTCCCAATCAGTAATCGTCTCTGTCTCCGCACTGTTCAAATCAACTCTTGCTTTTCTCTTCCTGTGCCATTCAAAATAAACTCTCGCTTCTCAGAATGCGATCTGGCCTCTCTCTCTCTCCGCTGTTCACAATCAACTCTCGCCCATCATTCTACACTGTTCACAATCAACTCTCGCCTCTATCTCCACACTAATCACAATGAACCCTCGCCTCTCTCTGCACTGTTCACAATCAGCATCGCCTCTGTCTCTGCGCTGTTCACAATCAACTCTCGCTTCTCTCTCTGCGCTGTTCACAATCAATTCTTGCATCTTCATCTGCGCTGCCCACTATCAATTCTTGCCTCTTCCTCTGCAATGTTCACAATCAAACTCTTGCCTCTCTCTCCACACCATTCACATTGAACTCATTCCTCTCTCTGCACTGTTCACAATCAACTCTCACCTTTTTCTCCACACTGTTCACAATCAACTCTCATTACATTCACTGTGCTATTCACAATCAACTCTCGCTTTTCTCTCCCTGCACCATTCAAAGTTAACTTTCACCACTCTCTCGGCACTGCTCACAATCAACTCTCGCTTCTCTCCCTCCAATGTTCATAATCCACTTTGCCCCTCCCTCCGCAGCGTTCATAATCAAACTCTTGCCTCTCTCTCCATGCCGTTCACTTTGAACTCATTCCTCTCTCTCTGCATTGTTCACAATCAACTATCGCTTCTCTCTCTGCGCTGTTCACAATCAACTCCCACCTCTGTGTGCTGTTCCCAATCAATTCTTGCCATGCTCTCTCCACTCTTCACTATCAACTCTTTCCTCTCTCTCTGCACTGTTCGCAATCAACTCCCGCCTCTCTCTCCGCTATTCACAATTAACTACCGCCTCACTCTCTACGCTGTTTATAGTCAACTCTCACCTCTCACTCTGCACTGTTCACAATGAAATCTCATCTCTCACTCTGCGCTGTTTATGATTAACATGCGCATCCCTCCCTGCTCTGTTCACAACTAACTGTCGCCTCTCTCCCCACACTGTTCACTATCAACTCTAGCTTCGCTCTGTGCTTTTCACAATCATTTCTCACCTCTTCCTCTGCACCGTTCACAATCTACCTAGACCCTCTCTCTACACTGTTCACAACCAACCTCACCCTGCTCTCTGTGCTATTCACAATCAAATCTCACCTCTCTCTGCATTGTTCACATTGAACTCATTCCTCTCCCTCCAAGCTGTTCACAATCAACGCTCACTACAATAGTCAAAATGAACACTCGCCTGTCCCTCCACACCATTCACAATCGATTCTCACCTCTCTCTCTCTGCTGTTCAAAATCAATACTCACAGCTCTCTCCTCACTGTTCACGATAAACTTTCGCCTCTCTCTCTCCAGGCTGTTCACAATCAAGTCTCGCATCTCTCACCATGTTGTTCCCCTCTCTCACCTCTCTCTATCTGCTCTTCACAATCAAATCTTGCCTCTCTCCATGCTGTTCAGAATGCGATCTGGCCTCTCTCTCTCTTTCCACTGTTCACAATCAACTCTTGCCCATCATTTTGCACTGTTCACAATCAACTCTCGCTTCTCTCTCTGTGCTGTTCACAATCAATTCTTGCCTCTTCCTCTGCACTGTCCACAATCAAACTCTCACCTTTTTCTCCGCACTGTCCACAATCAACTCTCATTACATTAACTGTGCTGTTCACAATCAATCCTCGACTCTCACTGCCTCATTCACAATCAACTCTCGCCGCTTTTCACAATCAACTAGCACCTCGCTCTCTGCACTGCTCATAGTCAACTTTCCCCTCTCTCTGCACAGATCACAACCAACTTTTGCTTCTCTCCCTGTGCTGTTTACAATCACCTCTCACCCTGCGTGTTCACAATGAGCTCTCGCCTCTCACCACACGCTGTTCAATGAAATCTCGCCCCTCACCCTGCGCTGTTCATCATCAACTCATGCATATCTCCCTGCACTGTTCACAATTAACTCTCTCCCCTCTCTCCGCATTGTTCACAATCAACTCACACTTAGCTCTCTGTGCTGTTCAAAATCTATTCTTGCCTCTCTCTCCACACTGCATTGTTCACAATCAACTGTGACCTTTTTCTCCGCACTGTTCACAATCACCTCTCGCTGCTCTCACTATACTGTTCACAATTAACACTCGCCTCTCACTCTGCCCCACTCACAATCAACTCTCGCATCTCTCTGCACTGTTCCCAATCAACTTACACCTATCTCTCTGCGCTGCTCACAATCAACACTCACTTCTCTCTCCCTGCATTGTTCACAATCAATTCTTGCCTCTTCTCTGCACTGTTCACAATCCACCTAGCCCTCTCTCTGCACTGTTCACAATCAAACTGTTGCCTCTCTCTCTGTACTGTTCACATTGAATTCATTCCCCCCACTCTGCACTGTTCACAACGTGCTCTCGCCTCTCATTCTGCACTCTTCATAGTCAACTCTGTCCTCTTCCTCTGCAGTGTGCAGAATGAAGTCTCACCTGTCTCTCTGCACTGATCACAATGAACTCTCACCTCTCTCTGCATTGTTCCCAATCAACTCTCGCTTTTCCCTCTCTGCACTGTTCAAAATTAATTCTCGTCTCTTCCTCTGCACTGTTCACAATCAGCTCTTGCCTCTCACTCTGCCTCATTCACAATCAACTCTCGCCTTTCTCCACTGTTCACAATCAATTAGCGCCTCAGTCTCTGCGCTGTTCATAATCAACTCTCCCCTCTCTGCGCTGTTCACAATGAGCTCTTGCCTCTTTCCACACACTGTTCACAATGAAGTCTCACTTCCCACTCTGCGCTGTTCAGAATCAACTCACACATTTCTCCCTGTGCTGTCTCTCTCTCCACACTGTTCACAATCAACTGTCGCCTCTGCACTGTTGAAAATCAATTCTCGCCCCTTCCTCTGCATTGTTCCCAATCAACTCTCGCTTTTCTCTCTCTGCACTGTTCACAATCAAACTCTTTCCTCTCTCTGTGCGCTGTTCACAATCAACTCTCACCACACTATTCACAATAAACTCTTTCCTCTCCCTCCGCATTGTTCACAATGAACTCTCACCTCACTCTCCGTGCAGCTCATAATCAACTCTTGCCTCCCTCTCTGTGATCTTCACAATCAACTGTCACCTCTCTCTCCATGCTGTTCCCAATCAATTCTAGCCACTTCCTCTGCACGGTTCTCAGTCAACTCACGCCTCTCTCTCCATGCTGAAGTCTTGTCTCTCTCTCTCTCCACGCTGTTCACAATCAGGTCACGCCTCTCTCTCCACACTGTTGAGAATGGGATCTGGCCTCTCTCTCTCTCTCCGCTATATACAATCAACTCTCACCTCTGACTCTTCACTGTTCAGTATCAACTCTTGCCTTTCTCTCTGCATTGTTCCCAAACAACTCTCATTTCTCACTCTCCTCTCTCTCTGCACTGTTCACAATCAACTCTTGCCTCTCTCTTCACACTACTCACTATCAACTCTTACCACCTCCTTCATGTTTTTCAGAATCAACTATCACCTCCATACTGTTCACAATCAACTCTTGCCTCTCTCTTCACACTACTCACTATTAACTCTCATTTCTCGCTCTGTGCTCTTCACAATCAATTCTCCTCTCTCTCTGCATTGATCACAATGAACTATTGCCTATCTTTGCGCTGCTCACAATCAACTCTTTCCTCTCTCTTCACACTACTCACTGTCAATTCTTGCCTTCTTCTCCATGTATTTCAAAATCAGCTTTCGCCTCTCTATGCTGTTCACAATCAACTCTTGCCTCTCTCTCCGCGCTGTTAACTCTGAACTCTTGGCTCTCTTCCCAAGCTGCACATAATCAACTCTCACCTCATTCTCTAAGCTGTGCACAATCAACTCGTTCCTCTCTTTCCGCACTGCTCAATACCAGCTCTTGCCCATCTTGGTACACAACTCACAACAAGATCTCACTTCTCTCTTCATGCTGTTCACAATCAACTCTCGCCTCTCACTCTGCCCCCTTCACAATAAACTCTCGCCTCGCTCTATGCTGCGCGCAATCAACCCTGCCTCTCAATCTGCACTGTTCACACAACTCTTGTCTCTCAAATTCGTACTGCTCAATATCAACTGTTGCCCATCTCTGAACACAAATCCCAATGAGCTCTCACCTCCCTCTCTGCGCTGTTCACTATCAACTCTCGCCCCTCACTCTGGACTGCTCACAATGCTCTCTCCTTTCTCTCCATGCTGTTTGCAAACATCTGTTGCCTCTCTGTCCATGCGGTTCATAATCAACTTTCACCTCTCTTTCCACGCTGTTCCCAATCAATTCTTGCCTCTCACTCTGCACTATTCACAATGAACACTCATTTCTCGCTGTGTGCCGTTCACAATCAACTCTTTCCTCTCTCCGCGCTGTTCCGTCAACTTCGCCTTGTTCTCCCACAGTGCATACAATCAACTCTCACCTCTCACTCTGCACTGCTCACAATGAACTCTCGCTTCTCTCTCCACGTTGTTCCTAATCTACTCTTGCCTCTCATTCTACTCTATTCACAATGAACTCTCGTTTCTCGCTGTATGCTGTTCACAATCAACTTGCCCCTCTCACTCTGTGCTCTTCACAAGCGGCTCGCACCTCTCACTCCGTGCTATTCCCAATCAAGTGTCACCTCTTTCTCCGTGCAGTATAAAATGGGCTATCACCTGTCTGTGCTGCTCAGAATCAACTCTCACCTCTCTCTCTGCAATGTTTACAAACAACTCTCAAATTTCTCTGCACGGTTAACGCAACTCCCGTCTCTCTCCCATGCTATTCACAATGAGCTCTTAACCCTTTCTACACACAGTTCACAATCAATTCTCACCTCACTCTCTCTGCAGGGTACACAATGAACTCTCGTCTCTCTCTCTGCACTAATTACCATGAGGTCTCGCCTCTATGTCTGCACTGTTCAGGATCAAATCTCACTTTGCACTTTTCACAATGAGCTCTTGCGTACCGCTTTGTGTTGTTCACAATATGCTCCCACCTCGTTCTCCGCACTGTTAATAATCAACTCTCACTTCTTTTTCCGCGCTGTTCAGAAACAACTCTCACCTCTCCCTCCACACTGTTCAAAATCAATTCTCACCTCACTCTCTGCGCTGTTTACAATCAACTCTCACCTCTCTCTCTCCCTGCAGGGTATGCAATGATCTCTCACCTTTCTCTGCACTAATCACAATGAGCTCTCGCCTCGACGCCTGCACTGTTCATAATCAAATCTCACCTCTGCACTGCTCACAATCAACTCTCACCTCTCCATTAGCACTGCTCACAATCAAACCTTGCCTCTCTCCCTGCACTGTTCACAATCAGCTCTCCCCTCTCCATTAGCGCTGCTCACAATCAACTCTCACCTCTCTGCACTGTTCACAATCAAGTCTTGCCTCTCACTCTGCACTGTTCACGAGGAACTCTCACCTCTCCGCAATGTTCATGATCAACTCTCCTGTGTCACTTCATGCTCTTGACAAGGCGCTCACCTCTCTCTCCGCACTGTTCACAATCAACTCTCAAATTTCCCTCTGCGCTATTCACAATCAGCTCCTGTCTCTCCAACACTGCTCACAAAGAGCTCTCGTCTCTTTCTATATGCTGTTCACACTCTCTGAACGCTGCTCATAATGAACTCTTTCCTCTCCCTCTGCACTGTATACACAACCAACTCTTCCGTCTCACTATGCACTATTCACAATCATCGCTCGCCTTTCTCTCTGTGCTGTTCACAAGGAACGCTTGCACTGTTCACAATAAGCTTTTGCCTTTCACTTTGCATTGTTCATAATCCTCACTCTCCGTGCTATTCACAGTTAACACTTGCCCCTCTCCAACCTGTTCACAATCAACTCTTGCCTCACACTCTGTGCTGTTCACAATCAACTCTCACCTCTCTCTCCACAGGGTACACAATGAACTCTTTCCTCTCTCTCCACACTAATCACAATGAGCTCTCACCTCTATGTCTGCAATGTTCATAAACAAATCTCACCCTGCCTGTTCACAATGAATTCTTGGCTCTCCCTCTGCACTGTACACAATAAACACCGCCCTCTCACTCTGCACTATTCGGCATCAAGTCTCACCTCTCACTGCACTGTTCACAATCATCTCCTGCCTCTCTCTCCATGCTGTTCCCAAACAACTCTCAGGTCTCACTCAGTGCCCTTCACAATCAGCTCTTACTGTTACTTGCCTCCCTCTCCATGCTGTTCACAATCAACTCTTGCCTCGCTCTCTGTGCTGTTCACAATTAATTCTCGCCTCTCTCCCCACAAGGTACACAATGAACTCTTGCCTCTCTCTCCACACTAATCACAATGAGCTCTCGCCTTGCTCTCCACACTGTTAACAATCAACTCTCACCTCTTCTCGCTGCTGATTCCAATCAACTCTCACCTCCCCACAATCAACTCTCGCCTCTCACTCTGCACTGATCAACATGAACTCTCGCCTCTCCGCACTGTTCACGATCAACTCTCCTGTCTCACTCCATGCTCTTCGCAAGGAGCTCAGACCTCTCTCCATGCTGTTCCCAATCAAGTCTCACCTCTCTCTCCGCACTGTTCACAATGAGTTCTCGCCTCTTTCTACATGCTGTTCACAATCAACTCTTGCCTCTCACTCCAGGCTCCTCACGATTAGCTCTCTCCATGCTTTTTCCAATCATTTGTTGCCTTTCTCTCCGTGTTGTTGACAATCAACGCTCCCTTCTAACTCAACCACGTTCACAATCAACCCTCACCTCTCACTCTGTGCTGTTCACAACCCAACCTCATCTCTCTCTTTGCCCTGACTCCGACATTTACAGCACAGAAGGAGACCATTCCGTCCATTGTGTCCACACCAGTCGACGATGACCTGACGACACTAATACATGCTCCACTGCTTGGCCCATAGCCGTGGAGGCTATGGCAACACAAGTGAATATCTAAATACATCTTAAATGTTACAAGAGTTTCTGACTTAACCTCCCTTTGGAGCAGTGAGTTCCAGACTCCCACCACCCTCAGTGTGAAAAAATTTCTCCTCAACTCTCCTCTTAGCCTTCTACCTCTTACCTTAAATCTATGCCCCCTTGTTACTGACCCTTCTACTAACGGAAAAAGTGCTTTCCTATCCACCCTATCTATGCCCCTCATAATATTATATACCTCTATCAGGTCCCCTCTCAACTTTCGCTGCTCCAAGGAAAACAACACCAGTCTATCCAATCTTTCCTCATAGCTCAGATCCTCCAGCCCAGGCAGCAACCTAGTGAATCTCCTCTGCACCGTCTCTAGTGCAATCACATCCTCCCAATAATGTGCTGACCAGAACTGCACACACTACTCCAGTTGTGGCCTAACCAACATTTTATACAGTTCCAGCATAACCTCCCTGCTTTTGTATTCTATGCCTCGGCTAATAAAGGCAAGTACCCCATATGCCTTCTTAACCACCTTATCTACCTGCTACCTTCAGGGATCTGTGGATATGCTCGCCAAAGTCCCTCTGATCTTAAGTACTTTCCAGAGTCCTACCATTCATAGTGTAATCCCTTGCCTTGTTAGCCCTCCCCAAGGGGGAGGGGGAGGTGGAGGTGATGATGTAATGGTATTGTCGCTGAACTAGTAATCTAGAGATCCAGGGTAATGCTCTGGGGACCTGGGTTCAAATCCCACCAGATAGTGGAATTTGAATTCAATAAAAATCTGGAATTAAAAGTCCAATGATGACCATGAAACCATTGCCAATTGTTGCAAAAACCCATCACTAATGTCCTGTAGGGAAGGGAATCTGTCGCCCTTACCTGGCCTGGCCTACATGTGACTCCAGACCCACAGCAATGTGGTTGACTCTTAAGTGCCCTCCAAAATAGCCTAACAACTAAGTAACTCGCATCAAACCACCACAAAGACACAAAAAAGGAATGAAACCAGATGGATCACCCGGCATCAACCTAGGCACCGGAAATGACAATGGCAATCGCAGCCCTGTCGACCATGCAAAGTCCTCCTTACTAACATCTGGCGGCTAGTGCCAAAAGTGGGAGAGCTGTCTCACAGACTAGTCAAGCAACAGTCTGACATAGTCATCCTCATGGAATCATATCTTACAGACAATGTCCCAGGCTCCAACATCACCATCCCTGGGTATGTCCTGCCCCCGCGGAAGGACAAACCCAGCAGAGGGGACAGCACAGTGGTATACAGATAGGAGGGAGTTGCCCTGGGAATCCTCAACATTAGCTCCGGACCCCATGAAGTCTTGTGGCATCAGGTCAATCGTGGGCCAGGAAACCTCTTGCTGATTACCACATACTACCCTCCCTCAGCTGATGAATCAGTGCTCCTCCATGTTGAACATCACTTGTTCAACATGGAGGAAGTACTGAGGGTGGCAAGGGCACAGAATGTACTCTGAGTGGGAGATTTCAATGTCCATCACCAAAAGTGGCTTGGTAGCACCACTACTGACCGAGCTGGCCAAGTCCTAAAGGACATAGCTGCTAGACTGGGTCCATGGCAGGTACTAAGGGAATCAACAAGAGCGAAAAACATACTTGACCAGACATCCTCACCAGTCTGCCTGCCGTGAATGCATCTGTCCATGACAGTATTGGTAGAAGTGACCGCCGCAGTCATTGTGGAGATGAAGTCCTGCCTTCACATTGAGGATAGCCTCCATCATGTTGTGTGGCACTACCACCATGCTAAACAGATCTAGCAACTCAAGACCGGGCATCCTTGAGGTGCTGTGGGCCAACAGCAACAGCAGAATTGTACTCGAACATACTGTAACCTCATGGCCCTGCATATCCCCCACTCTACCATTACCATCAAGCCAGGGAATCAACCCTGGTTCAATGAAAAGTGCAAGAGGGCATGCCAGGAGCAGCGCCAGGCATACCTAAAAATGAGGTGTCAACTTGGTGAAGCTATAAAACAGGACTACTTGTGTGCCAAATTGCATAAGCAGCAAGTGATAGACAGAGCTAAGCAATCCCACAACCAACTGATCAGACCTAAGCTCTGCAGTCCTGCCACATCCAGTCGTGAATGGTGGTGGACAATTAAACAACTCACCTGAGGTAGCTCGCTCCACAAATATCCCCATCCTCAATGATGGAGGAGCCCAGCACAGCAGTACAAAAGATAAGGCTGAAGCATTCGCAACAATCTTCAGCCAGAAATGCCAAGTGGATGATCCATCTCGGCCTCCTCCGGAGGTCCCCAACATCAGATGCCAGTCTTCAGCCAATTCAATTCGCTCCACGTGATATCAAAAAATAGCTGTATGCACTGGATCCTGCAAAGTCTGTGGGTCCTGGCAACATCGAGGCTATAGTGTTGAAAACCTGTGCTACTAAACCAGCTGAGCCCTTACCCAAGTTGTTTTATATAGCTACAACATTGGTATTTACGCAACAATGTATAAAATTGCCCAGCTACGTCCTAACCACAAAAACGTCACATCCAATCACCATCCCATCAGTCCACTCTCAATCATCAGCAAAATGAAGAAAGGTGTCATTGATCAAGCAGCACTTACTCACTAAATAACCTTTTCACTGATGCTGTTGGCTCCAGCCTTCATTACAGCCTTGCTCACAAAAGAGCTGAATTCCATAGGGGAGGTGGAAGTAATGATCCTTGACATCAAGGGAGCACATGACAAAAGACATGAAGGGTACCTAGAAAAATTGAGGTTTTTGGAATATAGGGGAAAACTTTCCACTGGCCAGAGACAAACCTAGCATAAAAGGAAGATAGATGGTTGTGGTTGTTGAAGGCCAATCATGTCAGGCCCAGGAAGCTCCTATAAAGTTAAGGTTAACATAAGGTTACTGCAGGAGTCCCTTGGGGCTGTTTCCTGGATCCATCTATCTCTGACCTTTCCTTCAACACAAGATAAGAAGTAGGGATGTTCGCTGATAATTGCACAATGTTCACACCCATTTTGTAACTCAATACTGCAACAGTCTGTGCCAGCATGCAGCAAAAACCTGGACAACATTGAGTCTTGAGCTGATAAGTGGTAAGTACCAGGCAAGGACCATTTCCAAAGAAGAATCTAACCATCCTTTGACATTCAATAGCATGACCATTACTGAACCACCAGCAACATCCTGAAAGTTGCCACCAACCAGAACCTTAACCAGACTAGCCACTTAAGTAATGTGGTTACAAGAGCTCATTTGAAGCTAGGAACTCTGCAGCAAGTATTTCATCTCCTGACTTCCCAAAGCCTGTCCACCATCTACAAGACACAAGCCAAGAGCAGATGGAATACTTCCCAATTACCTGGTACATTGATGGCTGTATCAGTGCCGTGTCCTGCTCTCAAACTGAATTGGAAAACTTCAGCTTTGCTTCAAGTTTCCAACCTTGTCTCAGTTTCACATGGTTCATCTCTGACTATTCCCTTTCTTAACTTTGCTGTCTCCATTTCAGGCTACCAACTAATATTCACCATAAGTCCACTGACTTTTTCTTATTTGTTCATAGGATGTGGACGTCACTGGCTAGGGCAGCATTCATTGCCCATCCCTGATTGCCCTGGAGAAGGTGGTGGTGAATTGCCTTCTTGAACCGCAGAAGTCCATACGTGTATACTCACAGTGGTGTTAGGAAGGGAGTCCCAGGATTTTGATCCAGTGAAAATGACTCCTACAGATACCTCGACTGCACCTTCTTGCATCCTGCACCCTTTAAGAGTTCCATTCCATTCTCCCAGTTTCTCCATTTCCATTACATCTGTTCAGATTATGCTACCTTCCACAACAGCACTTCTGAGATATCTTCTTTTCTCCTCAACTGAGGATTCCCCCTCTCACCAGTGATTGACAGGGCTCTCGACTATGTCCACATTTCCCGCACTTCTGCCCTCACCCCTTCCCCTACCTCCCAGAACATTGATAGACTTCACCTTCTACCCCGTATTCAACCACCCATTTTCCACCACCTCAGTGTGGTGCCACCACCAAACATATCTTCCTCTCCCCTTCTTTCAGCACTCTAAAGGGACTGTTCCCTCCAGGAAGCCATGGTCCACTCCTCAGTCACCACCCACAACTCTCTGTCCCCTTCCCATGCAAATACAGGAGATATAACACCTGTCCTTTTACCTCCTCTCTCCTCAGTGTCCAAGGCAAACAACAGTCCTTGCAAATTTAAATGTCTCCTGTATTCACTGACCACAATGTGGTCTCCTCTACGTTGAAGAAACCAAGCACAGACCAGATAACCGCTTTGTGGAACATCTCTGTTCAGTCTGCAAGCGTGACCCTGAGCTTCCAGTGGCATATCATTTTAATTCTCCGCCTTGTCCTCATGCTGACACCTGTCCTCGGCCTCGGGCACTGTTCCAGTGAAGCTCAACGTAAGCTTGAGGAACAGTACCTCATCTTTCGATTAGGCATTTTACAGCCTTCCAGACTGAGTTCAACAATTTCATAATCAGTTCTCTATTTTGTTTCCTTTTCTCTACTTGTTTTGTTTTATCCCCTTTCAGTCAGCATTATACCTGCTCTAGGCACATCTTTTCTTTCTTTGTTTTTTTTTCTTCTACCATCATTATTCTTTTGGCTCTGTAAGATAAACTCTCCTGTCATTCAATCTCTCCTGACTTTCACCCTATCAAATATTTTCCTTTTTGTCTTGTCCCACCCACTCCTTGCTCAAAATCTATTACATCTCTAATTTTTCCCAGTTCTGATAAGAAGGTCACAGACTTGACACATTAACTCTTGTTCCCTCCACAGATGCTGCAATTATCTTCTAAATATTTCCAGAATTCTGTTTTTATTATAAAAGTAGGGAAATCTTGCTACAATTGTACAGGGTATTGGTGAAACCCATACATGGAGTACTACCAACAATTTTGATCTCCAGATTTAAGGAGAGATATACTTGTGTTGGAGGCATTTCAGAGAAGGTTCACTAGGTTGAATTCTGGGATGAATGGTTTGTCTTGTGAAGAAAGAATGGAAAGGTTGGGCCTATACTCATTGGAGTTTAGAAGAATGAAAGGTACAAGATCAGGGTAGATGCTGAGAGGATGTTTCCCCCGGTGGGGGAATCTAGAATTAGAGGGCACAGTTTCAAAATAAGGGGTATCGCATTTAAAGCAGAGATCTGGAGGATTTTCTTCTCTCTGAAGGTCATTAATCTTTAGAATTCTCTTCCCCAGTGAACAGTGGAGGCTGGGTCATCAAACGAAAAGGTTGGGATGCTGGAAAACTAAAAGATCACAAAGCAGGAACGTTAACTCTGTCTCTCTACATAGCAGGTTAGGCAGCATCTGAGTATATTTACCCAGCATTCTCTGTTTTTATGTCATCGTCATTGAATACATTCAAGGCTGAGTAAGTCAGATTTTTGATCTACAAGGGAGTCAAGGGCTACGGAATGCCGGAGGGGGGGTGCAGTGAGCAGGAAAATGGAGTTGAGGCTACAATCAGATCTACCGTGAACTTATTGAATGGAGGAGCAGGTTCGAGAGGACAAATGATCTACTCTTACTCTTATTTCTTATAACCACATCTATGGAAAGTATCATCTGCAGCTGAGTTTCAGAGCTTGAATTTGTTTCAGCGCATACGCAAGGCTAAGAACTATGTGGATAGTACTTCCAAGAGTTGGTCACCCCTCGGCTTAATTGTGTAGGCAGAGGGGGAATGGATGACTACCAGATAGTTATGAACAGCCTAGCAGGTAGTACAGGAATCCCATGAGTGCATCTTGCTATCTGACTGGTATTCAGTTTTGAACACTGGTGAGGACGATATGGGGGGGAAAGTCACCCACCTGTGCAGAAGAGTAAATTTTTGCTGCTTTTGGATTTTGTGGTGTTCTGTAACTTCACCATCAACTTTCATCTTGCACCTGACTCTGAACACCATCTGAATCTCCATTTCTATGAAAATACATCTTCTGATGCTGTACCCTCAGCTTCTGAACTTCACTTCTCAAAATTTAGACAACAGATCTTTGATGCTAGATTCCACCCTAAAGTCATCATTATTCCACCATGGCACATACAACTTTAACTCTGGACTCCATCCTATTTATCACTATCTACTTCCTTGATTATGTTTTTATGTACCCTAATTTTTGTAACTAGACCTATGTAACTGCATCCATTCCAGTGCACATTTTGGCTATCGCTCCAAACCCAAGATCCATCAATCCATTTCCACTTCTGCTTGTTCCTTTTTAACTTCTTTTCTCTTCACCTTGCTATACTCTTTTCTATTGTCATACCTCTTTTCATTTCTCAGCTCGAAGGTATTATGCCCTCTCAACTCCCTACCCCAACCCTTCAGTACTCCTCATCCTTCCTACTTTCTTGCCGCCAGTCCACTCTCTACTGTCTGTTAGGTAAACATACACCTTCCCTTCGTGCCTTTCCTGGCATCCTCTGAGGGGCTCATCAAGGCCTTATTATGAGCTGCAACTCCAATTGCCCCATCCCACTCTCCTGTTGACCTTCCTGCCCAGTACGCCACTAGGGGCTAGTTTTCCAACTCACTCCTCCCAATGCTGACCTTGTGGACTCTGCCAATGGATCAGCTTCTCACCACTCCTCTACATGACTCCCTTCAGAATGCCCGTTGACTTGTGAACAAAGGCCCTGGCATCCATGAACTTATGGATTATTGCATCAAAACAATAGCCTTAACAGAAACCTGGCTGAGGGGCAATGAATAATGAAGTCTCTCCATCAGGCTATATCTTCCACCACTTGTCCTATCAAGATCAGGCTGGGAGCTTAAGATTTTACTGCCTCCAGTTTCTTCAAGGCAAAGACGACAACTTTTTCCTGCTGCTGCTGTTTTTTGCAATGTTTTTTTCAGACTGCCCAGATCTTTCTAGGTCTTTGGATAATAAAGGATTTTGGTGTCAGAAACCAGTTTTGGTCACATGATCAATTGCTATTATCCACCCAGAATGGCTTAAAGCTAGAAAACATTGCTATACAATGGAGATAGATGATGGTTTATGAGTGGATAATGAGTTTTCTGCAGTTCTCCTTTCATTGAATTGTAAACTTGGAGACATTGAGCTAAATCAGGGAGACTCTGTGCACCTTTAAAAATGGCAATTAGGACCCAATTCTGGGATTCCTGACCCCTTTCCTGGAGGTTCCAATTTTCAATATGGCTTTTTAAGGGTGCTGGCTGGTTCAGGTTGCAAGCCCCCACCAGGCATTCCTGACCTCACCAACTCCATTGTGAAGATAGGTATGTCTTAGTCCTCCACAATGTTCATGCAGTCCGTCCAGCTTTTCAGAGTCATGGTTCACAGCACCTCAGAGGTGTCATGAGCTATAAGTCTGCATGAGGGAACACTTTGAAACGTAAATTCAAATGGTCCTCCTCATGCTCACACCCCCCTCCATTCCAAGGTAAAGGGTATACACTCCATCATGGCTCCTCTTGTCCCCATGCCAAGACATAGCACTTCCATGTCCACTCACCCACTATACATTGTATAGAACCAATGACCCTGTGGTGACAGGGTGTAGGATGTAACTTTCCACTTTCTTAAATAAAAACTCCTTTTTGATACAGGCCAATAAAAGAGTCAATCAACTAGACCCTTTAAAGTAGCAATAGGAGAAACTGCAAGCACTTGAACCTTTTTATCTTTTATAAATAAACATTGTGCAATTGACCGCATAGATCAGGCAGCCAGTGCTGTCAATCAAGCAATGTTTTCCCTGGGCTCAGGCGAATCAACAGGTTAATGGATTTCTGGGCTCTCAGCCAAGCCTCATGATGTATTGGAGTACTAAAACAGCTGCACCACCAGCACTAAAGCACTCCACTACCACCTCCCCCACCCCCCCTCCACCCGCAATGAAAATCCTGTCCTTGCAGGCACTTTCTCTACATACAGGCAGGCTGACCTGGGGATGTTACCAATTCCTGCCACCAGTCAATGAAGTGTAGGAGCCCACTAATTCTGAGTTTGGAGAAAGCTATGAACAATGGCAGGCATAAATTCTATAAAAGAGATGCTGTCTGGGAGTACCCCACCCAGGCTGATTCAATTAGAAATTTTATGGAGTCTGTGTTGAATTTGCAAAAGTTATCTGACCCTTAGTCACCTGGTTAGTGTCAACTTTAAAAAGTAAAAGACAGTTCCAGAAGCTTCCATACAAGCACAGTCGATGACAAGATATGCCTTCACTGAGCATAACATTCTCCACTTCTCATCCTTGATGATTTCAACTTCCATGTCAACTCATCGTGGTCCCTCTCTTCTGAGTTCACTGCACTCTTATCATTCCAACATCTTTCCCTCCAAGTAAACACGACAACCCATATTCATGGCCAGTGCCTTGACTTTGCCACCTCTTGTTAGTCCCGTTGTATCAATTACAGATAAAGCCATCTCTGATCACTTCCTTGCATCACTCAGAACCCATATCCCCCTTCTATGCCACTTTCCTATCCCCTTCCATATCCGTTCCTGGGAAAACTATCCCCCAATTGATTTCCAACAGCACTTTCAAAATCCCAACTATTTAGCCTTTGGCCCTCCATTCATCACAACATTTCTGCTGCTACTGATTTACTCAACCACACTCTTATCTCTACTTTTAATGTCCTAGTCACCAATAAACCCATTACTCCCTCTCACCCTGGCCATTCCTCCTGGTACAGCCATCACCTCTGGTCTCTTAAGTCTAAGGGATGCAGACTTGAAAGGATATGGCGGACAACTGGTTTAGCAATCCACAAACAGATCTGACTGGGCCATTTAAAATGCTATCGGGTCCTGTTCTTGTCTGCCAAAACTGTTCACTATTCCAGGATCATCCTGGAATGTAAAGATAACACCCGGCTTCATTTCTCTACTGCAAACTATCTTGTTAAACCCCTCTCTCCTTCACCCTCACCTCCAACAAATGCAAGAAGCTCAAGGACCTTTTTGTCACTAAGACTGAGACAATCCAATCAACTGCCTCCACTAGCCCTCTTGGCCAAACTTCCTTTAATGCTCCCAAGTGTCTTAGACCTGAAACCTCATCTTTCTCTAGTTTCTCTCTTTTCTCCTGTCATGTCCTTTCAGATTTCATTTTGTCCATGAGACCCATCTCCTGTGCCGACTAAATTGATCACCCAACTTCCCCTCCAGACTCCCATGTTAGTTAATATTGTAAATGGTTCTCTCTCTTCAGGTGTTGTCCCTCCCTCCTTTTAATTTGCTGCCATCATCTCTCTCATCAAAAATAAAATCAACCCTTGAAAACTACCAACCCATCTCCAACCTCAATTTCCTCTCCAAAGTCCTTGAATGTGTTTTAGTCTCCAAATCCATGCCCATCTTTCCTGGAACTCCATGTTTGAATCCACCCAATCATGTTTTTGGTCCTGCCACAGTACCAAAACACTTCTTATCCAAGAATCACTTGCAACGACTTCTCTTCCTACTCCCACAGCTACTTCTGGTTTCCCCCAAAGAACTACCCTTGGTCTCCTCGGATCTCTCACTTACATGTTTCCTCTCAGTGACATCATCCGAAGACACAGCATTAGTTTTCACATGTATGTCGATGACACCCAGCTCTACCTCACCACCGCTTTCTCTTGACTCCTCCAATGTTGCTAAATTATCTGGCTGCTTATCCAATATTCAGAACTGGATGAGTAAGAATTACCTTCAATTAAATATTGGGAAGATTGAAAGCCATGTTTTCAGTCTCGCTCCAAACTCCGTTCCCTAGCTAAAGACTTCATCCCTTTCCCTGGCAACAGTCTGCGACCAATCAAGTCGATTCGCAACTTGTGTTTCACTTGATCCCAAGATAAACATCTGACCAAATGTGTGCACCATTACTTAGGCCACCTATTTCTACTTCTGTATCACCGCACCCCCCCCCCCTCCTAATCCAAAACACTTCTGGCTGGTTACCCACATTCTACTAACCTGAGGTCATCCAAAACTCTGCTGCTCATGTCTTAATTTGCAGGAAGTCCAGTTCCACTAATCATCCATGCTCACTTACCTACATTGGCTCCAGGTCAAGCAACATTTTGATTTTAAAATTCTCATCCTTGTTTTCAAATCCCTCCATGGCCTCACCATTCCCTTTCTCCTCAGGGTCCACAAACCTCATACATTTAATTCTAGCCGCTTATACATTCTCAATTTAAAATGCTTCACCATTGGTGGCTATGCCTTCAGTTGACCTAAGCTCTGGAGTTCTTTCCCTAGACCTCTCTGCCTGTCTACTTTCTTCTTTTAAGACAAAACGTACCTCTTTGACTAAGCTTTTGGTCAACTGACCTAGTGTTTCTTTATGTGGCTCGGTGTCATACTTTGTTTTATAATGCTCATGTGAAGTGCCTTGTGATGTATCATTACTTTAAAGCTGCCAAATAAATATAAATTGTTGCTATTCTGCAGAAGGAAAAAACCAAAACCAAATCCATATCACCATGGCTGGTTCAGTTATATAGGTAGGAGGAAGGTCAGGAAAGTAATACTGATAGGGTTCTGAAGTTAGCAGAGTAGACAGGCTTTTCTGCAGCCGCAGAATGATATGTTGACTCCCTTGTGCCAGGGTTAAGCATATCACTGAGTACTGCAAAGGAAATATCATTTTTTTCTGATATTACTGTGGGATATTGAAGCAGGCTTGTGGGGGCTGTGCGTGTGTGTTGTTTCTGTGCGTGCAACTAATTTAAACTGAAGAAAGACAGACTGCAAGGTTTAAATCATCAAAGGGGTTAGGTGTAAAAGCATGCATTTTCAAATGGAAATGGATCAGCTAACATTTGCATTTGTAGGTAAGTTGAGAGGTTGTTTGAATTCCAAAGGGGAATTAGATGGTGGCAAGGAAAATGTTTGCATCTTGTTCATAGGGAAACAAGTAGTGGGGATACCATGTCTAATTGACCCAAGAGCAAAGACAAGATGGAGACATGAAAGGTCTTATATTTGGAAAAGTTTGAGTTTCAAGGAAAGTTTAAAACAATGGGTTTAACGATAAAAAGAGGAAAATTATATTTAGGGAAAGATTGAAAGCTGGATGGAGGAGTGAGCATGTGAGACCTTGAAAGATGGGCAGTGTGAAGTCAGACCGGTGAAAAAATAGCCTCTAGCCAACCCAGAGAGGCACTTGCTTGCTCCACAAAGCAAGGTTTTGTTAAAAGCTTTGGAGTTCCATTGTCAAGTGGGAGGGAGAGAGAAGCTGTGAAATCCCTCCCATGTAGCAACAGTGGGTGCCTGGTAGTAAGGATGTTTTATAGATTAAGAATCTATTTGGACTGTTGCCTGAAAAGGGTGTGTATTTGGGGAATATTATAAGACTAAATTTAACGTGCTCTCTTCTGTGTTTAAGTTTTCTTTTATAATAAATGTTTCAATTTAATATTTAAAATCTCCAGAAGTGGTAGAGGCCTCTCTATTTTTGACTTCTGGTAATAAACATACAAATTACAAATTGTTGTGATAGCTTGGCCAAGTTTCCCTTTGGGATTTAGTCAAGAGGCAATTACCACCTGCCATATCATAACAGTATCTACAGAACAGTCTGAGATTTGAGGGCCAACAGCCAGAGGTTGTGGTCCATATCAGTACCAATGGCACAGGCAGAAAAAGGGATGAGATCCAGCAGGCAGGCTTTAGGAAGCAAGGCAAGAAACTGTTAAGCGGAAAGTCAAAAGTAGCAATCTTCAGATTACTCCTGGTGCCATTTCTGATGGGTACAGAAAGAAATAGGAAGATAGTGTGGTGGGTGTGATAGTGTAAGAGGGAATACTTTGGAACCATTACTGGGGGGAGGTGGGACCTGTACAAGCCAGATGGGTTGCATCGCAACAAGGTTGGGACCAAAAATCATCGCAGAGCCTTTTGCTAGTGCTCTTTGGAGAGAGTTTAACCAAGCTTGGCAATTACATCTCCGAGGAACGATGCATGCTATGTTACGGACAGGAGTGGGGGGTTAGTTTAAACAGCACTGATTTCTCTCTTACCACCTGTTCGTAAACAGGTGTTTTGAATTTTTTTTTAGAATAAGCAGTGGCGTATTTCCCAACCTCTCGGTTTTTACGTGATCCGATTTCTACTAATAACCCCACAGAAAACTCGAGTCAGGATTAACTCAAAGGTTTATTGCACACATTCTAAAATATAGCGAAAAGGAGTGTCCACAACCTCTCACTCCACATTCATACAGTAAAGAGGAGAATATAGAAAAGGAGGTTATATAGTACAAGGACCACAGAGAAAATGAATTTGGTCCACATGAGTTCCAGAGTCCAGAATCAGAGTCGAGTGAGGGATTATTTTGCAGAAGTCAGCTGGCTGAAGACTAGTGGTATAAGATTCTTTTTTCTGGTGGTGTTGAAGAGGAGTGCAAGGGGAGCCGGAGAGGAGCGCAAGGGGAGCCGGGAGCTGGAGAGGAGAGCGAGGGGAGCTGGGAGCTGGAGAGGAGCGCCAGGTGAGCCGGGAGCTGGAGAGGAGCGCCAGGTGAGCCGGGAACTGGAGAGGAGCGCCAGGTGAGCCGGGAACTGGAGAGGAGCGCCAGGTGAGCCGGGAACTGGAGAGGAGCGCCAGGTGAGCCGGGAACTGGAGAGGAGCGCCAGGTGAGCCGGGAACTGGAGAGGAGCGCCAGGTGAGCCGGGAACTGGAGAGGAGCGCCAGGTGAGCCGGGAACTGGAGAGGAGCGCCAGGTGAGCCGGGAACTGGAGAGGAGCGCCAGGTGAGCCGGGAAATGGAGAGGAGCGCCAGGTGAGCCGGGAAATGGAGAGGAGCGCCAGGTGAGCCGGGAAATGGAGAGGAGCGCCAGGTGAGCCGGGAAATGGAGAGGAGCGCCAGGTGAGCCGGGAACTGGAGAGGAGCGCCGGGTGAGCCGGGAACTGGAGAGGAGCGCCGGGTGAGCCGGGAACTGGAGAGGAGCGCCGGGTGAGCCGGGAACTGGAGAGGAGCGCCGGGTGAGCCGGGAACTGGAGAGGAGCGCCGGGTGAGCCGGGAACTGGAGAGGAGCGCCAGGTAAGCCGGGAACTGGAGAGGAGCTGGGAAAGTAGGGGTGACTGAGGGAGTTCGGTGAGGAGGGAAAGAAGTGATCATTTGAGTACCTTGAGTATGGTTGGGTAAGTTTTTACTAATTTTATCGCTTATAGTTTTTAAGGTCTTATTTTGTGGCTCATCATTTGTAAGGGCTATATTCTGTAACAACGAGGAGCAGGGAAGAAGGGCCCTAGAGTATTTGATATTATTTGATATTAAGTATCTTCCAAAAAGGTTTAATTTAATTTAAAGGGCTAAGTCACGACAGGAGAGCTCAAAGCCATGGTGTGCTACTCCTACTCTATCTGAGAAGTCGGAAACATTTCCGGTGCCCGGGGCCAGTATGTGTGCAGGAGGTGTCTCCAGCTGCAGCTCCTGGAAGCCCGGGTTTCAGAGCAGTAGTGGTGGCTGGGGACACTGCGGAGCATCCGCGAGGCAGATAGTATCTTGGATAGCAAGTGTAGAAAGTTGGTCACACCACAAGCTAAGAGTCCACAGACAGGCGGAGCAAGAGGACTAGGCAGGCAGTGCAAGAATCTCCTGTGGCTATGCCCTTGCAAAACAGATATACCACTTTGGATGCTGTTGAAGGGGATGGCCGCTCAGGGGAAAGCAGCAACAGCCAAATTCATTGCACCATGGTTGGTTCTGCTGCACTGGGGAGGAGTAAAAAGTGTGGGACTGCAATAGCTATAGGGGTTCAATTGTAAGGGGAATAGACAGATATTTCTGTGGCCACAAATGAGACTCCAGGATATGTTGCCTCCCCGGTGCTAGGGTCAAGGATGCCTCAGGATATTCTGAAAGGGGAGGGTGAACAGCCAGTGGTCGTGGTACACATTGGTACAAACAACATAGGTAAAAAAAAGGATGAGGTCCTAAAAGCAGAATATAGGGAGTTAGGGAGTAAGTTAAGTAGGACCTCAAAGGTAGTGATCTCAGGATTACTAACAGTGCCATGTGCTAGGCAAAGTAGAAATAGCAGGATATATCGGATGAATATATGGCTGAAGGGATGGTGTGATGGGGAGGGTTTCAGATTCCTGGGACATTGGGAACGGTTCTGGGGGCAGGTGGAACCAGTACATACCTGGCAGGACCTGGGCTGATGTCCTAGGGGGAATATTTGCTAGAGTGGTTGGGGGGGGTTTAAACTATAACGGCAGGGGGATGGGAACGTATGCAAGGAGTCAAAGGAAGGGGAATCAAGGTTAAGAATAAAAGACAGAAAGGAGAGTAAGATAAGTGATAGGCAGAAAAATCAAGGGCAAGATTCAAACTGGGCCTCAGTGAAAAATAGTGGGAATGGGAATGTTAAAAAGACAAGCCTTAAGGCTTTGTGCCTTAACGCGAGGAGCATTCGCAATAAAGTGGATGAATTAACTGCGCTATTAGATGTAAACAACTATGATATAGTCGGGATTACAGAAACATGGCTGCAGGGTGACCAGGGATGGGAACTGAACATCCGGGGCATTCAGTATTTAGGAAGGACAGACAAAAAGGAAAAGGTGGTGGAGTTGCATTGCTAGTTAAAGAGGAAATTAACGCAATAGTGAGGAAAGATATTCGCTGCAACAATGTGGAGTTTGTAAGGTTAGAGCTGAGAAACAACAAGGGGCAAAAAACGTTAGTGGGTGTTGTATATAGACCCCCAAACTCTGGTGGTGATGTTGGGAATAGCATTAAATAGGAAATTAGAGACTCATGCAATAAAGGAACATCTGTAATTATGGGTGACTTTAATCTGCACATAGATTGGGCAAATCAAATTAGTAACAATACCGTAGAGGAGGAATTCCTGGAGTATACGGGATGGTTTTCTGGACCAATACATTGAGGAACCAGCTAGAGAACAGGTCATCCTATACTGGGTATTGTGTAATGAGAAAGGAACAATTGGCAATGTAGTTGTGGGAGGCCCCTTGGGGATGGGCGACCATAATCTGATAGAATTCTTCATCCAGATGGAGAGTGACGCCATTGATTCTGAGACTAGGGTCCTGCATCTTAATAAAGGAAACTACCATGGCATATGTTAACTACGAGTTGGCTATGATGGATTGGGAAACGTTACTTGAAGGGATGATGGTGGATAGGCAATGGCAAACATTCAAAGAGCGCATGGGTGAACTGCAACAATTGTTTATTCCTGTCTGGCGCAAAAGTAAAATAAGAAAGGCGGCCAAACCATGGCTTACAAGGGAAATTAGAGATAGTATTAGATCCAAGGAAGAGGCGTACATGTTGGCCAGAAAAAGACATCAGACCTGAGGATTGGGAGCACTTTAGAATTCAGCAAAGGAGGACCAAGGGATTGATTAAGAAGGGGAAAATGGAGTACAAAAGTAAGCTTGCAGGGAACATAAAAACCGACTGTAAAAGTTTCTATAGGTATGTGAAGAGAAAAAGATTGGTGAAGACAAATGTAGGTCCCTTAAGTCTGAAACAGGGAAATTTATAATGGGGAACAAAGAAATGACTGACCAACTAAATAGATACTTTGATTCTGTCTTCACAAAGGAGGACACAAATAACATACCAGAAATGTTGGGGAACACAGGGTTTAGTGACGGAACTGAAAGAAATCAGTATTAGTAGAGAAATGGTTTGGGGAAATTGATGGGATTGACGGCCGAAAAATCCCAGGGCCTGATAATCAACATCCCAGAGTACTTAAGGAAGTGGCCCTAGAAATAATGGATGCATTGGTCGTCATCTTCTGAGATTCAATAGACTCTGGAGCAGTTCCTACATATTGGAGGGTAGCAAATGTAACCCCACTATTTAAAAAGGGAGGAGGAGAGAAAACAGGGAATTATAGACGAGTCAGCCTGACATCGGTGGTGGAGAAAATTCTAGAGTCTGTTATAAAAGATTTAATAGCTGAGCGCTTGGAAAACAGTGGCAGAATCTGACAGAGTCAGCATGGATTTATGAAAGGGAAATCATGCTTGACAAATCTACTGGAATTTTTCGAGGATGTAACTAGTAGAGTTGATGAGTGGGATGTGGTTTATTTGGACTTTCAGAAGGCTTTCAACAAAGTCCCACATGAGAGATTGGTGTGTAAAATTAAAGCGCATGGGACTGGGGGTTCTGTTCTGTAGCAGCTGGAAGTATCAACAAATAAGTTGAACGGAAGAACAAAAAGTGGCAATCATACTGTTGGAAATTTACTATAGACCCTCAAACAGTCAGTAGGAGATAGAAGGGTAAATACGTAGACAAATACCCAAGAAGAGCAAAAACAATAGATCAGTAATATTGGAGGTTTTCTAACTGTGTAAGAGGCATGGATGGCACAGGAATTCTTAAGCGTCCAAGAGAAGCTTTTTAGCCAGTGCATTAGCAATGCCATCTAAAGAAGGGACAGTTCCAAACTTTTAGTTTTAGGGAATGCATCTGGGCATATGGAATATGCATCTGGGCATATGCATCTGTGGGAGAGCATTTTGTTGGTAGTGATCACAATTCAGTTAAATTTAGCGTAGGTTTGGAAAAAGGTAGACTGCGAGTAAAGGTTCACATTGGGGAAAAAACCAATTTCGCTGATCTGTGATTTCACAAAAGTGGAATGGAAACGGCAACTTTAAAGTAAATTAGTATTAGAAGTCAGGGATATTCAAGGAGGAGATAATGAGTGTTCAAAATAAACATGTCCTCACAATAGGGAGACAGTAACGTAGTGGTAATATCATTGGGCTAGTAATCCAGAAGCCCAGGCTAATGCTTTGGTCCATGTGTTCAAATCTCACCACAGCAGCTGGTACAATTAAATTCAATTAATAAATTTTGAATATAAAACTAGTCTCAGTAACAGTGACCATGAAGCTATTAATTGTTATAAAAGCCCATCTAGTTCACTAATGTTCTTCCTTTAGGGAAGGAAACTTGCCAACCTTACCTGGTCTGGCCTAAGTGTGATTCCAATGTGGTTGACTCTTAACTGCCCTCTGCAATGGCCTAGCAAGCCAGTCATTTCGGGGGCAATTAGGGATGGGCAACAAATGCTGGCCTTGCCAGAAACCCCCACATGAAAAAATATTGGCAAGTAAAGTCAAGGAAAACCTTTTATAAATATAAAAGTTTTATAAATACATTAAGAGCAAGAGGATAATTAAAGAAAATGTAAAGCCAAGTAGAGACGAAAAAGGGAAGGTGTGCAGAGGCCGAAGACACGATTCTCTTTTCGTGAATACGTCTGTCTTCACAAAAAGAGGGGAACATTGCAGACACTGTAATTAAAGTAGTGAAGTGTGAAATATTGGATGAAATAAACATAGAGAGAGGAAATATACAGGGGTTTAGCATCTTTGAACGTAAGTAAATCAGTAAGCTTAAATAAAATGTATCTCCGGCTCTTAAGAGAAACAAGGGAGGAAATAGCAGAGGCTCTAACCATCATTTTCCAATCCTCTCTGGCTACAGAGACATTAGAGGATTAGAGGACTGCTAATGTTATACTGCAGAAAGGGTCAGACTGAGTTATTGCAGATCAGTTTGCCTAACCTCGGCAGGTGATGGGATTAATCAAGGATGGGCAGCATGCTTAAAAAGGATAGATCCTGTCTGTTTAACCATGACTGACGTTTTTGAGGAGATAACAAGCAAGGTCAACGCCTTTACGTAGTCTACAATAATTTTAGCAAGGCTTTTCACAACATCCTACAGGCAGAATTGTCAGAAAAATAAAAGTCCATAGGATTCAAGGGAAAGTGACAAGTTGGATCTAAAATTAGCTCAATGGCAGGAAGCAAAGTCACCAGGAAGGATGTTTCCAGTGGCATGGGGGAGGGGCCACTACTAAGTCCCTTGCTTTTCCTGATATCTATCAATGATTTAGACTTAAATTTATGAGTAATTGATTTAAAAGGTTTAATTTAAAGGGATAAGTCATGGCAGGAGAGCCCAAAGCCGTGGTGTGCTTCTCGTGCTCCATGTGGGAAACCGGGGACATTTCCAGTGCCCGGGACCAGCATATGTGCAGGAAGTGTGTCCAGCTGCAGCTCCTGGAAGCTTGGGTTTCAGAGCTGGAATGGCGGCTGAGGACACTGTGGAGCATCTGCAAGTCAGACAGCATCGTGGATAGCATGTTTAGAGAGGTGGTCACACCGCAGCTGAAGGGACTTGAGGAAGGAAGGGAATGGGTGACCACCAGGCAGTGCAAGAGAAACATGCAGGTAGTTCAGGAGTCCCCTGGGGCCCCGCTCGCAAATCGGTATTCCATTTTGAAGGCTGATGAGGGAGCTGGTTCCTCCAGGGAGAGCAGACAGAGCCAAGCTTCTGGCACCACAAGCAGCCTATCTGTACAGGAGGGAAGGAAGAGCAATTGTAATAGGGGATTCTATAGTCAGGAGAACAAATAGGTGCTACTGTGGCCATCAACATGACTCCAGGTTGGTATGTTGCCTCCCTGGTGCCAGGGTCTAGGATGTCCCTGAATGGCTGCAGGGCATCCTGAAATGGGAGGGTGATAAGGCAGAGGTCATGGTACATGTTGGTACCAAAGATATAGGTAGAATGACGGATGAGGTCTTGCATCAAGAATTCAGGGAGTTAGGCAGTAGACTAAAAAGCAAGACCTCCCAGACTGTAATCTCTGGATTACTCCCAGTGCCACGTGCTAGCGAGCTCAGAAATAAGAGAATAGCACAAATTAATATGCAGCTTAAGATGGAGGCAGGATGGAGGGTTTTACATTCCTGGATCACTAGGACCATTTCTGGGGAAGGTGGGACCTGTCTACATCTGAACCAGAGCGGGACTAACATCCTCACGGGTGAGTTTGCTAGTGCTGTTGGGAGGAGTTTAAACTAATTCGGCAGGGGGAGGGGACACAGAATGTTAGCAGAATAGGGACACATCATGATACAGTAAAACAATCAAGTCAGAGGGAGTACAGCTGCATTAAGTTTCAAGGTAGTAAGGGATGTCTGGATGGCTTCCACTTTAATGCCAGAAGTACAAGTAAAACGGATGAGTTAAGAGTGAGGATTAACACATGGAATTGTGATATAGTAGCATTCACTGAGACGTGGTTGAGGAAGGGGCAGGATTGGCAGCTTAACATTCTGGGATATAGAATCTTCAGGTAAGACAGGGGAGGGGGTAAAAGAGGAGGCATTGCATTATTAGTTAAGGAGTCAGTTACTGCAGTAAGGAGGGTTGATATCTTGGAGGGGGCATCAAATGATGCTTTGTGGGTAGAGCTTTGGAATAAAAACAGGGGCAGCCACATTGTTAGGTGTTTATTATAGACCCCCAGATAGCCAGTGGGAAATTGGTAGCAAATGTGTGCATAATTTGCAGAGGTGTGTAAAAACACTAACAATAGGGTAATTACATTAGTTGATTTCAACTTTCCCAACATTAATTGGGATAGACATAGTGTTAAGGGCTTGGATGGAGTGGATTTCTTGAAATGTGTACAGGAGAACTTTTTAGGTCAATATGTAGAGGGTCCAACAAGGGACAGCACAGTGCTGGACTTAATTCTGGGGAATGACGCCAGACAGATGGCTGAGGTGGTGGTGGGCGAGCATTTTAGTGATAGCCACCACAACATGGTACAATTTAAGTTTGTTATGGACAAAGAAACAGACAAGTTGCAAAAAGGTGTTTTGGATTGGGGGGAGAGTTGATTTTAGTAAAATAAGGCAGGATCTGGCCAAGGTAGACTGGGAACAGCTACTTGTGGGGAAAGCTACAGAGGAGCGGAGGGGGGCATTCAAAAAGGAAATGGGGGGGGTACAGGCTCAACAGAGATATTCAGGTTACGATGAGAAGGAAGGAGAGACTTTTATCAGGTACAAGGGAAGCAAATCAGCGGAGGCATTAGTGGAGTACAGAAAGTACAGGGTAGAGCTAAAGAAAGCAATTAGGAGAGCAAAGAGGGGATATAAGAAAGCTCTGGCTGGTAAAAGTAGGGAAAATCCCAGATATTCTATAAGTATATCAATGGGAAGAGGATAACCAGGGAAAGGGACAAAGTGGGAAAGGTGGAGCCAGAGGACAACGCTAGAGTGTTGAATGAATACTTCACATCTGTCTTCACCTAAGAGACCGAGGATGAAGGTATCAAACTCAGGGAGAGAGACTGCGAGGTTCTTAAGCAAATCGATATAGAGAGTGACAAGGTTTTGGAGATATTGGCAGGCTTAAAAGTGGACATATCCAGGTCCGGATGATTTGTGTCCCAAACTGCTGAGGGAGGCAAGGGAGAAGATGGCAGGGACTATGATCCAAATTTTTAATTCCTCTCTGGCCACGGGGGAGGTGCCAGAGGACTGCAGAACAGCTAATGTGGTTCCGCTATTTAAGGAGGGTTGTAGAGATAAGCCAGGGAACTATAGGCCAGTGAGTCTCACGTCATTGGGAGGGAAACTATTAGAGAAAATTCTGAAGGAGAGAATCTATCTCCACTTGTAGAGGCAAGGTTTGATCAGAGATAGTCAGCATGTCTTTGTCAGATCATGCCTCACAAATTTGGTTGAATTTTTTGAGGAGGTGACCAGGTGTGTAGATGAGGGTAGTGTAGTTGATGTACTTTATATGGATTTCAGCAAAGCCTTTGACAAGGTCCCACATGGGAGACTTATAAAGAAGGCAAATGCACATGGGATACAGGGTAATTTGATAAGGGAATTCAAAATTGGCTTAGTTGTAGGAGACAGAGGGTGATGACAGAAGGATGCTTTAGTGACTGGAAGCCAGTGTCCAGTGGTATACCACAGGGATCTGTGCTCGGTCCCCTATTATTTGTCATTTATATAAACGACATAGATGACTATGTGGCGGTAGGATTAGTATGTTTGTGGATGACACAAAGATTGGCCTGGTGGTTAACAGTGAGGTTTAGTGTCTCAGGCTACAGGAAGATATAGACGGGATGGTCAAATTGGCAGATCGGTTGCAGATGGAACTTAACCCTGAAAAGTGTGATGTGATACACTTTGGAAGGAGTAATTTGACAAGGAAGTATTCAATGAACAGCATGACACTAGGAAGTTCTGAGGAACAAAGGGACCTTGGCGTGCGTGTCCATAGATCTCTGAAGGCAAAGAGGCATGTTAGTGGGATGGTGAAAAAGGCATATGAGACACTTGGCTTTATCAATCGAGGCATAGATTACAAAAGTAGGGAGGTCATGTTGGAGTTGTATAGAACCTTGGTGAGGCCACAGCTGGAGTACTGTGTGCAGTTCTGGTCGCCACATTAAGGAAGGATGTGATTGCACTGGAGGGGGTACAAAGGAGATTCACCAGGATGTTGCCTGGGATGAAACATTTAAGTTATGAAGAGAGGTTGGATAGACTTGGGTTGTTTTTGTTGGAGCAGAGAAGACTGAGGGGCGACCTGATCGAGGTGTATAAGATTATGAGGGACATGGACAGGGTGGATAGGGAGCAGCTGTTCCCCTTAGTTGAAGGGTCAGTCACAAGGGGACATAAGTTCAAGGTGAGGGGCAGGAGGTTTGGGGAGGGGGGGGGAGCCTAATGAGGAGGAAAACTTTTTTCCCCCAAAGGGTGGTAATGGTCTGGAATGCGCTGCCTGGGAGGGTGGTGGAGACGGGTTGCCTCACATCCTTTAAAAAGTACCTGGATGAGCACTTGGCATATCATAACATTCAAGGTTATGAGCCAAGTGCTGGTAAATGGGATTAGGTAGGTATGTCAGGTGTTTCTCACGTGTCGGTGCAGGCCGATGGGCCAAAGGACCTCTTCTGCACTGTGATTCTGATTCTATGATTAGGTGGTATGATGAAAAAGTTTGCAGATGATACAAAAATTGGTTAACACTGAAGACTGCAGGGTCATATCAATGAACTAGTCAGGTGAGCTGGAAATTAGCAAATAGAACTAAATCTGGAAAAGTGGAAATTATTGCAGTTGGGGAAGACAAAAAAGGCCAGGGAATACACAATAAATGTTAAGATGATGATAAGTGTAGATAGGAGAGACCTTGCAGTGTACCATCTACGGAAATCTGAAGGTAGCAGGACAGGTAGGTAAGGTAGTTAAAAGGCATAAGGGATACTTACTTTTATTAGCCGAGGCATAGCATATGAGCGCAGGGAGATTATGCTAGAACTTCAGAAACAAATAAAGAACTGCATACAATTTTAGTTAACATATTTTAAGAAGGATGTGATTGCACTAGAAAGAGTGCAAAGAACATTTATGATCGGTTGGGGTTGCTTCCTTTGGAACAGAAAAGGCTGAGGGGAGACTTATTTGAGATGTAGAAAAATTTGAGGAGCCTAGTGGATAGGAAGGTACTATTTCCCTTAGTAGTGTGGTCAATAACCAGGAGCATAGGTTTAAAGCAATTGGCAGAAAATTAGATGGGAGGTGAGGAGAAAGTTTTTCATCAAGAGGGTGCTGGGATTGGAACTCACTGCCTGAAAGGTTGATAGAGACAGAAACCCTCATCACATTTAAAAAACATTTGGATATGCACTTGAAGTGCCATAACCTCCATGATGTGCATAAATGTATTTTATTCTGTGATAAACTGCCATTGTTCCTGTTAAGAGTGGAAGGCAATGTTTTTTCTTATATCCAGAGGCATGGAAGACAAAAGCAAAGTGGTAATTAGACCAAAGCTGAGGCATGTTTTACAAAACATAGTTTTAGATACTTCACTATGTTTGCCTGGGGTGGGGACGTGTATAAAACAATGGAAAGAGTGAGGTGTACATTCACTACAATGTTACCAATACCGAAGAAAACTTGAGAAATAAAGACATTTTACACTAATGGTGACTTGATGACAGTCTTCAAAGATTGTGCATAAACATAAAAACTTTTAAATGGGGAGGGTAGAAGTTAAGTAATTGCACAGAGAGTGGTTAAAATGTGGAATTCGCCATTGGAAATAATTATTGAAGTAAAGTCCATAAATTATTTTAAAGGGTTGCTTTAAAAGGTATGGTAAAGAACAGGGAAATGGGATTAAACTAGATGGTTCATGTAGAAATCAGCAGAAGTACAAATCTGAGGAACAAATGACATGTCTTTGCTTTAACATTCTCAAATTCTATTGCATATGTAATCAAACTTACACAGCGGCTCTGAGAACCAAACATGTTTCTCACTAAAGTATACCTTACTGTGGCATTTTAAAACCTGCAAACAATGTCTGTCAGTGCAGCTGAGAACCCAACACATTATCACGGGCATTATACAATGTAGCCATTTTACATAAACCAGCACCATCCTGCACAGCAACAAGTAGAACTTCGGGATTATTCTAATAATTTTGCCGAATTTGTTTTTCTCCTCATGCACTCCTTTGCTGTCCTGACATATCTGTTCATTTCCACTCCATAATGGTGGGAGATCACCACAGTACCTGATTTCATTTATCAGTTCTTAACTCAAGCTAGGATGAGAATGAATTATCTCATTGGCACACATGTAAGAACTTCAGGTGATGGCAGCAAATACTAGGCATGGTAGTCAGCCTGCCTCTTTTCCAATAAAACCAAATACTCTTAAGTATTTTCAACTGCTGCATTTGAGGCCTTTACAGATTGTTTCCACTTATGAGAAAGAACAAAAATAGAAGCCATCAAGAAATCAGTTAAGAAATTCACCCAAGAAACTTCTTTAGCCAGAAAGTAGTTAGAACATGGAACTCGCTACCACAGGGAATAGTTGGGGCAAACAGTACAGGTGCATTTAAAGAGATGGTAGATAACCATATGAGAAAGAAGAGAATGATAATGATAGTGTTAGACGAGGTAGAAAGGCAAGTACCTCAAGTACAGAATAAACATGAATTGGTTAAACTGAATGATCTGTTCCTGTGCTGTATGTTCTATGTCACAGAATCCAACACCCTTCTGTCCCTTGATACCCTCCCAGACTCAGAATCAACATCCATGGGTTGCCATTAATCAAAAATTGGATCAGCTACATAAATGCCATGGTTACTAAAGCATGTCAGGGGCTGGGTGTTCTGTGATGAGTAGCTCACCTCATGACTTCCTTAAGTGTTTTCACCAATGACAAAGCACAAGTAAATAGTGTGATGTTAGTGATCTACTGGTCTGGATGGATGCTGCTGTAACAATGCTCATGAAGCACTCCACTTGATCCGCACCCCATCAGCCACCTTAAACACCCACTCTCTCCACAACTGGTGCAGCATGGCTGTAGTGTTTACTGTGTGCCGATAGCACTGTTCAAGAAAGCCCTTCACCACCTTCTCAAGGGATTCTATGGATAAGTAATAAATGCTGGCCTTGCTAGCAACATTCACATACTGACCATGAGCTTTTAAAAAAAATATGATGTGGTCATGCAACTTTGTGTTAGGAGTGGTAAATTATGAAGTTTATACCAATGTATAGGAACCTCATAAGGGATTTTGAGAAGGTTTATTTTATTCATTGTAAATGTGTTTTCAGATTCACTATGAATAATGTCAGTACACATAATTTTACCAGTCTAAACTGCTGATGGGAAAATGGTCAGAGGCTGTATCCCTTAATTTTAATAAAATTGTGCTGCTCGTGGCTGAGATTCTCCGCGGCAGCACATATTGTGAAATTCTCCCATAGTGACCAAAGGATTCTTCCCCAGAGGCTATAAAGTGCAGTGAAATTAATAGACAAAGGTTTGAATCCTAACTGACACCATTTCGGAAACACAAGTGGGGTTTCTTAAAGGGAGAACAGCTGGCTAACTCAACACATCAGAATTTGAATTCACAATCAGAATCATCCCTTTAAATTCAGCATCCAGCAAATAAATAAAAAGAGTAATATTAAACTATATGGAAATAAAATCAGATATCACTGGCAAAAATGTATAATCTGAAAATTTATTGTGGAGAGAAGTGAATTATTTCAGACCTCCTTCATTCAACACATTGGAATATGTATCCTACCAGTTAATTTTATTAGTGCCCTGCTATGCTGCTATGGCAGTGTTGTCTAAATGCCACTGTGGTATAACTGGTTATTTCAACTGTATTCAGTTACAAGCAGAACCAAGCCAAATTCTATTAATAGTGAAAGTGCAGATTTTCAAAGGAGAACCCCCCACCCCCACCCCGACCCCGCATGTTATCTGAATATGTACATCTCATTCATTATTATCTTTACACTTGAAAGAATAACTAATGAACATGGAAATTAGAAACCAAAATATTACCTTGATGTGGGATGCACAGATTCCCTGAAACGTTCCTGCATCCTCAGAGGTCACCAGCTTTCACCTCAACGTATTATTTTCTTTCTTCCCATTAGCAAACTGTAATGGATGCGAGTTGAAACACAGAGAATGACTCATCACACAGCTTAGCGTGTTTTCCAGCAGTACCAACGCTAAATATCTTGACAAATGGACATTGCCGGTGAAGAAAAAAGGACAAATCTTTCAAACACATGACAGATTCAGGTCTGGAGATGCGCAACTCAAATGGAATTAGTGTAGGGATAATAGCGTGCCCTATAAAATCATTTAAAAGTTAATTATTTCTTTACATATTTATGAGCATATTTCCATTTTTTGTGAAATATAACAAAACCGTACAGGACCAACCTTGATAAAAGAGAGAGACGGCGTAAAGACTGCGTCTCTGCTCTTGGGAATAAATGATTAGGGGCCATTAACCCACTACTGTGGAATAGAATTTAAAATGAGAAATGTCTAATGGTTCTTAGATGCTACTTAATAGAAACATTGAAAGACTTACTTCACTGGAGGTGCACAATCTTCCTCGAAATTGTCTGTAAAAGAAGCTTTAGACTACAACTGGTGCCACTCCAGATTATTCTGCACCAAGCAAACCAATGGCACATGTTGCCGAGCCTTGGTCACATGACGGCAGTGACCAATCGCCAAAATCTTTTCCGCAGTGGAACTCTCCAGAGGAAGGTTTTAAAATAGCTCTGGCTTGTTTAAAGGCAGACAGAATAAAGAGAATCAGTAGACTGGATTGTTTGCGTCGGAAGGTTGGTCTGACGGTATAAACCGGCGTGGTGTGTTTGAACTGCAGCTGTTTGCTCGCCCGATTCAGACTGGTATAGTGACAAGGTGTAAACGTACACAGAATGACAGGATGAGATATTGGACTCGGAGACATGTGTTACAACAGAATGCAAATCAGCACTTCCTGTCGCAGCAAGGCCAGTTTTCTTCTAAAGTTATAGCTGGGTCAAATTGACAAGAATCCAATGATGGGAGACTAATCACAGAGCAACAGCAAATGACTTACTCAGCTGGTACGTTTGAAAATGTTGGGTCCTTTCACTTCTCGATGCATGTTTGACTCCTGTGTAATATTGTGTCATAAAGATATTAATAAGTAGTTGTATCATTGAAAAAAGAATATGTATATAGATCAATTATAGGTGTTTAATGGCTTATATCAAACTTGCTACTACAAGTGTAAATGATCATTCACTGAGATGCTAACATCATATTGTTACATTGATTGGCTGTTTGAAAACAAAATTGGAAAAATCAATCTTGACTCCACTAGTTTATGCATTTAAAATCCAAACAGTTTCAAATAATGGATAACGTTTGACTCCTTCCAATCAAGTTTTCCATCTTGCAACAGCACTAAAACTATTCTATCAAAGTCACAAATATGACTGTGTCAATATGTACATACATATGAATTAGGTGCATTCGGCCCCTTGAGCCTGCTCCTCCATTTCATAAGATCATGGCTGATCTGATTGTGCCTCACCTCTACTTTTCCAACTTACCCACTATACCTTTTGACTCCCTTGTTGATCAAGAATGTATCGAACTCAGCCTTAAAAATATTCAATGACCTTGCCTCCACTGTTCTCTGCTGAAGCGAATTCCACAGACTAATGACCCCCAGAGAGAAAACAGTTCTCCTCATCTCAGTCTTAAAACCCCTATTTTGAAACTGTTTTCCTTAGTTCAAGTCTCTCCCATATGGAGAAACGCCCTCTCAAGTCAAGACCCCTCAGGATCTTAGCAGGTCTGGCAGCATCTGTGGAGAGAGAAACAGAGTTAAAATTTCAAGTCCCTATGACTTCTTCAGAGCTAAAGAGGTAGAAATTTGATGGATTTCCTACTCTTTAAGAGGGGGTGGAGCAGGTGGAACAAAACAGAAGGTCAGGGATAGGTGGGAGCTCAGGAGAGATTGATAAAAATGTCATGGACACGAGACGAAGGGAGTGTTAATGGTTGTATTAAAGACTAAAGTAGGTGCTGATAGTGGCATAAGACAAGATAGCAGAATCTGTTAATAACATAACAAGAGTCAGTGCTCTATGAAAGCACAACAAAGAAACAAGTGATAGATGACCACATGATTGGGGAAAAAGGATAAAAATTTGTGTTGGGCTTCACTGGAACATTGCTGCAGGCCAAGGACAGACATGTGAGCATGAGAACAAGATGGTGTGTTGAAATGGCAAGCGACAGGAGGGTCTGGGTCATTCTTGCGGACAGACCAAATGTGTTCTGCAAAGCAGTCACCCAGTCTGCCTTTATTCTCTCAATGTAGAATTGACCGCATTGGGAGCAGTGAATACAGTGGACCAAATTGAGGACCCTTTGAACCACAGTAGGGGGGAGACCTTGGTTAAGGGAAAAAGAAGACAAGTCAGAAGCACCTTTTTGGAAGGTGGGATCATTGAAACGGAGGCAGAGGAACTGGGAGAATGGGATGGAGTCCTTATGGGAAACAGGGTGTGAGGAGCTGTAGTCAAGGTACCAGTAGGAGTCAGTCGTCTTGTAATGAATATTGGTTGACAGTCTATCACGAGAAATGGAGACAGAAAGGTCTAGGAAGGGAAGGGAAGCATCAGAGATGGACCATGTGGAGAGGAGTGGAAACTGAAAGCAAAATTGATAAATTTTTCCAGGTCCAGACATGGGCATGGAGTGGCACCAATACAGTCATCGATGTACCGAAAAGAGTTTTGGGAGGGGGCCTGAGTAGGACTCATACCCCACAAAAATACAGGCATTACTGGACCCATATGGGTACCCATAGCTACACCTTTTATTTGAAGGAAGTGAGTCAAGCTAAAGAAGAAATTGTTCAGTGAGAGAATAAATTCAGCTAGGTGGAGGAGAGTGGTAGTGGCAAATGACATGTCAGCTTTTATTGCAAGGGGCTGGAATATAAGAGTCAGGAAGTTTTGCTACAGTCATGCAGCAAAGGTTTCATATAAAAGGTTATTGTAAAAGATAGGAGCTCATGGTGCTGAGGGTGATGTTTGGATAGAGGATTGGCTAGCTAACAGGAAACAAACAGTGGGAAAAATAGGTCATTATCAGGTTGACAAATTGTAACTAGTGAAGTGCCATAGGGATCAGTCAACTACTTATGACCTATATTAATGACCTGGATAATGGAACCAATTTGTACTGTGACCAAATTTGCTGATTTTACAAATGTAGGGAGGAAGATAAATTTTGAGGAGGATATGAGGAATCTGCAAAGGGAGATAGATGGGTTAGGTAAGTGGGCAAAAAAAATATTGTGTGAAAATTTGAGATCGTCCACATTGGCAGAAAGAATAGAGAAACAGAATATTAATTGAATGGAGGGAGACTGCAGAATGCAGCATCACAGAGGGATCTAGGTGTCCTTGTGCATGAATAACAAAATGTTATCGTGCATATACAAGTAAACAAAAAGGCAAATGGAATGTTGAACTTTATTGCAAAGCAATGGAATATAAAAGTAGGGAAGTCTTGTTACAACTGTATAGGGCATTGGTGAGACTGCTTCTAGGGTATTGTGTGCAGTTTTGGTTTGCTTACTCAAGGAGGAATATGCTTAGAGTGGAAACAATTCAGAGGAAGTACACTTCGCTGATTCCTGGGATGAAGGGGTTGTCCTATGAGGAAGGGTTCAGCAGATTGCATATAGTCATTGGAGTTTGGAAGAATGACAGGTGATCTTATTGAAACATGGCGGGGGCTTGACAGGGTAAATGCTGTGAGAATGTTTCCCCTCATTGGGAACCTAGATCTAGGGGGCACATAAAGGGTCCATTTATGAAGGAGGATTTTTTGCTATTTGGAAATTTCTTCCACAGAGAAGGTGTTTCCAAAGGATAAGTGCTGGGATCTCTGCATTTTTCATATATGCAAATGATTGGAATACAAAGTAAAATTCTGACATTTCCCAATTATACCAAACTTCAAGATGTGGCACATAGTGAGTGTGATAACAATTAACTGTAACAGGACATTCATAGGCTAGCAGAGTGGACAGACAGGTGATAGATGGTATTTAATAGAGAATTGAGGTGTTGCATTTTGGCAGAAGTTATAAGGAGAAGCAATACAGACTTAACGCCACAGTTCTAAAGAATATGCTACAGTTTTAAAGAGCCTGCAGAGACAGAGGAACCTGGAGGTTCATGTGTATAGATCTTTGAAGAAGACAGGACATATTGAGAGAGTAGTTAGCAAAGTATATGGGATTTTGAGCTTCATAAAGAGTTATTGAGGACAAAAGCAGGGAAGTTGTGCAAAAGCTTTATAAAGCTCTGTTTAAGCCACAGCTTGAGTATTGTCTCCAGTTCAGGCCACCATACTGAAGGATGTGAAGGTTTAGAGAGGGCGCAGAGGGGATTCACTCAAACGCTTCCAGGAATGAGTGAATTTAGTCACAAGGTTAGGTTGAAAAAGCTGTTGTTTTACTCCTTGGAGCAAAGGATCTTGTGGGGAGATCTGATAAAGGTGTACTAGATTACAATTTGAATAGGTTTAGATAAGGTAGATAAAGAAAGGCTGTCTGCAATAGCTGATGGTACAAATTCTGAGAGGAGACAAATTTAAGGTTTTGGGAAAGAGATACAGGAGTAAGTGAAGAAGGCCTTTTTTATTGAGCAAGAGTTAATGATCTGGAACTCATTGTCTGGCATTACAATAGAATACTGTACTCCAGCTGGGACTTAACCAGTGTTTCTTAAAGTTTAGTATATCTTTGCTTTTGTACCCTGCACTTAAAACTGAGGATCCTTTTTATGCTCTCAACTTTCCCTGCCACCTTTCAATATTTCTGTAAACCCCTTGGTCTCTCAATTCCTTTAAAATTGTACTTATTAGCTTTTATTACCTTACTTCATTCTTCCTACCAAAAATACATTTCAAACATTTGAAAACACTTCAGATTAGGTACAAGATTGTCATGTTATTTAAAACATTTCTTAACCCAGAATTGGCCAGTCAGGAGCTGGTGGACACCATCTAAAAATAAAGGACCAGCAGTGAATGAATTACTCCTAATCATTCTGTTAATTCAATTTAGGGCTGACCTTGTCCAGAAAGGACATGTGGTGCTCTGTCTATATAGGACATGTTTAAGGGAAATGTGAAAACAGTTGGCTGTCATGCAACTCAATAAACTGTTTGGAGGTTATTTTGGCCAAAGTGGGGAAACAAGTACTAAATGGGTGCTGTGCTAATAAGTGACTGTCCGAAAGTATGGATTTAGCACAGAGTTTTGGGCTAATTGATGATTATAATGATTTAAACATGCCTGCAGGTGCTGAAAACAAATATTGCCGGTTTAGCTCTTAAGACACAATTTTCCAGAGCTGTATATGTAGCCTGCACTCACCCGCTTAGAGATGATGTGGAGTATGTTGGACAGAAACATTTCTAAGAGAGAAACCAATGTGGAAGGATGTTACAGCGACCTAGAAAGAGGGTGTACTAGAATCTTCCAAGCTGCCACAGATGATATGTCATTATTTCATAATCCTCTTTGAACTTCTGCTTAATGGAGGTCTCTATATCTCTGAAATTCATTCTCAATTGCCAGAGAAGACCAGAGGCATAGAGCTCTAGGATTCAACAGGAATATGGGATTTCACATGGTCCAGACATCTGTGACAACCTCTTTGGTAAAGCACAGCCTCCCCATGGACTGCTGTTGGGTGATGTAAAGATTTTGAAGACCCAGATGGATGGGACTTCTGCTGATAGCCCTTTTTTCCCTCCTGCCTTCATCTCCTTCAGTAGGTGGTGGTGCTTTGCATGGCCTCATCCCCACCAATTCTTTATGCCGAGCAAAGGGGACCCCCAGCAAGAATGCCTATTGCAAGAAAGTAGTCCCTTTCTTCTGGAATTTCCTATAAAGGTAGAAAGCAAAGCACTTTTTTTAGGTGAGGTCCTGAGCAATTTTCTGGAAAAAATGTTTGTAGAATATTAATGAAATCCTAGAAAGTCTCCCAATGAGTCTCAAGGTCCCTCTCCAAATGGAGTGTAGTCAGTTGATCTCAATCAGCAAGTGAACATTGAAAGATCGAAAATGGCTCTAAATTGTCAACAACAACTTGTTTTTCTGTTTAGTGGTTTGGTATTTGCAGAGATTATTAAATGAAGCATTATCCACTAAAATGGTGTGCATTTAATGGACACTAGTAGATAATTCATTGTCAATCAGCTCCTTAATGACCCTCCACCGGCAGTCCTTAGTATGTGCTTTAACTCCATCACCAGGACGGTGCCTTCTGCTAAATATGGCCAAACAAATGTTGCAGCGTTAAGACCCCCATCTTGGCTATCTCAAAGGTTTTAGTGCCTAAAGCATCTGAGGAAAATTATTCCTTGTCACTTTGCACTGCATTGTGCAGCCTTGAATCCTGTCTTCATGTGCTTCTCACAATGTAGTTCAAGTCTGAGTCAGAGGCAGCATTTATATAATCAGTGACACAGAGACTACACAGTTGCAAGAAGGGGAAGTGCAATGTATCGGGATGGAACAGGAATGTATGCAATTGTTAAAGGATTAGGAAAGAAGTTTGAGAAATGTGCAGGAAATATTGAAGTTAATTTTTTTAAAATGTTTTTGGTAAACAAATGTTTTTTTCAGCCAATGAAATTGAATGAATAAGTAGCGCATCTGCATTATTAAACCTTTCTATCTACGAAAATTGTTTGAGGTCGGGTGAAGCCAGCCGGGGAGTGGTAACTGATGCAGACAAGGACCCGAAATGATGTGAAGCAGATTGGGAGCAGATCGGGCTGTGATCTGAACTAAACAGGAGAAGAGTGAAATGAAAAGTAATCGTAAGTGACATGACAGGACAAGAAATCACTTGGGGGTGAGTACACTGCCAAGCTTTTAATTTAATCTAAATTAATCAACGATAAAGTAAGACTTTATCAGTATAAAGACTAGAAACTAAAGCCAATCAAATCCAATATCCATTGGTAGTGCTCAATTAATCTATCAGATCGAGAGGATAAGGTTAAAATTAAATAATAGGGAATAGTAAAATTAATGAAGTCTGAATTTATTAGTAAATTAAAATCAAAGGTTTTGAGACACTAAGAATGAAGTAAAAACCATTTCTGTTTACCTTCCTATAAAGTGACAGCACAGAAGCAGCTGATTGGTGAGTAGCTGGTGATCTTTGTTTTATTAAAGTTGTAAGTTTAATAATCTAATAAATAGAGGCATGGCAGGGAAGCTTGGACTTGTGGAGTACAAATCCTGTTCCATGTGGGAACTCCAAAATGCTTCTCATGTCCTAGACAGCCACGTGAGCAGGAAGCGTCATTAGCTAGAGGTGCTCCAGTTCTGATTTTCAGTGGATAGTATGTTTTCAGATGTGGTCATGTCTGAGGTCACAAATACACCCTTCTGTTCCTCTAACTTTTGAATCACCAATCATTATTGCTTTTCCAATCTTCCTCCTGTTTCTCCCCTGACCCCACCTCCACCCCCCTCCCCCACCATACAGCTGAGCCAACCACGTATGCAGGCAGAGAGTGAATGAGTGACTACCGGGCAGTCATAAAGGACCAGGTAGGTAGTGCAGGAGTCCTCTGAGTGCATCTCATTCTATTCCATTCTGAATACGAGTGAGAGTGATGGTTCTGCTGGAGTGTGCAGCAAGAGCCTAGTCCACGGCAGCACAGTTGGCTCAGCGATATGGGGGGTCACAGGAGAAAGATTGGAAAAGCAATAATGATTGGTGATTCAAAAGTTAGAGGAACAGCAAGGTGTGTTTGTGACCTCAGATGTAAATCCAAGACAGTATGTTGGCTCCCTGGTGCCAAGGCCAAGGATGTCACTGAGTGGCTGCACAGCACTTTGAGGGGAGTGGTGGTGGGGGAGGGGTGCTGTAAACACCCACTAGTCATGGTCAGTATTGGTACCAATGACATAGGCGAAATAGAAAGAAAGTTGGAAAGGCAGCATTTAGGAGCTAGGGAAGAAACTAGCAAGCAGGGTCTCCAAGATAATAATCTATGGATTACTCCCACTATCATGTGCAGGTGAGTATATATATATAGGAGGATAGAGCAGATGAATGTGTGGCTGAAGAGATGGTGCAGGAGAGAGGGCTTTGGATTCCTGGGACATTAGGACCAGTCTTGAGAGAGATGGGGACCTGTAGAGGCCATACAGGTTGCACCTGATGAGAGCTAAGATGAATGCCCTTGTGATGCAAATTTTCTAGTGCAATTTGGAAGTGTTTAAACTAACTTAGCAGATGTGTGGGACCAGTAGGTAATATTGGAGAGAAAAACCAAGTGCATAAAGAATTGGGAAAGACAGTAGTAAGGTATTAGGTGGGGTTAGAGTAGGGGGCAATGAAAAGGTAAATTAGATTTACTATGAATGTGTGGAGTTTGGTAAATAAGGTTGATGACCTGAAGGTTCGTAGCCATGTGGAAATAAGTTGTGACGATAATGGAGACCTGGCTCAAAGAAGGGCAGGACTGGATATTAAATGTTCCTGGATACAAGGTGTTCAAGAAAGATAGAAAAGGAAGGAATAGAGGAGGGGTAGCAAAGAACAAAGAAAAGTACAGCACAGGAACAGGCCCTTCGGCCCTCCAAGCCAGCGACGATCATATTGCCCGTCAACTAAACATTTTGCACTTCCGGGGTCCGTATCCCTCTATTCCCATCCTATTCATGTATTTGTCAAGCTGCCTCTTAAACACCACTATCATACCTGCTTCCACCACCTCCTCTGGCAGCGAATTCCAGACACCCACTATCCTCTGTGTAAAGAAAACTTGCCCCGCACATCACCTTTATAGTTTTCTCCTCTCATCTTAAATCTATGTCCCCTAGTAGTTGACTCTTCCACACTGGGAAAAAGCTTCTGACTATCTACTCTGTCCATGCCACTCATAATTTTGTAAACTTCTATCAAGTTGCCCCTCAATCTCCGTTGCTCTAGTGAGAACAATCCAAGGTTCTCCATTCTCTCCTCATAGCTAATAACCTCCAGACCAGGCAGCATCCTGGTAAAAACAAAAAAACTGCGGATGCTGGAAATCCAAAACAAAAACAGAATTACCTGGAAAAACTCAGCAGGTCTGGCAGCATCGGCGGAGAAGAAAAGGGTTGACGTTTCGAGTCCTCATGACCCTTCGACAGAAGTTGAGTTCGAGTCCAAGTCTTGGACTCGAACTCAAGTTCTGTCGAAGGGTCATGAGGACTCGAAACGTCAATCCTTTTCTTCTCCGCCGATGCTGCCAGACCTGCTGAGCATCCTGGTAAACCTCCTCTGCACCCTCTCCAACACCTCCATATCTTTCTGGTAATGTGGCAACCAGAATTGCACGCAATATTCCAAGTGTGGCCTAACCAAGGTTCTATACAGCTGCAGCATGACTTCCCAGCTTTTATACTCAATACCCCTGCCAATGAAGGCAAGCATGCCATATGCCTTCCTGACTACCTTATCCACCTGCGTTGCCACTTTCAGTGACCTGTGGACCTGTACACCCAGATCCCTCTGCCCGTCGATGCACTTAAGGGTTCTGCCATTTTCTGTGTAATTCCTGCCTGTATTAGACCTTCCAAAATGCATTACCTTGCATTTGTGCAGCTAAACTCCATCTGCCATTTCTCCGCCCAAGTCTCCAATCGATCTATATCCCGTTGTATCCTTTGACAATCCTCTTCACTATCTGCAACTCCTCCAACCTTGGTGTCATCTGCAAACTTACTAATTAGCCCAGTTACATTTTCCTCCAAATCATATATGTATACCACAAACAGCAAAGGCCCCAGCACTGATCCCTGCGGAACTCCACTAGACACAACTCTCCATTCAGAAAAGCAGCCTTCCACTGCTACCCTCTGTCTTCTATGACCAAGCCAATTCTGTATCCATCCTGCCAGCTCAGCTCTGATCCCGTGCGACTTTACCTTCTGTACCAGTTTGCCATGAGGGACCTTGTCAAAGGCCTTACTGAAATCCATGCATCCACTGCCCTTCCATCATCGATCATCTTTGTCACTTCCTTGAAAAACTCGATCAAGTTAGTGAGACATGACCTCCTATTCATAAAACCATGCTGCCTCACACTAATATGCCCATTTGCTTCCAAATGGTAGTAAATCCTGTCACGAAGAATCTTCTCCAATAATTTCCCTACCACTGACGTAAGGCTCACCAGCCTGTAATTTCCTGGATTATCCCTGCTGCCCTTTTTAAACAATGGAACAACATTGGCCATTCTCCAGTCCTCTGGGACCTCACCCGTAACCAGTGAGGATACAAAGATTTCTGTCAAGGCCCCAGCAATCTCCTCCCTTGCCTCCTTCAGTACTCTGGGGTAGATCCCATCTGGCCCTGGGGACTTATCCACCTTAATATTCTTCAAGACGCCTAACACCTTTTTTGATCTCAACATGATCCAGGCTATCTACACACTCTTCCCTAGACAAATCGACTGCTAAGTCCTTCTCTTTGGTGAATACTGATGAGAAGTATTCATTCAGTATCTCTCCCATTTCTTCTGGCTCCACATACAGATTCCCACCTTTGTCCCTGAGTGGGCCAACTCTTCCCCTGGCTACCCTCTTTTCCTTCATATATGTATAAAAGGCCTTGGAATTTTCCTTAATCCTAGTTGCCAGTGAATTTCATGACCCCTTTTAGCCCTCATGACTCCTTGCTTAAGTTTCTTCCTACTTTCTTTGTATTCTCCACAGGCTTCATCTGTTCCTAGCCTTCTAGCCCTTATGAAAGCAGTATTGATTAAGGAGAACATTACAGTGCTGGAGAGAGAAGGTGTCCTGGAGGGGTCAAGGACAGAATCTATTTAGTTGGAATTTATAGAAAAATAGACATACCATAACATTGTTGGGTGTATTCTTTAGGGCACCAACAACTGGGAAAGATATAGAGGAACAAATTTGCAAGGAAATTACAGAAGGGTGCAAGGATTATAGAATAGTTATAATTGGGGGCATTAATTATTCAAATGTAGACTGGGATGGTAATAGGTGGAGAAGGGCAAGAGTTTCTAGAGTCTTTTCATGAGAATTTCCTATATTAACATGTTTGTAGCTCAATGAAGAAGGAGACATTACTAGATCTGCTTCTGGGAAATGAGGTGGGTCAAGTGAATCAAGTACCAGTATAAGAATATCAAGGGTACAGTGATATGGTATCACAAGGTTTAGATTGGCTATGGAAAAGGACAAGGAGCAATCCAGGGTAAAAATAATTAATTCTGAGAGGGCCAACTTTGATGGGGTGACAACAGATTTGGCCAGGGTAAATTGGAATTCAAGATTGGCAGGAAAAACAGTAACAGAACAATAGACAAGAGATTTGCTTACTTATTTGCTCTTCTGTCTTCCTCTGACTGTTTGGGGTATTTATAGTGCATTCCCAGTGGTGTGATTGCCCCTTCTTTGATCTTCAGTTCAACCTCATTTGATGATCCTTCTCCCATATCATTCATCCCTCACAGCTATAATTGTTTCTTTAATCAATATTGTGATTCCTCTCCTTTTTTTAATAACTCCCTATTTCCTCTGAAAATCCTTTTAACTAGGAATACTGAGGTGTTATTCCTGGTCTTTCTTCAGCCATATTTGTAATATATTGACATGTGAGAGTATGATATTATAGCTGTGTTCTCAGCTCATCTATCTTATTCCCTAGAATTCCCTAGTTATTCGTCCTGGCCCTATTGAGGTGCAACCTCTGTTGAGCCTTGTACAGGTTACAGGTCTCCTCCCCAGAAACAATCCCAATACCTCAGGATAACAAAGTGCTATGGACAGGAGGGGGTTTAATTTAAACAGCCCTGATTTCTCCCCTCATCACCCATACATAAACAGAAAGGTGATTTGATTTCTCCCTTTTTAAGTGGTGGTGTATTTTCCCAACTCCTCAGTTTTGGTGTCATCCAGCTATTAATAACCCCACAGCAAACTCGAGCTGGGATGAACTAAAAGGATTAGTTTATTTTACACACATCCAAAATATGGGAGAGGGTAGCCCCCAGTACATTCATACAATAAAAACGGGATAAGGGAAAGGAAGAGATTCAGGACCAATACCACAGAGAAGGTGAGAATTATTGTTTCATGTGAGTCTAGAGTCCAGAATCAAAGACCAATGATGTATTCTTTCAGAAAGCAAGCTGAAGACTGGTGCTGAATAATTCACCTTTCCAGTAGAGATGACTTCCATGATGACGTGAGCCCTTAGGGATGAATTAGTCGTGTAGGCACTGGTACAGCAGTTCAAAAGTTCCAGAGAAAACAGTGTAGGTGGGGAGAAAATAATTCAAAAGCCTGGACAGAGCCTTTTTCTGTTGCAGCCTGCTGATGGAAAATGGCAGACCGAGACTTTTCAGCTCCACAAGGTAATATTACAAGGTTCTAGCAGCTGGAGTGGGTGGGGGTTCATCTAACATGACTCCCACTTCTCCACCTTGGTTTGGACAAATGATGTATATTCCATGTCTGGATCCTTGAGATGGTTAATGTTTTAACCTTTAATATGTTCATCAGAGGTTTCAGGGTCATTTGAACTTACAGACATATGTCTGTGTTTACCAGGGCTTGGCCTTAAAAATATAAATGGCCTTTGTACAATTGCTTGGGATTTGATCTCTGCAGTCACAGGGGGCATTAGCGCCTCTTTAGAGATAGAGGTTGCAGCTGTTCTGAAGGCCAGAAATTCTTTTTGTCATGGCCAATCATGGCTTCATTCATTTTAAAGCCTGTGTCCAGTTTTTAAACATTATTTTATACATTAGCAGGATGGTATAAGATATATTTTATAGAAGTATAGAGCGAGATCTCGGCTCAGGAACAAAAGCCTCCTGCACCATTTCTCTAGCCAAGCATTCATCAGCTCTGTCTTCCTACTTCTGTACTCTGTGGCTTGTGGCACTGGGAGAAATCTGGAGATCACTACCTTTGAGCTCCTTGCTTCCTAAATTCTGCCTTTCAGAATCTTATTCCTCTTTGTCCTTGTGTTGTCAGTGACCTCTAGCTGTTCATTAGGTCCTGTAGCCTCTCAGCCATCCTTGACCCTGGTACCATGAAAGCAGCATACCATCTAGAATCATGTCCGCAGAAGCACTTGTTTCCCTTACTATCGAGCTCCCTGACCACTACTGCTGTTCCCCTCTTCCTCCTCCCACCACCAACCACCACAACCCCTGTGCAGCTGAACCATCCACTGTGTTGTGGACTTGGCTCTGCCTGCACTCCCAGAAGAAGAGGAACCATCACTCTAGCCTGTAATCAAGATTGAATACTGGTTGGAGAGTGAAATACAGTCACGGAATCACTGCCCTGCCTGCCTGGTCCTCCTTGAACATCTTGCAGTCACCCATTCCCTCCCTACCTGCATATTTTTAAGCTGCGGGTGACCACTTCCAGAGTCCAGCAAGATCTTAAGCTCACAGATACCCAGTAGTGACTGAAGCTGCCACTCAAGCTCCGAAATCCAGAGCGCGAACTGCTCTAGCTGGTGACACTTACTGCACATGTGGTCATCCAAGCTATGAAAAGCGTTCAGGGTTTCCCACATGGCACAGGCTGTGCGTGCCACAGGGCTGAGGTTTCCTTCCATTCCTTTACTTTCTAGACTATTAACTAGAAACACTCACCTATTAGCTCATTTGCTGGCTGGGGTGTCACTATAGCTGTTTTGCAGATGCCGCTTTTGTTGGTAATTTGCTGAAGGTTCTCTCCCGACTTTAACTCCTCAGACTCTGCACTCAGTTTCTGCTCAAGTCCTTTGCAACTTCTGCTGCTGCTAATGAGTCTTAGATTTCCTGAGTTAAGTACTCTGTTGAAGCAGTCAACTTGGAACAACAGAACACTATGGCACACCAAGCGAGCTTGACGCATTAATGCAACACAGTATACCAGGCCATCATCAGGGTTTACAGGATCATAAATCTACACTTGGTTCACAAAATAATCACAGTACATGATAGCATCATAGGAAACTGGAACATCACAATACACCAGAGCAGCAAGGTACACTAGAGTAACAGCACATTGAGGGATCAAATCATATCATAATGTTATATTAAAGATAAATGCATCATAGTATGCCAGAGCAGCACAGCACACTCGACCATCACAGAACATCAGATCTTAAGTGTGCACACAAACATTACGTTAGACAAAAATGTTACAGTACATCAGAACATCAAAGTACCACAGAACAACACAGTACACAGGAATAGCATATCACACTGGAGCAATGTGATACACCAGAACTGCATGGACTTCCTAAATTGGGTTATATTATCATCCTGCTGTTGCTGGTGTAGCAGAAATCACAACAGAGACTGTGCAAAGCACTGATGGGAGGAACAGATGGTATCAGAAAATGAAGCAAAAGGGAAGAGCTGACAGTGTTTAAAAAGGAGTTGGCACGTGGTAGAATCACCAGTGAAAGTGGAGCACTGATGGCAGAGCATTGAAACACAAGTAGGCCATTTGGCTCCTTGAGCCTGCTTTGCCACTGAATTATATCATGGCTGATCATCCACTCCACCGCCATGTTCCTGCATCATCCCCATAACTCATTTATTGCCCATCCCTAATTGCCCTTGAGCTGCCTTCTTGAACCACTGCAGTCCATATGGTGTGTGTACACCCACAGTGCTGTTAGGAAGAGAGTTCCAGGATTTTGACCCAGCGAAAGTGGAGGAACGGCGATATATTTTTAAGTTAGCCTGGTGTGTGACTTGGAGGGGAACACCACACTTACATCTGCTGCCCTTGTCCTTCTAGTGGTAGCGGTTGCAGGTTTGGAAGGTGCTGTTGAAGGAGCCTGACAAGTTTAATCTCTGTCAAATACAGTGCCTCCATAGCCTGCTGGAGCAAAGAATTCCAAAGATTCACCACTCACAGAGCCAACTGTGCTGAAGAAGAAATGGGAGTTGGAGAGAATTGTCAGTCTGAAGTTAAAAAGGAACAGTAGTGAGAGATCAGAGATTTGCCAATCAGCACAAGGGAGGCACAAACGCCAGAGGATTATTGGAATTTTGATAGTGATTTCAACATTGACATCACTGTGAGCATAAAGGAGGACCTCTGAGGGTGAGTAAACAGTAATTTCTTTAACAAAAATAGTCTTAAAATGTAGAGCCTGGAGGATAAGGAATCGCAAGGTAACTGGTGATTTTTTTTTGTCCCAATTAGGGTCAAATCTTCAATTTACTTCTGTTAAGATTAGCTGGTCATCTGAGTCATGACAAGGCACCTCAATTCCACTGAATGCCCATTATTCCCTCTGGAATCTTCAGGGCAATTCTTATGTCCTGGACAGCTGTGTGTGCAGGAAATGTTGTCTGTTGGAGGAGCTCAAGCTCCTGGTTATGGTGCATGAGAACAGCTGATGTCGTAGTGCATCTATGAGGCTGAGAGCTATTATGGAGCTGGCCACCCCACAGCTTAATAGTGTTCAGGCAGCAAGGGAATGGCTAACCACTAGACAGATCAGGAGGATCAGGCAGGTAGTGCAGGAGTTCCCTAAGTGCATCATGCTATGAACTGGATTTCATTTTTGAAAACTGGTGAAGGTGATGGTTCCTCTGGGGCACAAAGCCAGAACCAAGTCCACAGTGCCATCAATGGCTCAGCTGTACTGGGAGGAGCAGGGTCAGAAAGGGGTTTAATAATTAATATTTAATAGTTCAAGGAGCAGATGGGCATTTTTGGCGAGTGCAGACGTCTCCAGGATGATATGTTGGTCCTCGGTGTCAGGATCAATGATGTCACTGAGCAGCTGCAGAGCACTCCTGCAGGGCAGTTTGTGGTGGTGGGTGGGTGGCAGGTGAACAGCTCAAGGTCGTATTCCATTTCAATGCAAATACATTAGTAGGGAAATCTACAGAGGAGCAATGGGGAGCATTCAAAATGGAAATGGGGATGGTACAGGCTCAACATGTTCCTTCTAGGGTGATAGGAAAGAGTAACAAGCCTAGAGAAACATCAATGACCAGATATATTCAGGATATGATGAGAAGGAAAAGAGATGCTTTTAGCAGGTACAAGGGAAGCAAATCAGTGGAGTACAGAAAGTGCAGGGTGGAGCTTAAAAAAGCAATTAGGAGAGTAAAGAGGGGATATGAGAAAGCTCTGGCTGGTAAAAGTAGGGAAAATCCCAAGATATTCTACAAGTATATCAATGGGAAGAGGATAACCAGGGAAAGAGTAGGGTCCATAAGGGACCAAGGGGGCAATCTGTGGGTGGAGCCAGAGGACATCACTAGAGTGTTGAACGAATACTTCACATCTGTCTTCACCCAAGAGAATGCAGATGAAGGTATCGAACTCGGGGAGAGAGACTGCGAGGTTCTTGAACAAATTGATACAGTGAGTGACAAGGTATTGGAGGTGTTGGCAGACTTAAAAGTGGACATATCTCCAGATCCAGATGATTTGTGTCCCAGACTGCTGAGGGAGGCAAGGGAGGAGATCACAGGGGCTCTGACCCGAATTTTTAATTCCCCTCTGGCCACGGGGGAGGTGTCAGAGGACTGGAGAATAGCTAATGTGGTTCTGCTATTTAAGAAGGGTTGTAGAGAAAAGTCAGGGAACTACAGGCCTGTGAGTCTCACGTCAGTGGTAGGGAAACTATTGGAGAAATTTCTGAAGGAGAATATCTATCTCCACCTGGAAAGGCAAGGTTTGATCAGGGATAGTCAGCATGGCTTTGTCAGAGGGAGATCATGCCTAACAAAGTTGATTGAATTTTTTGAGGTGGTGACCAGGTGTGTAGATGAGGGTAGTGTAGTTGATGTAGTTTATATGGATTTCAGCAAAGCCTTTGGCAAGGTCCCACATGGGAGACTTATAAAGAAGGCAAATGCACATGGGATACTGGGTGATTTGACAAGGTGGATTCAAAATTGGCCTAGTTGTAGGAGACAGAGTGATGACAGAAGGATGCTTTAGTGACCGGAAGCCAGTGCCGTACCACAGGGATCTATGCTGGGTCCCCTATTATTTGTCATTTATATAAATGACATAGATGACTATGTGGGGGGTAGGATTAGTAAGTTTGTAGATGACACAAAGATTGGCCGGGTGGTTAACAGTGAGGTTGAGTGTCTTGGGCTATAGGAAGATATAGACGGAATGGTCAAATGGGTAGATAAGTGGCAGATGGAATTTAACCCTGAAAAGTGTGAGGTGATACACTTTGGAAGGAGTAATTTTACAAGGAAGTATTCAATGAACGGCATGGCACTAGGAAGTTCTGAGGAACTAAGGGACCTTGACGTGTGTGTCCATAGATCTCTGAAGGCAGAGGGGCATGTTAGTGGGATGGTGAAAAAGGCATATGGGACACTTGCCTTTTTCAATGGAGGCATAGATTACAAAAGTAGGGAGGTCATGTTGGAGTTGTATAGAACCTTGGTGAGGCCACAGCTGGAGTACTGTGTGCAGTTCCGGTCGCCTCATTATAGGAAGGATGTGATTGCACTGGAGAGGGTGCAGAGAAGATTCATCAGGATGTTGCCTGGGATGAAACATTTAAGTTATGAAGAGAGGTTGGATAGACTTGGGTTGTTTTTGTTGGAGCAGAGGCTGAGTGACGACCTGATTGAGGTGTACAAGATTATGGGGTGCATGGACAGGGTGGATAGGGAGCAGCTGTTCCCCTTCGTTGAAGGGTCAGTTACGTGAGGGGCAGGAGGTTTAGGGGGGATGTGAGGAAAAACATTTTTACCCAGAGGCTGGTGATGGTCTGGAATGCACTGCCTGGGAGGGTGGTGGAGGCGGGTTTCTTCACATCCTTTAAAAAGTACCTGGATGAGCACTTGGCACGTCACAACATTCAAGACAATGGGATTAGGTAGGTAGGTCAGGTGTTTCTCACATGTCGGTGCAGACTCGATGGGCTGAAGGGCCTCTTCTGCACTGTGATTTTGTGAAAACCCAAAGATGTTTCATACAAAGAGCTGCAGGATAACTAAGGAAAGAGCAAGGCTAATTAGAGATCCAAAAGGAAACTCGTGGCAAATGGTTCTCTACGAATACTTTGCATCTCTTGTCACAATAGAGGGGGATGAGGTAAACATTGTAGTAAAGGAGGAGGAGTGTGAAATATTGGATGAGATAACCATGGTGAGAGAGGAAATATTAAGTGGTTTAGCATTTCTGAAAGTGGATAATTCACCAGACTCTGATGAAATGTATCCCAGGCTGCTAAGAGAAATGAGGGAGGAAATAGCAAAGGCTCCAACCATCTTTTTCCAATCCTGCTGCTACAGGTGTTGTACTAGAAAACTGCTAACATTGTACCAATATTTAAGTGGGAGAAAGAGGTAGACTGAATAATGACAGACTTGTCAACTTAACCCTGATGGTGGGTTATTTATCAGAAAAAGTCTATTCCAGAATAATTCTAGAATTCTAATTTGAGAATAAAAATTCCATTCTATTAATTGATATTTATGCAGCTCAGATTCATCAAGGACAGGCATGATTGATTTGTGATGGGAAGGTGGTTTCTGACTAACTGGCTTGAATGTTTTGAGGAAGTAACCAGGAGCATCGATGAGGGCTGTATTTGGACCTCAGGCTTTTGATAAGATTTCATGGGACCCAAACTGGATCCAAAATTGACACAGTGCCAAGAAGCAAAGGGCCGACGTGTTTCCTTGTGACTGTTCCATGGGGCTAAGCAGTATGTCCCTTGATTTTCATGCTATATATTTAGAGCTAAAAATATAGGCAGCATGAAGAAGTAGTTTGCAGAAGGGACAAAAATTAATTGCATGGTTGATAATGAAGAAAGCTTTAGATTGCGGGAAGATACCGATAAAAGCATGAGAATTAGGAGCAAGAGTAGACAATATGGTGGCTCAAAAGCCTCTTCTTCCACTCAGTATCTTCATAGAATTGTTACAGCATAGAAGGCAGCCATTTGGCCTGTTGTCTGTGCCAGCTCTCCATAAGCTCAATTTACCTAGTGCCACTCCGACTTCTCCACATACCCCAGCACATTCTTCCTTTTCAGAAAACAATCCAATTCTGTCTTAAATATCTTGGTCGAACCTGCCTCCAACACACTTTTTCAGGCAGTGCATTCCAGAGCCTAACTACTTGTTCCATGAAAATGTTTTTCCTCATGTCTTCATGCTTCTTTTGCCAATTACCTTAAATCTGTGTCCTTTTGTTCTCGATCCTTCCACCAATAGGAACAGCTTTTTCATGTCTAAAACAAAAACAGAATTACCTGGAAAAACTCAGCAGGTCTGGCAGCATCGGCGGAGAAGAAAAGAGTTGATGTTTCGAGTCCTCATGACCCTTCGACAGTCATGAGGACTCGAAACGTCAACTCTTTTCTTCTCCGCCGATGCTGCCAGACCTGCTGAGTTTTTCCAGGTAATTCTGTTTTTGTTTTGGATTTCCAGCATCCGCAGTTTTTTTGTTTTTTTCATGTCTACTCTGTCCAAACCCCTCATGACTTTTGAATACTTCACCAAGGTTCATTTCAACCTTTTCATTTCCAAGGAAGAGAGTCCCAACTTCTTAAGCATTTCTACATAACTGAAGTTCCTCATCCCTGGGACCATTCTCGTGAATCTTTTCTGCACTCTTTCTAAAGCCTTCATGTGTTTCCTGAAGTGTGGTGCCCAGAACTGGATGTCATACTCCAGTTAAGGCTGAACCAATGATCTATACAAATCTAATATGTATACTTTTATACTCTATTTTTAAAAAATTCATTAACATGATGTGGGCATCGCTGGCTAGGCCAGCATCTATGGCCCATCCCTAATTGCCCTTGAGAAGGTGCTGGTGAGTTGCCATCTTGAACCATTGGAGTCCATGTGCTGTCAGAATACCCACAGTGCTGTTAGGAAGGGAGTTCCAGGATTTTGGCCCAGCGACAGTGGAGGAATGGTGATATAGTTCCAAGTCAGGATGGTTTGTAACTTGGAGATGAAACTTGGATTCTGTGCTCCTATTAATAAAGTCTATGATGCTGTATACTTTTTAAATTGCTCTTTCCTGTCCTGCCACCTTCAATGATTTAAGTACATATACACCCAGGTCCTTCAGCTCCTGTACCCCGTTTAGAATTGTGCCCTTTTTTATATTGCCTCTCCACGTTCTTCCTACCAAAATGAATCACTTCACGCTTTTTGTTAAATTTTATCTGCCACTGGTCCACCCATTTCACCAAGCTATGTTCTGCACTATCCTCCTCACAGTTTACAATGCTTCCAAGTTTTGTATCATATGCAAATTTTGAAATTGTGTCTGCACACCATGGTCTAGGTTATTGATATTTTATCAGGAAGAGCAAGTGACCCCTGGAGATCTCCATTCCAATCCAGTCGAAAAGCCACTGCTGTTTCCTGTCACTCAGCCAATTTCATATACATGTTGCTACTATCCCTTTTATTCCATGAGCTATAACTTTTCCCACAAGTCTGTTGTGTGGCACTTTATCAAATCCTTTCTGGAAGTTCATGCACACCACATCAACAACATTATGAGCACACAAAAATTAAGAGCAGCAGTAGGCTTTTTGGCCCCTCAAGCCTGCTCCACCATTTGATAAGATTATGGCTGATCTGATTGTGGCCTCAACTCCACTTTGCCCCCCACCCCCCATTACCACTGACTCCCTTGTTGATGAAGAATCTAATTTAGCCTTGAATATATTCAACGACACAGCCTTCACTGCTCTCAGGGGAAAAGAATGCCACAAGAGTGAATATTTCTTAACTCAGTCTTAAATGGGAGACCCATAATTTTTAAGCGTGATCACTAGTTCTAGGCTTCCTCACTAGGAGAAACATCCTCTCAGCAACACCTGTCAACTAACCTCAGGATCTTATGCTTCAATAAGATCACCTCTCTTTCTTCTAAACTCCAATGGGTGTATATCTAACCTGTCCAACCTTTCCTCAAAAGCTAACCTCTTCTTCCCAGGAATCAGTTGAATGAACCTTCTCTGAACAGCTTCTAATGCAATTATGTCCTAGAACCATAGATAAGTTACGGTGCAGAAAGAGACCATTCAGCCCATCATGTCTGCTCAGCCAAAAGGAGAAAAAAGAAACTAGCCACTTATTTTAATCCCACTTTCCAGCACCTGGTCTGAAGCCTTGCAGGTTACAGCACTTCAGATGCAGATCCAAGGACCTTTTAAATGAGTTGAGTGTTTCAGCCTCAACCACCAACATAGGCAGTGAATTCCAGAAGCCCACCACCCTCTGGATGAAAAGATTTTTCCTCATGTCCTCTCTAATCCTTCTACCAATCACCCCATGGTAATTGGCACCTCAGCTAGGGGAAATGAGCCTTTTCTGTCTACCCTGTCTAAGCACCTCATAATTTTGTGCACCTCAATTAGGTCACCCCCTAGCCTCCTCTGTTCTAAGGAAAATAACCCAAGCCTAACCAATCTCTCCTCATAGATGCAACCTTCAAGCCCTGGCAACATTCTTATAAATCTTAATTGCTCTGGAGAGAGTGCAAAGATGTCTTTCCTGTAATGTGGTGACCAGACTGTGTACACAATTCCAGCTGTGGCCTATCCAGCGTTTTATGCAGTTCCATCCCTGCTTTTGTATTCAATACCTCGCCAAATAAAGGAAAGCATTCCATATGCTTTCTTGACCACCTTGTCCTTTAAGTAGGGAATGAAAACTATACATAGTACTTCAGATGCAGTCTCACTAAGTCCCTATATACAGCTGTAGCGACACTTCCCTACTTTTATACTCGATTCCACTTGTAATAAATAATAACATTCAATTTGCCTTCCAAATTACTTGCTGTACCTTCATTACCAACATTGTCATTCATGTACCAGGTCACCCAGGTCCTTTTGTACCGTAGAATTCTGCAGTCTCTCTCCATTTAAATAATATTCTACTTTTCTAGTCTCCATGCCAAGCTGGACAAATTCATATTTTCCCACATTATATTTCATCTGCCAAATTTTTGACCAGTTACTTAACCTATCCAAATTCCTTCGTAGACAGCTTATGTCCTCTTGTCAACTTACTTTCTTACGTGTCTGTGTCATCAGCAATTTAGTTACTATACATTCAGTCCCTTCATCCAAGTCATTCAGGTTATAAATAGTTGAGGTCCTAGCACTAATTGCTGCACTCCACTAATGTCAGCTTGCCAAGCCAGAAATTATCCATTTTTCCAATCTTTGCTTCATGTTAGGTAACCAATCCTCTATCCATGCTACCCCTCCACATCATGAGCTCTTATTTTATAAAGTAACCTTTCATGTGGCACCTTTTGGAAATCCAAGTGACCACTTCCACAGGTTTCCCTTTATCCACCTTGATGTTACTTCCTCAAAAAATTCTAATAAATTAGTTAAACACTGTTTTCTTTTCACAAAACTATGTTGAATCTGCCTGATAGTATTATGATTTAAGCGTCCTGCTCCTTAATTGTGTATTCTAGATTGTTCCGATGATAGACGTTAGGTTAACTGACTTATAGTTTCCTCTTTTCTTGAATAAGGATGTCAAATTTGTGATTTTCCAATCTGCTGGGATCTTTCCAGAATTTAGGGAACTTTGGACAATCACAACCAATGCATATAATCTCTCTGCAGTCACTTCTTTTAAGACCCTAGGATGTAGGTCATCAGGTCCTGGAGACTTGTCAACTTTTAGTTGGTGGTAAAAGGACAGAGTTAAAGGCTCTGTATCTGAATGTATGTAGCATTCATAACAAAATAGATGAATTGACAGCTCAAATATTAATAAATATATATGATCTGATAGCCATTACAGAGACATGGCTGCAAGACGACAAAGGCTGAAACCTGAATATTCAAGAATACACGACATTTTGGAAAGACAGGAGCTAACACAAAAATGGACGGGTTGCTCTGTAAATTAAGGATGACCTTAATTCTAAAGATCACAATGTAGAATCAGTTAGGGTTGAGATAAGAAATAAGGAATATACGAAATCACTGATGAGAGTAGTTTATAGGCTCCCTAACAATAACCACACTGTATATCACAGGAAGAAGTAATGATGGCTTGTCATAAAATCATGCGTGATTTTAATCTACATATAGATGGGTGAAACAGATTGGCAAAGCTAGCCTGTAAGGTGAGTTCATTGAGTATTTTTGGGACAGTTTCTTAGAGCAGCATGTACTAAAGCCAACCAGAGAGAAGGCTATTCTAGATCTGGTAATGAGCAGATAACCTCAAAGTGAAGGTGCCCCCAGGTGATCATAACCTGATTGAATTTCACATTCAGTTCTGAGGGAGAGAAGGGTGGGTCGAAGACTAGTGTTTTGAACTTTAAATAAGGGCAATTATGAGGGTATGAAGACAGAGCTAGCTAAAGTGAACTGGAAAACTAGGTTAAGGGATAAATCAGTAGAGATGCAGTGGCAGACATTTGAGAAGATATTTTGTAAAGAAAGTCTCTAGGGGAAGAACATACCATCCGTGGTTAACAAAGCTAAAGATAGTATCAAATTGAAAGAAAAAGTGTACAATTCTGCAAAGATTAGTGGTGGGTTTGAAGATTGGACAGAATATAAAAAAGCACATAATGGCTAAAAAAAAAATTAAAATAAGAGAAAGCTATCTAGAAATACAGAAAACATATTAACGGTTTGTACAAGTATTTAAAAAGGAAAAGAGTAAGTGAGTGTTAGTTTTCCAGTGTGTGTCTAAGGAATTAATAATGGGAAATAAGGAAATGGTGGCCTGATATTTTACATCTGTCTTCAGTGTAGTGGATACAAATAACATCCCAGAAACAGTGTGCATCAAGAGGTAAAAGGGCAGGAGAAACTGAAAACAATTAAAATCGCCAAGAAAAGAGTATTGGAGAAAAACTGACTAGTCCCCAGATCCTGATGGAGGGTCTTAAAAGAAGTAGCTTCTGAGATAGTAAATGCCTTGGTTTTAATTTTCTAAAATTCCCTATACTCTGGAAATGTCCTATCAGATTGGAAAATAGTGAATGTAATTCCTCTATTCAAGATAGGAGGGAGACAGAAAACTGAAAACTACCGGCCAGTTAGCTTAACAATGGTCATTAAGGAGGTTAGAAAATCTCAATGCAATCAGGCAGAATCAACATGGTTTTGTGAAAGGGAAGTCATATTTGACTAATTTAATGCAGTTTTTTGAGGAAGAAGCAATGTGGATAAAAGGGAACTTGTGGATGTGGTGTACTTAGATTTCGAGACAGCTTTTTACAAGGTACCACATCAAGGATTATTACACAAAATAAGCGCTTATGATGTAGGGGGTAATGTATTCACATGGGTACAGGGTTGTTTAGCCAAAAGAAACAGTAGACAAAAATGGATCATTTTCAGGTTGGCTAGATATAACAAGTGGAGTTCTGCAGGGATTATTACTGGGCCTCAACTACTTATAAGCTATATTGAATGCTTGGATGATGGGACCGAATGTATGGTTGCTAAATCTGCTGTTAACACAGATAGGCATGAATGTAATTTTTAAAGAGTGGGCAAAAATTTGGCAGATGGAATATAATGTGGGAAAATGTGAGCTTGTCCACTTTGTCAGGAAGAATAGAAATGCAGTATATTGGGCCGTAACTTCCAATGGGGTTGCAATTGAGTCAAATTGCCACTCTGCTCTAAAGTTCTCACCCGGAAATCCAGGCAATACCATTGTGTCTGACCTTCCGACTCAGGCTGGGCAAGATCTGTGTAATGCAGCACATTCCTGAGGTCTAGCATTGAAAGGCTGTAGAGTTGTGGGTAAGTAAGCCATGACTCTTGTTTTCTTGCACAGCACTAGCTGCTGTAAATAAGGTAAGTAAATGTATAAAGGTAAGTGGGTAGGGTGGGCGGAGATAAAAGCAAAAAACTGCGGATGCTGGAAATCTGAAACAAAAACAAAAATACCTGGAAAACTCAGCAGGTCTGACAGCATCTGTGGAGAGGAATACAGTTAACGTTTCGAATCTGTATGACTCTTCACCAGAATTAATGGAATAGAAATGACGACATTCTATTTGCCTTCCTAATCACTTGCTATACCTGAAGACTAACTTTGATCCATGCACCAGGACACCCAGATCACTCTGTACCTTAAATGGAGTGTGAATGCAGAACTTTAAGTAATAGGTTGTAACTTCTGAGGTACAGGGTGTCATATTGGGGTGGGGTGGGGTGGGGGCAAATAGAATGTCGTCATTTCTATTCCATTCCCCTCGCAATAACAGTAGAGATATTTTACTATAGTATTGGTGAGACCACATCTAGAGTACTGTGTATGGGTCTCAATGACCTATGTATAGTTTTGGTCTCCTTATTTCAGAGAGGACATAATTGCTTTAGAAGCAGTTGAGAAAGGTCACAACTGATTCCTGGAAATTCTATGAGAAGGATTGGACAGGGTGGGCCTGTTGGAGTCTATTGGAGTTTAGAAGAATGAGACAATCTTATTGAAGTACCTAAGGTCCTGAAGGGCTCAACAGATTGGATCCAAAAGGATGTTTCCCTTTGGGAGAGAGACTATAGGACACAGTTTAAAAAAACAAGGAGCCTCCCATTTAAGGTGGAGAGGGGGAAAATATTTTTCCTTCAAGGGTTAAGAGTCTGTGGAATTTTCTTCTCCAGAGTGGAGGAGGCAGGGTCATTGAATATTTAAGGCTGAATTTAGATAGATTCTTGATAGACAAGGGAGTCAAAAAGGGGGTAGGAAAGAAAGTAGAGTTGAGGCCACAATCAGATTAGCCATGATCTTGTTGAACGGCAGAGCAAGATCAAAGGGTCAATTGGCCCACTCCTGCTTCTAATTCGTATGTAGTTCTAATAGTTTTGCCATTACTTTTTCCTGAGTCAATCTGACTCAATTTCCTCCCTCCCTTTTACCTCGATTTAAGTATTATTGATTTTTCAGTATTTCTACCATCTTTCCCATTATTAATTTCTCACTTTAAGTAATCACTCACTTTAGCTACCCTTTTCCTATGTAAATACTTGAAAATCTTTGTTTTTATTTCTAGCTAGCTTTGTCTCTTTAAAAAGGTCATTCTTTGCTGGTTTCTAAATCAGACTTATCACTGATCTTTGCAGAATTGTACACTCTTTCAATTTAATACTACCCTTAATTTGCTTAGTCATGGATGATTTATCCTTGACTTTCAGCAAAAATATATTCCATTATGAATCATCTCCTAAAGTATCTGCACTGTTACTGTTAACTAAAAAGTGAACTGGGAAAATAGGTTAAAAGTTAAATTAATGAAAAGGCAATTACAAGACGACCCACACTTCACCCTCAAAACAGTATGATCACATTTCTCATACAAAGATCACTGTTGCCTCAAGGCTCCTTTATTTCTCCCATCTCATTGTACATCTAAAATACCCTTCTCAATTGGCATAAGAGTTTTAACTGTCTTGAATACACTTACTTCCAGGCTACCTCTGCAATCTGATTTGTCCAATCTTTAAGATCACCTATGATTATTGTAGTACCTTTCTTACAGTCCCTCATTATTTTTGCTGATGTGCTCTGCTACATTGTAACTACTGTTGGGGCCTCTAAACTACTCCAAGTTCTTACGTTTCTTATTTCTACCCAAACTGATTCTATATCTTGATCTTCTGAACGAAGGTCATCTTTAATAAAGTTCTTGTCATCATCTCCATCCTGTTTTTCCAAAATGTCAAATACGCTTGGATATTTAGGTTCCAGCCTTGGTCACCTTGCAACCACATCTGAAAAAGCTCTAAGGTCATGTTTCTATTTCTGCTATTAATTTGTCCATTTTGTAGAAGAATATTGTGCACAGATACAGAGCCTTTAATTGTCTTTTTCCATTCTTGCAAACTCTTTCCCTTTTCTGCTGGTGCAGTCTGACTTTGTTATATCCCTTCCTATCCATATTGCAATCATGCTCTATTGTCTTATCCTTAAATTTACATCTCTCCTCAGCTTATCCCTCTCCCCCTGTAATTATGTCAAAGCCCTCATCAACCTTATATTACCTCAAAATAAAAACTACAGCTAAATATAATTTGCCTTAAATCAGTGCTGGCTTCCTTTAACTCACATTTGCCCAAGCGACTATTCATTTTGTCCTCAAATGATCATTTCTAGAAGTTTCCCCATAGATTAATTCCCCAGCACTGAGGTCAAACTAACTGGCCTGTAATTGCTGGGCTCATCTTTTACACCCTTTCCCTAATTTCCCCAATGGGCTTAAAAAACATTACTCATCTCAGCACTCCCAGTTCTGATAATGGGTGACCAAACTGAAACATTAACTCTGTTTTGCTCTCTACAGATGTTGCCAGACTTGCTGAATATTTTCAGCATTCTGTTTATCAATCCAGTTAAAAGCAGAGAATCTCTCACACCATTAGCTCTGAAAGCCCAAGGATCTAACTTCTACAAGGATGGTTCCATTTCTCGCTTTGCAGGTACAAGTATTAGTGTGATATAAAATTGTTAGGAAGTATAGATTCAACACAAGGTTTGTGTCCTGTATTATAGATGGTAATGACGTCCAGTTTGAGACTTTTCTCCAAAATTTTCCCTTATTCATTAATAACGTATCTTATTACTTGACTATTCTCAAGCCATTGAGACTTAGCTCCTCAACCTACAGCTACTTTTGTTACATGGACAAAGTACTGAATACAAGTACACAGAAGATAACTTTATTTAGCAGGGCAGACCAAGATGAAAGGACTAGTACAAGATCCAAACCAAACCATTTACAAAGGGTATTGAAAAGAATTTAACAGTAAGAAATCAGTTCTTAGTTTAAGACTGAAATATCAAATTACAGATATCTCTGAAGTCAGTTTGCTTGATATACAATGGAAAACAAAATAGCCCTACAGGATACCATCAAGAGTTAGCATTTACAAAAATATATTTCAAATTGTTTTATACTGCAGTGGGAATCTCTGAAGTGATTGTATCCAAGGGTTGCCAGTGACAATTCATTAAGGAGTCATACAGTTCTTCACTTTGTTCCATGAATTGTTTGTTAACTTCATCAATATCCAACTTTGGGTCTGGATCTGAAGAAAAGATTCAGTCATTTTATGGATTTCAGACAAATTTTTCCAACTCTTTTTCCACAACCTAATGGATTTTACCACAAAAATAGGAAATCAGGATCCCAAAATTATCAACTTCCGTCTGGCAGTGAGGCAGATTGCTGCCAAACAAGCATACTAAAATTCAGTAAACAAAACATCTACAGGTTATTTAAGTTAATACCAAAATAAAACAGAAATTTGACTAATTATGCATTTGTCATGCAATAATATAAAACTGTTCTTGCTTTAGAAAAAGCAAAACTTTTGTCACTATCTAGTTAGTAAACAGCAAACATGGACTGCACTACACAACTTGGGTACTGATGAGGGTTTCAGCACGTGGAGTATTTAAACCAAGAATATGATGGCACTTGAGCCATCTCCAGCAAAAAAAAAAGTTTATGGCTTGCTTAATTGCCCACTAGTATAATATACTCAACTGATTTGAACAAGTTATCATTTCTGGTTGTTTGCACCTGTGGTATAGAATGATCAATATAGGGATCCAAAGTTGTCATTCAGCTGCATAGTCTCCCCAATGAGGCCTATATGCCTATGTTTCATAAGAATCAAAAAATAGGTAAAGGACCACTGCATAAATGTAATTCAATCAAGCAGACCTAGAACAAACAAACAATAGGACTGAGGAGTAGGCCATTCAGCCCTTCAAGTCTGCTCCACCATTTAAGATCCAGGTTGATCTGGTTGTGGTCTCAACTCCCACCTGTCTGCTCTCCATAACGCTCAACACCCTTGTCTTATCAAAAAAATCTGTAACTCAGCCTTGATCAAATTCAATGACCCAGCCACCACTGCTTTCTGGGGAAGAGAATCTCTCAGGTTAACCTGAGGAAAAAAAGTTCTCATCTCTTATTTTTAAAACTGTATCCCCTTGTTCTAGACTCCCCAAAGAGGAAACATCCTCCCAATATTCAACCTATCAAGTCCTCAAGATAAGATCACCTCTCATTTTTCTAAACTCCAGTGGATACAGGCCCAACCTTTAGAAAAGCCCACCTTTCATCCCAGGAATGAGTCAAGTGAACAAAATAAACTCAGGCTGCTGCTGGCTAGTTTAAGGCAAGGGTGCACCTGAATCCTTTGCACCAGCAGAACAGTTCTACAGAAGCAATGAACCAGTTTAATGCATGAATACTACCTCCACAAAACACTCCCATTGATGAACTCATTCGGTCACTAAATTAATGCAGATCTGCTTGAGAAAAGGTAACTAATGAAAGCCAATCATTTTCTCCAAGTTAATGCAGTATTTATGTTTAATTAGAATGTACTACCATTAAATTATGCTTTTGGAAGTCCCACATTTAAATGTGAAACAAATCTTGTACATTAAAAAAAACAATGCAAGCTTGAAGAATAGCAACTCCTATTTTGGTCAGGCATTTTATAGTCTTCAGGATTTCAGATAGTAGCCTCTGCCCCCATTTTTCTTTGCAGGTTTTGGTTGCTACTTTTTTTTTGGCCTGGCAGCTGTTCATCTTCTAAATATTCTTTCACAGGATGTGGGTGTCACTGGCTAGGCCAGTATTTGTTGCCTATCCCCAATTACTCTGTGGTGTGAGTGGCCTTTTTGAACCGCTGCAGTCCATATGGTATAGGTGCATCCATATAGCTGTTAAAGTGGAAGTTACAGGATTTTCACCCAATGACAGTGATGGAATGGCAATATCATTCAAGTCAGGATGGTGTGTGGCTTGGAGAGGAGCTTTCAGTTGGCTGTATTCCCATGCATCTGCTGTCCTGTCCTTCTAGGTGGCAGAGGTCACAGATTTGGAAGGTGCTATTGAAGGAGCTTTGGCATGTTGCTACAGTGCCTCTGGTGGAGGGAGTGCCAATCAAGTGGGACCACTTTGTCCTGGATTGTGTAGAGCTTCAAGTGTTGGAGCTGCACTCATCCAGGCAACTGGGGAGTATTCCATCACATTCCTGACCTGTGCCTTACAAATGGTTTACAAGCTTCGGAGAGTCAAAAGGCAAGTTACTGGTCCAGTCAGTTTCCGGTCAATGGTAACCCCAGGATGTCAGTGATGGTAATGCCATTGAATGTCAATGGTTAAGATTCTCTCATTGGAGATGGTCATTGCCTGGCACCTGTGTGGTACAAATATTACTCTGATGCAGGTGGTAATGTCATTGGGCTAGTAATCCAGAGACAAAGACTGCTGGAAAAACTCAGCAGGTCTGACAGCATCGGTGAAGAAAAAGACAGTTAATGTTGAGTGCTTATGACTTCTTCAGAACTGTTCTGAAGTCATAAGGACTCAAAAGGAAACAGCACGCTCTGCCATTCACACCACCTCTTCAACATTTGTCTTTTACTTGTCCTATGAACACTCCCTTTGGCTTTGCAGCACCAATCTTAATTCTTTCATCTTCTAACCTATCACAGAACTTTTGGGTTTTTTTTTTTAAAACCACCTTCCCTTTTCACTTGTTACATTTCTAATGTTTTCCAGTTCCGATGGAAAGTTACCTGTTTTTCTCTCTCTCCACAACTGCAGCCTAACCTAAACATTTCCAGCATTTTCCACTTTTATTTCAGACTTCTGCAGCATTTTGCTTTTGACTTACATTTTAAAACAAACACCATTTTAAAAAAAAGTGGAAAAACTCAGCAGGTCTGGCAGCATCGGTGGAGAAAAGAGTTGACGTTTCGAGTCCTCATGACCCTTCAGCACAGCTAGGTGAATCCAAGGAGAGGGGTGAAATATAAGCTGGTTTAAGGTGAGGGTGGGGGGAAAGAAGTGGAGGGGGGTGGTGTGGTTGTAGGGACAAGCAAGCAGTGATAGGAGCAGATAATCAAAAGATGTCACAGACAAAAGAACAAAGGTGTTGAAGTTGGTGATATTATCTAAACGAATGTGCTAATTAAGAATGGATGGTAGGGCACGCAAGGTATACCTCTAGTGGGGGTGGGGGGGCATAAAAGATTTAAAATTAATGGAAATAGGTGGGAAAAGAAAAATCTATATAAATTATTGGAAACAAAAGGAAGGGGGAAGAAACAGAAAGGGGGTGGGGATGGAGGAGGGAGTTCAAGATCTGAAGTTGTTGAATTCAATATTCAGTCTGGAAGGCTGTAAAGTGCCTAGTCGGAAGATGAGGTGCTGTTCCTCCAGTTTGCGTTGGGCTTCATTGGAACAATGCAGCAAGCCAAGGACAGACATGTGGGCAAGAGAGCAGGGTGGAGTGTTGAAATGGCAAGCGACAGGGAGGTCTGGGTCATTCTTGCGGACAGACCGCAGGTGTTCTGCAAAGTGGTCGCCCAGTTTATGTTTGGTCTCTCCAATGTAGAGGAGACCACATTGGGAGCAACGAATGCAGTAGGCTAAGTTGGGGGAAATGCAAGTGAAATGCTGCTTCACTTGAAAGGAGTGTTTGGGTCCTTGGACGGTGAGGAGAGAGGAAGTGAAGGGGCAGGTGTTATTGCATGGGCATGGGGAGGTGCCATAGGTGGGGGTTGAGGAGTAGGGGGTGATGGAGGAGTGGACCAGGGTGTCCCGGAGGGAACGATCCCTACGGAATGCTGCCGGGGGGGCGGGGGGGGGGGGGGGGGAAGGGAAGATGTGTTTGGTGGTGGCATCATGCTGGAGTTGGCGGAGGATGATCCTTTGAATGCGGAGGCTGGTGGGGTGATAAGTGAGGACAAGGGGGACCCTATCATGTTTCTGGGAATGAGGAGAAGGCGTGAGGGTGGATGCACGGGAGATGGGCTGGACACGGTTGAGGGCCCCGTCAACAACCATGGGTGGAAAACCTTGGTTAAGGAAGAAGGAAGACATGTCAGAGGAACTGTTTTTGAAGGTAGCATCATCAGAACAAATGCGACGGAGGTAAAGGAACTGAGAGAATGGAACTTACAGGAAGCGGGGTGTGAGGAGCTGTAGTCGAGTTAGCTGTGGGAGTCGGTAGGCTTGTAATGGATATTGGTGGACAGTCTATCACCAGAGATTGAGACAGAGAGGTCAAGGAAGGGAAGGGAAGTGTCAGAGATGGACCATGTGAAAATGGAGGGGTGGAGATTAGAAGCAAAATTAATAAATTTTTCCAAGTCCCGACGAGAGCATGAAGCAGCACCAAAGTAATCATCGATGTACTGGAGAAAGAGTTGTGGAAGGGGGCTGGAGTAGGACTGGAACAAGGAATGTTCCACATACTCCATAAAGAGACAGGCATAGCTGGGGCCCATGCGGGTACCCATAGCCACACCTTTTATTTGGAGGAAGAGAGAGGAGTTGAAGGAGAAATTGTTCAGCGTGAGAACAAGTTCAGCCAGACGGAGGAGAGTAGTATGGATGGGGATTGTTCGGGCCTCTGTTCGAGGAAGAAGCTAAGGGCCCTCAGACCATCCTGGTGGGGGATGGAGGTGTAGAGGGATTGGACGTCCATGGTGAAGAGGAAGCGGTTGGGGCCAGGGAACTGGAAATTGTTGATGTGACGTAAGGTGTCAGAGGAATCACGGATGTAGGTGGGAAGGGACTGGACAAGGGGAGAGAGAAGGGAGTCAAGATAACGAGAAATGAGTTCTGTGGGGCAGGAGCAAGCTGAGATGATCGGTCTACCGGGGCAGTTCTGTTTGTGGATTTTGGGTAGGAGGTAGAAGTGGGCCGTCCGAGGTTGGGTGACTATCAGGTTGGAAGATCCCCAGAGGAGATGAGGTCAGTGACAGTCCTGGAAACAATGGCTTGATGTTCAGTGGTGGGGTCATGGTCCAGGGAGAGGTAGGAGGAAGTGTCTGCGAGTTGACGCTCAGCCTCCGTGAGGTAGAGGTCAGTGCGCCAGACAACAACAGCACCACCCTTGTCAGCGGGTTTGATGACAATGTCAGGGTTGGACCTGAGAGAACGGAGTGCAGTAAGTTCAGAGAGAGAGAGAGATTAGAATGGGTGAGAGGAGCAGAGAAATTGAGACGACTGTCGTGCCGACAGTTCTCAATGAAAAGATCAAGAGAAGGTAAGAATCCAGAGGGAGGGGTCCAGGTGGAGGGAGAATATTGGAGGTGGGTGAAAGGATCCGTTGAACGGGGAGAGGACTCCTGCCCAAAGAAGTGAGCCTGGAGACGAAGACGGTGGAAGAAGAGTTCAGCATCATGCCGAGCCTGATATTGAGATGAGGGCGTAAGGGTATGAAACTAAGTCCTTTGCTGAGCACTGAATGTTCAGCGTCAGAGAGGGGAAGGTCAGGGGGTATAGTGAATGCACGACTGGGATTGGAAGATGGGGTGGGGACGAAGGGACAGGTAGGGGTGGAGGGTCCTAGATGGGTGTTGGTGTCGATGAGTTGTTGGAGCTTGCGTTCCTCAGCACTTGAGAAAAAGAGAGTTTCTTGTTGAGGCGTCGGATGAGACGAAGAGTAAAATGAAATTGGGGGCACATGCAGCTTTGAAAAAAGGGTACAGCGGTACTGCTGGAGGGAGAAATCGATTGTCTTCATATGGCGGCGCATGGCACTGAATGTGGATCTCAGAATATGAACTCAGAATTGTCCTTTTGTGACATCTTTTGATTATCTGCTCCTATCACTGCTTGCTTGTCCCTACAACCACACCACCCCCTCCACTTCTCTCCCCCCACCCCCATCTTAAACCAGCTTATGTTTCACCCCTCTCCTTGGATTCACCTAGTTCTGTCAAAGGGTCATGAGGACTCGAAACGTCAACTCTTTTCTTCTCCGCCGATGCTGCCAGACCTGCTGAGTTTTTCCAAGTAATTCTGTTTTTGTTTTGGATTTCCAGCATCCGCAGTTTTTGTTTTTAACCATTAAAAAATACTGGTGCCAGGGTAAAATAGCCAGAAGAAGTGTTGTGTTGGTACGAACAACATGCGGGGGGCAGGTCTTTGGACCCTGAGGAGTAATCTCTGGAGGGTAAATGCCAAGAGGTTGTTTCCCCTTGTGGGAGAATCTAGGGCAGAGGGCATAATCTCAGAGTAAGGGAAACAGATGAGGAGGAATTTCTTCTGGATGGTGGTCATTCTGTGGAATTCTTTACTGCAGAGGCTGGGTCGTTAAGTATATTCAAGGCTGAGACATATTTTTAATCAGTAAGGGAATTGGGGTTATGGGGAAGAGGCAGGAAAGTGGTGTTGAGGATTAACTGATCGGCCATGAATGGCGGAGCGGACTCCATGGGCCAATGGCCTACTTCTGCTCCTACATCTTATGGTCACCCAGTGCCATGTGCTAGCCAGAGTAAAAATAAGATCAGGATGATCTGTTGAAGCATGGTGCAGGAGGGAGATGTTGGGACCAGTTCTGGGACAGAGGCACCCATTCAAAAAAAAGGATGGATTGCACCTCTTAATGTCCTTGTCGGGACATTCACGAGGGTGTTGAGGAGGGTTTAAATTGGCAGAGGGATGAGCACCAACATAATCGATGAAGAAGAGGAATAAGGTGCATTTATCGGACTGTTCCAGAGGTAGTCACACCATATTAGACAGAAGCAGACCAAGAAAGACTATATAGAATGCAAAGACAGGATTACAATGCACAAAAGTATGGAGAGTAACGATTGTGAACTACAAACATAATTGCTGTGGTAATATGATAGTGGCAATGACAGAAATGTGACTTAAAATGTTGAAGACTGGTGCTTAACATACAAGAAATAAATTGTAAGAACGGGAAGTGGGTCACGGTACTGATGAGGGAATGCAGAGGATGTCCTTGGGAAGGCAAGCACAGTCTATTTGCTTACATCTGAAAAGCAAAAAAAGGCTAGATCACACTTAACTGGAGTAATCTATAGAGACATTCAAGACAGAGGAACAAATTTAAGGAAATCAGATGCGCAAGAACTATTGTTACAAATACTAAATTTAAGATAGTTATACTTTGGGAAACGTTCTAATTTTGGGTTAAAATGGAGCACTGAAAGGGGTCATATGACCTATTTGGAATTCTGCCAGACGGTTGGCTTGGTTCTTAAATGGTAAAAGGGTGCAAACTGTTTACACCTGTAGATAATGGCAAGAGCATCTGTGTTGGCTGGAGGTAGACTGTTTATCACAGAATCACAGTGCAGAAGAGGCCCTTCAGCCCATCAAGTCTGCACCAACATGTGAGAAACACCTGACCTACCTTCCTAATCCCATTTAACAGCATTTGGCCCACAGCCTTGAATGTTATAACGTGCCAAGTGCACATCCAGGTGCTTTTTAAAGGATGTGAGGCAACCCGTCTCCACTACCCTCCCAGGCAGTGCATTCCAGACCGTCACCGCCCTCTGGGTAAAACAGTTTTTCCTCATATCCCCCCTAAACTTCCTGTCCCTCACCTTGAACTTATGTCCCCTCGTGACTGACCCTTCAACTAAGGGGAACAGCTGCTCCCTATCCACCCTGTCCATGCCCCTCAATCAAGTCGCCCCTCAAGTCTTCTCTGCTCCAACGAAAACAACCCAAGTCTATCGAATCACTCTTCATAAATGTTTCATCCTGGTGAATTTCCTCTGCACCCCCTCCAGCACAAATCACATCCTTCCTATAATGTGGCAACCAGAACTGCACACACTACTCCAGCTGTGGCCTCACCAAGGTTCTATACAACTTCCAACATGACCTCCCTACTTTTGTAATCTATGCCTTGATTGATAAAGGCAAGTGTCCCATATGCCTTTTTCACCACCCCATTTACATGCCCCTCCGCCTTCAGAGATCTATGGACACACGCCAAGGTCCCTTTGTTCCTCAGAATTTCCTAATCCTACCCCCCACATAGTCATCCATGTCATTTATATAAGTGACGAATAGGGGACCCAGCACAGATCCCTGTGGTTCGCCGCTGGACAGTGACTTCCAGTCACTGAAGCATCCTTCTGTCATCACCCTCTGTATTCCACAACTAAGCCAATTTTGAATCCATCTTATCAAATTACCCTGTATCCCATGTGCATTTGCCTTCTTTATAAGTCTACCCATGTGGGACCTTGCCAAAGGCTTTACTGAAATCCGTATAAACTACATCAACTACACTACCTTCATCTACATGCCTCCTCAAAAAATTCAATCAAATTTGATGAGGCATGACCTTCCTCTGACAAAGCCATGCTGACTATCCCTGATCAAACCTTGCCTCTCCAAGTGGAGATAGATTCTCTCCTTCAGAATTTTCTCCAATAGTTTCCCTACCACTGATGTGAGTTTCACTGGTCTGTGGTCCCCTGGCTTATCTCGACAACCCTTCTTAAATAGTGGAACCACATTAGCTGTTCTCCAGTCCTCTGGCATCTCCCCTGTGGTCAGAGAGGAATTAAACATTTGGGTCAGAGCTCCCTTGCCTCCCTCAGCAGTCTGGGACATAAATCATCCGGACCTGGAGATTTGTCCACTTTTAAGCCTGCCAACACCTCCAATACCATGTCACTCCCTATATCAATTTGCTCAAGAACCTCGCAGTCTCTCTCCAAGGTTGATATCTTCATCCTCACTCTCTTGGGTGAAGACAGGTGTGAAGTACTCGTTCAACACTCTACCGATGTCCTCTGGCTCCATCTATAGATTGGCCCCTTGGTCCCCAGTGGGCCCTACTCTTTCCCTCATTATCCTCTTTCCATTGATATACTTATAGAATATCTTGGGATTTTCCCCTACTTTTACCAGCCAGAGTTTTCTCATATCCCCTCTTTGCTCTCCTAATTGCTTTCTTAAGCTCCACCCTGCACTTTCTGTACTCCACTGATTTGCTTCCCTTGTACCTGCTAAAAGCCTCTTTTCCTTCTCATTGTATCCTGCATATCTATCATCCATGGTTCTCTGGGCTTGTTACTCCTTCCTATCACCCAAGAGAGAACATGTTGAGCCTGTACCTTCCCCATTTACTTTTTAAATGCCCTCCCCACTGCTCTTCTGTAGACTTCCCCACTAGTAGCTGTTCCCAGTCTACCTTGGCTAGATCCTGCTTTATTTTACTAAAATTCACTCCCACCCCCCAAATCCAAAACATTTTATTGCAACTTGTCTATTTCTTTGTCCGTAACAAGCTTAAATTGTACCATGTTGTGGTCGCTATCAGTAAAATGCTCCACCACCATCACCTCATTCACCTGTCCGGTTTCATTCCCCAGAATTAGGTCCAACACTGCACTGTCCCTTGTTGGACCCTCTACATATTGACCTAAAATGTTTTCCTGTACACTAAGAAATTCACTCCATCGAAGCCCTTAACACTGTCAACCCCAATTAATGTTGGGAAAGTTGAAATCACCTAATTACTCTTATTGTTTTTACACACCTCCGCAAATTGTGCGCATATTTGCTCCTCAATTTCCCACTATCTGGGGGTCTATAATAAAAACAATGTGGCTGCCCCTTTTTTATTCCTAAGCTCTACCCACAAAGCTTCATTCAATGCCCCCTCCAAGATATCATCTCTCCTTACTGCAGTAACTGACTCCCTAACTAATAATGCAATGCCTCCTCCTCTTTTACCCCCTACCGTCTCACCTGAAGATTCTATATCCTGGAAATGTTGAGTTGCCAATCTTGCCCCTCTCTCAACTACATCTCAGTGATGGCTACTATATCACAATTCCACATGTCAATCCTCACACTTAACTCCTCCGTTTTACCTGTAATAATCCTGGCATTAGAGTAGATGCCATCCAGCCTTGCCTTACTCCCCTGAAACGTATTACAGCTGTACTCCCTCTGACTTGATTGTTTTACTGTATTATGATGTGTCCCTATTTTGCTAACTGTGTCCCCTCCTCTGTCTCCAGATCTCAGGGAGGCCACAATCTTAACGGCACAGGAGGCCATTCAGCCCATCATATCTGCACCGGCTTTCCAAATAAGTATTATAATGTAGTGCCATTGCTCTGCCTATTCCCCATACTGTTGTACATCGTTTCTATTCAAATAATCTAATTTTCTATTCAAATAATCTAATTTCCTCTTGAATGCTTCGATTGAATCTGTCTCCACTACATTCCAAACAGTGCATTCCAGATCTGAACCACTTGTGTAAAAAAAGCTTCTCACGTCACACTTGCTTTTTTTGCAAGTCAATTTAAATCTGTGCCCTCTCGTTCTTGATCCTTTTATAAGTGGGAACAGCTTCTCCCTATTTATGGTCATGATTGAGCATCTCTGTCAAATCTCCTCTCAGCCACCTCCTCTCCAAGGAAAACAGTCCCAACCTCTCCAATCTATCCTCCTAGCTGAAGTTTCTCATCCGTGGAACCATTCTTGTAAACCTCTTCTGCACTCTCTCCAATGTGTTCACATCTTTCCTATAGTGTGGTGCCCAGTACACAATATTCCAGCTGAGGTCTAACACATGTCTTATATAAAGACATTCCTTCCCTTGTGCTCCATGCCCCTATTAATAAAGCCCAGGATACCATATGCTTTACTAACTGCTCTTTCCACCTGTCTTGCCACCTTCAATGATTTATGCACAGATACACAATTCTTTCTGCTCCTGCACCCCCTTCAAAATTTCACCCCTTATTTTATATTGTCTGTCCATGTTCTTCCTACCAAAATGCATCACCTCACACTTCTCCACATTGAACTTCATCTGCCACCTATGTGCCCACTCCAAAAGGGCAGACAAGTTGGTGAAGTTCTACACTGTCCTCTGCAGTTTACAGTACTCAAGCTTTGTATCATCCTCAAACTTTGAAATTGTCCCCTGCACACCAAGATCTAGATCATTAATATATATCAGGAAAAGCAAGGGTCCCAATACCAACCCCTGGGGAACTCCACTACAAATCTTCCTCCAGCCAGAAAAATATCCATTGACCATTACTGTTTACTATTTTTCAGCCAATTTTGTATCCACATTGCTACTGTCCCTTTTATTCCACAAGCAATAACTTTTCTCAAGTTGGTTATGTGGCACTGTGTGAAATGCCTTTTCAAAGTCTATGTACACCACATCAACAGCATTACCCTCAATTGTAATAAAGATAAAAACAAAAAACTGTGAATGCTGGAAATCCAAAACAAAAAACAGAATTACCTGAAAAACTCAGGTCTGGCAGCATCAGTGGAGAAGAAAAGAGTTGATGTTTTGAGTTCTCATGACCCTTCAACAGAACTGAGTAAATCCAAGGAGAGGGGTGAAATATAAGCTGGTTTAAGGTTGGCGGGGGGGGTGGTGGGGGGTAGAGAATGGTGTGGTTGTAGGGACAAGCAAGCAGTGATAGGAGCAGATAATCAAAAGATGTCACAGACAAAAGAACAAAGAGGTGTTGAAGGTGGTGATATTATCTAAACAAATGTGCTAATTAAGAATGGATGACAGGGCACTCAAGGTACAGCTCTAGTGGGGGTGGGGTGGAAAGACTAGCAGGGCACAATTTGAAAAAACAAGGGGGAAGAAATGGAAAGGGGGTGGGAATGGAGGAGGGAGTTCAAGATCTAAAGTTGTTGAATTCAATATTCAGTCCGGAAAGCTGTAAAGTGCCTAGTCGGAAGCTGAGGTGCTGTTCCTCCAGTTTGCATTGAGCTTCACTGGAACAATGCAGCAAGCCAAGGACAGACATGTGGGCAAGAGAGCAGGGTGGAGTGTTAAAATGGCAAGCGACAGGAAGGTTTGCATCTTTCTTGCGGACAGACCGCAGGTGTTCTGCAAAGCGGTTGCCCAGTTTACGTTTGGTCTCTCCAATGTAGAGGAGACTGCATTGGGAGCAACGAATGCAGTAGACTAAGTTGAGGGAAATGCAAGTGAAATGCTGCTTCACTTGAAAGGAGTGTTTGGGCCCTTGGATGGTGAGGAGAGAGGAAGTGAAGGGGCAGGTGTTGCATCTTTTGTGTGGGGAGGTGCCATAGGTGAGGGTTGAGGAGTAGGGGATGATGGAGGAGGAGTGGACCAGGGTGTCCTGGAGGGAACGATCCCTACGGAATGCCACCGGGGGTGGGGTGAAGGGAAGGTGTGTTTGGTGATGGCATCATGCTGGAGTTGGCTGAAAAATTACCCTCAATTGACCTTTTCCATTACCTCTTCAAAAAACTCCAAGTTAAATACGATTTCCCCTTTGGAAATTCATGCTGGCTCTTCCTTAACCCATATTTTTCCATGTGACTACTAATTCTATCCCGAATAATTGTTTCTAGAACCTTGCCCACTGTGGCCATTGACATTAAACTGACTGATCTGTAAATGCTGGGCTTATCCTTACAACCTTTTTTTGAACAAGGGTGTAATGTTTGCAATTCTCCAGTCTTCAGGCACCATCCACCCCACACCCAGAGTCTAGAGAAGACTAAGATTATGACCAGTACCCCTGCAATTTCTACTCTTCACTTCCTTCAATAATCCTTGGATGCATCTCATCCAGTCCCGGTGCCTTGTCAACTTTAAGTATGGACAGTCTTCCTCCTTATAAATTTTGAGCCCTTCTCGTGACAGAGTTTCCTCATCTGTCACCATGGCCTGGGTAGCATCTACCTCCTTGGTAAAGACATATGCAAAGTATTAATTTAATACCTCAGCCATGGCCCCTTCATCCATGTGTAATTTCCCTTTTAGGTCCCTAATCGGCCCTATTCCTTTTACTATTTATATGCCTATAGAAGACTTTGGGATTCCCCTTTCTCATAATCCCCCTTTGTTTCATTAATATGCTTTTTCACTTCTCCTCTGGACCTTCTTTATTCCTCTTAGTTCTCAGTTGTATTTTCCACCTGACACCTGTCAAAAGCGCACTTTTTCATCCAGGGAGCTCTGGATTTGTTTGACCTACCTTTCCCTTTTGATGGAATATACCTCTCCTGTGCCTGAACCAACTTTTTCTTGAAGGTAGCCCATCAGATACAGCTTTACCTGCCAATCTTTCGTTCTAGTCTCTGGCCCAGCACCGTTCAAAGAACAAAGAAAAGTACAGCACAGGAACAGGCCCTTTGGCCTTCCAAGCCTGCGCCAATCATATTGCCTGTCAACTAAAACGTTTTGATCTTCCGGAGCGCGTATCCCTCTATTCCCATCCTATTCATGTATTTGTCAAGCTGCCTCTTAAACACCACTATCATACCTGCACCATTGAAGTCTGCACTTGTCCAGTTAATTAATTTTACTCTGGGTTGCCTATCATCCTTTATCATCCTAAAATGTACAACACAAATGATCACCGTTTCCTACGGACACTATCTACTTGCCCCGCCTCATTTCCAAGAACCAAGTCCAAAAGTGCGTCTTTTCTTGTTGGATTGGACACTGCTGTAAAAAAATTCTCCTGAACACAATCTAGGGACGCTTGTCCTTTCCTGTTCTCTACACTGTCCCAGTCTAAACGGGTAATTAAAGTCCCCCATTATAACCACTTCATAATGCTTAGATCTCTGCAATTTCCCTGCAGATTTGTTCTTCTATGTCCTTCTCACTAGTTGGTGGTCTATAGGCTACACCAAGCAATGTAATTGCACCCTTTTTGTTCCTTAGTTCTAGCCAAATTGATTTGGTCCTTGAACCCTCTGGGACATCCTTTTTCTCCAGCACTGCAATGCTCTTTAACCAATACTGCCACCCCTCCTCCTTTCCTGTCTCTTCTTGTACCCAGGAATATTTAACAGCCAGTTCTGCCCTTCCTTGAGCCAGGTCTCTTATCACCACAACATATTTCCATATGGCAATCTGTGCCTGTAACTCCCCAATCTTATTTGCTATACTCAGTGCATTCACATACATGCATAGTAACCTTGATTTGCATTGTTACTTTCTCCCTTATCCTGACTTTACCTATTAGCTTACTATTCTCTATACCAGTGGTATCTGCCCCTCCCAATATTTTGTGCACCCTGGTATTCCTCTAACATTTTTTTCTTGATTTCCACACCCCTGCCAAGTTAGTTTAAAGCTCTCCCAGCAGCACTAGCAAAGGTATTAGAAATGTCAGTTTTAAATTTAATAGAATTAAATTTTATAAACAGTTGGGGATCTAAAGAATAGCTAGTTACCATTTCTACCTGGATACAAGGCCTATGTCATTCACATTGCCATGGAGATGGGCTTTGAGCAGGAAGGGTTGATAGCAATCCACATCAGCTTATAAGGTTTAAGATTACACAAACCAGTTCATCTGCAAGAATCAGACATCATGAGCACAGAGCAAAAGAGAGGCAGCCAGCCTATTCATCAAAGAATGTGGATGGAAACTCATGTTCTGACCAAACAGACTAAGTTTGAAGGAAATTAAATGCTGAAAGATTTACCTGGCTTTGGAAGATACCCCTCACCCTGAAAAGTCAGTTCAGGAATTAGATGTTTCCCAGCTGGAAAAGGAAAAAAGGAAGCAAGCCATTGGGAGCCGAGACTGGCTTTGGATTGGTTCCTGCAGAATGAAGTGTTATATATTTTTAAAGTTAAGCAGGGAAGCTTTTCTGTAGTTGAGTATAAGTTGCCTACTGAAAGTGTTTGGTTAATGTTGCTTTGAATTTCTACACTAAAATATCTTCCTAAAAAAGTTAGTTATCAATCTGTACAAGGATAGTTGTGACACTGGGGAACTTTAAGTGCCACCTGATATTTGGGTAATCTAGGTGATGGTGTCTCACCTGCCGGCTGGAGAGCCGACAAAAGCTCTTTTTAGGAAGACAAAAACAGAAACAAATACCTGGAAAAACTCAGCAGGTCTGGCAGCATCGGCGGAGGAGAGCACAGTTGACGTTTCGAGTCATGACCCTTCAACAGAACTAAGTAAAAATAGGTAAGGGATGAAATATAAGCTGGTTTAAGGGGGGTGGGGGGGTGGTGGTTGTTGTTGGGACAAGCAGCCAGTAATAGGTGGAAATAACCAAAAGAAGTCGCAGACAAAAGGACAAAGAGGTGTTGAAGGTGGTGATATTATCTAAAGGAATGTGCTAATTAAGAATGGAAAGCAGGACAGATAAAGGTACAGATAGCTCTAGTGGTGGTGGGGGAATACTAAAAGTGCTAAAAGGTAGAGATAAACAATGGGTGGAAATACATTTAAAAATAATGGAAATAGGTGGGAAAAGAAAATATATAAATTATTGGAAAAAACTAAAGAGGGGGAAGAAACAGAAAGGGGGTGGGGATGGAGGAGAGGGTTCAAGATCTAAAATTGTTGCACTCAATATTCAGTCTGGAAGGGTGTGAGGAGCTGTAGTCGAGGTAGCTGTGGGAGTCGGTAGGCTTGTAATGGATATTGGTAGACAGTCTATCACCAGAAATTGAGACAGAGAGGTCAAGGAAGGGAAGTGTCAGAGATGGACCATGTGAACATTTCAAGTGAAGCAGCATTTCACTTACAATTCCCTCAACTTAGTCTACTGCATTCGTTGCTCCCAATGCAGTTTCCTCTACATTGGAGAGACCAAACACAGACTGCTTTGCAGAACACCTTCTGTCTGTCCACAAGCATTACCCAGACCTCCCTGTTGCTTGCCATTTTAACACTCCACCCTGCTCTCTTGCCCACATGTCTGTCCTTGGCTTGCTGCATTGCTCCAGTGAAGCTCAACGTAAATTGGAGGAACAGCACCTCATCTTCCGATGAGGCACTTTATAGCCTTCCGGACTAAATATTGAGTTCAACAGTTTTAGATCTTGAACTCTCCCTTCCATCCCCACCCCCTTTCTGTTTCTTTCCCCTCCTTTTTGTTTTTTCCAAAAATTTAATATAGATTTTTCTTTTCCCACCTATTTCCATTATTTTTAAATGTATTTCCACCCATTGTTTATCTCTACCTTTTAGCATTCTCCCACCCTCACTAGAGCTATCTGTACCTTATCTGTCCTGCTTTCCACTCTTAATTAGCACATTCCTTTAGATAATATCACCACCTTCAACACCTCTTTGTCCGTGACTTCTTTTGGTTATCTCCACCTATTACTGGCTGCTTGCCCCAACAACCTCCCCGCTTTAAACCAGCTTATATTTCATCCCTTTCCTATTTTTACTTAGTTCTGTTGAAGGGTCATGAGGACTCGAAACATCAACTGTTCTCTCCTCCGCCGATGCTGCCAGACCTGCTGAGTTTTTCCCAGGTATTTCTGTTTCTGGTTTGGATTTCCAGCACCTGCAGTTTTTTGCTTTTATCTCTTTTCAGGAAGGCCTGCTGCATTAAGTACCAATCAGACTCAACTAGCAGGCCTTCCCAGGCTCAAGAACCCCAGGGCAAAAGTCCCAATTGCCAAAACCTGCCAGCCTCTGCTCAGTAGCACCATCAGGAAAGCATTGGTTGCTGTTGGTAACGCACTTGATGCCCAGGATTGCTGGATGACCCAGGTCACAGATGAGTGATGGCGGGCAGGTCAATTGCAGGGCACGAGTCGCAGGAGGTGGTGGAACAGAAGGCCACAGCAGGTGGCTCTCAGCATTTGTAAGGGCGTGGGCAACTAGGTCCCTCATCAGGCAGAATGACTTGAATGAGGGATCCTCCCTCAGAACCCATAAGCAACTCCAAAAGGCTTTGCTTTCTGCATGGCAACTGCCTGCCCATTGCTGGGTGAATATCAGTGGCAGTAGGTTAGCTAGACAGTTATGCCCACCAAGGGCCTCAATTGGCTGTAGGGTGGAAGGCCATCTGCAAGCTCTGTCACCATGGACTGAACTAAAGCAGAAGCAGGGAAATGGCAGGGTTCCCACCTGCCACCCTCTTGCCCAATTAAATGCCCCCACTCAAAACTATTCTCAGGGAGGGTATTAACTTTCAACCTTTGATTGGGATAATATTACAGTAAAGGGTAAGCAGCATCAGGAATTTGATGCATTTCGGAGAACTTCCTTGATCAGCATATTCTCAGCCCAGCTAGAAAAAAAAAGAGGCATTGCTGAATTTCATGCTGGGAGATGAGCTGGGCCCTGTGGATCAAGTGTCTATGGGAAAAAAGATTAGTATTGAAGAGCAATGAATAATCTAGTATAAACTTCCAAATTGCAATGAGAAGGGATCTGGCCAAGGTAAAAAAGAACCAGAGACAACAGATCTGTATCAGAACAATTTTAAGATATGCTTCAGGTACAGGCTAGGTATATTCCAAAGGCAAATGGTAAGGGAGCCAAGAACAAGGTTCCAAAAAAAAAAAAAATCACGCATATCAGGTGAATTCTTCAAGTGAGAACCAGGTAAGAAACAATAAGCTGAGGGGAGGTGAAGAGGACAAAACAACAGGCAAATAAGAAGGTATGAGAATAGTAGGACAGTCAACGTAAAAAAGGGAACTGAAAAATCTTCTACCATCATGTTAAAAGTAAGTGGGTAGTAAGAGATAGGGACAGATAGGGTGATGTATTGCTAAAAAACTGTCAAAGCTTTTAGTCGTGCACTCAACAGGAGAGTTTGCAAGAATATCAATCGGAAAAGGAACAATTTATCCTGCATGAGAAGAGAGTGCTGATTGGTTGGCAAGTGGAGGTGTTGCCATGGGACCAGGGAATAGTTCACTGCCAAACTTTTGTTCAAATTCAAACCAGACAGGTAGACTGATTAGACAAAGGTATTAGCATGGGGAACGGCTGTCCCTCAAGCTTTTCTTTAGATGGAAAAGGATCGGTCGGGCTCACTTATGCACATTGGGTCCTGTCCTTCTGCAGACAGAATGAATAAAAAACAAGTTATTTAATGGGATGTGGGTATTACTAGCTAGGCCAGCATTTATTGCCCATCCCCAATTGCCCTTGAAGCAATGCTGAACTGCTGCAGTCCCTGTGGTGTAGGTACACCCAGTGCTGTTAGGAAGGGAGTTACAGGATTTTGACTGAGTGCCAGTGGAGGCGATATATTCCAGAATCTGAATGGGGTGTGGCTTGGAGGGGAACTTTCAGGTGGTGTTCCCATGCATCTGTTGCCCTTCTCCTTCTAGATGGTAGCAGTCATGGGTTTGGAAGGTACTAAGGAGCCTTGGTGAGTTCTTGGAGTGCATCTTGTAGATGGTCCACATAGTTGAAAAACCCACAAAACAAAAGCTTGGGGACAGCCATTTCCTGGTTCTTTCCCCATGACAATATCTTGACCAGCTTAGTTTGAATTGGAACAAAAGCTTGGGCAATGTGCCTGGTGCATTCTCCATGGCAACACCTCTACCAATTTGAGTCCAGTTGCCAACCAATAAGCACTCTTGTCATGCAGTTATTCCCTTTATTATCTGGCCACTGTGAGAGTATTTAACTTCTAGCAGCTGCAAATGAGCCACACTGCAAACCAAACTGATATTTTTAAATTGGTTGTCAGTATAATTCTAAGCACAATCAGGATTATTTAGTAAGTGTTGTCCAAATCATGGAATCACATCCAACGTTAGACACTTGTTTTGAGTTTAGCAAGCATAAAACAGGTTTGGTATGGTCAATACTTTGCCTGTTGCGCACAGCGAAGGACATGCTGTTTGATATGATCCACTGGTGGGTGGAACGTATGGCCTAAATACTTGGCATAACACTGGCACAAATTCATATACCATACATTTGTGATAGGCAGAACATCTTTTTGTCTTGACAGCAGCATTTTATTAGTTGAGAATACTATTCATCCTGCATAGTAGCAGCATGAAATGCTCAAATTTGAGACACCTTGCCCTTCCAGGGTAATCAGAGGTAGACTGGGCACTTTTCAGGGTAGAAAGTGGCAGCTTTAGGCCTATGAGTTGTGTGTGATATGCAGCAAGCCATGATCTGATCAGGGTAACCATTATCCCGTAGGATGACTTTGATGTACCCATTTCAGTGTCAAGCTTGCATGGTGAGCTTAAGACTCTGGCCTTATTGGCATCCTCATAAATAGGGCCTTAGTGCATCGAACTGTAGGAATGTATTCTGAACAGTGAAGATAGGCTTGCAGCAGACAGCAGTAGAGAGCCTGTTGGCAGATTTCCCAGCTAGCACAAAGGAAAGGGAGCTCATTAGACTGCTCCATTTCAAAGGTGAATTTGAGCACAGGATAGAGCCCATTTCATGCAGGCAACTACAGATTCAAATACAGCAAACGTAACAGAAACATACAAGGGGTAGGAGGTTTGGTGTCATTCCATCAAAGATTTGCTTCTCATGAAAATTGAGAAAGATGTTGTTAGGAGCTGGGCCTAGAGGGAATCCCATGGCAACACATTTGGGCATACATTGTGTTGTTAAAACTGAACTGCACCAATTGCAGAGTTCATATGTTCAATCAATATCGATTCAGATAATGGCAGCGCAATAGATTGCCATGATATAGTGACATGGTGCAAAGGTCCATGGCTTCCTTGAGCGATATGTTGGTGAGTAGGCTAGCATTGTTGAAGCAGCACATGGCTATGTCATTGCTATTGATATTTGTCTTCGCAAAGGTGAAGTGCAAAATGGTGAACAAATCCTTCACCATGTAGGAGGAAAACACACAAGTGATGTCCCTTTACACCCTGCACATCATGAACTGGTCAAATGGTTGGGCGAGTTGTTAGAAACAGTTTTGATCAAGGACATAAACACTAAGTCATGGAAAATGATAAGAGTGCATCAAAAGAGTGGCATCACAAATGAATTGAAAGTGTAAAAACTCTCAAACTTGGGAGTGGCAGCAAACTGAGGATGACACCCAATTACTCCAATGGTTTGCAGAATGGGCAGAAAATGGTGGATCTTAGTATGGAGAAGTGCAAGGTGATGCAGTTTAGCACAAAAAGAATAGGGAAAAGGAAGGTCAAGGGCAACGGTATAGTTATAAGGATTATACAGGGACAAAGAGACCTGGGGGGTTCCTGCACATAGAATTTTGAAGGTGGTACAACATATTGAGAGAGCAGTTAGCAAAATATATGGAATCTTGGGATTCATAAATAGGAAGTATGGAGTACAAAGAAAAACAAAAAAAACTGGGAACTACAAGTTCAACTTGTTGACCGAGTGTGGCATCAAGGAGCCTTAGAAAAACGAGTCAAATGTGAATCGGGGTAAATTCTCCACTGGTTGGATTTGTATCTAGCACAAAGGAAGATAGTTGTAGGAGTTCAGTCATCCCAGTTACAGGACATTGCTACAGGAGTTCTTCAGGGCAGTGTCTTCAGCCCAACCATCTTCAGTTGCTTCATCAATGACCTGCCTTCCAACATAAGGTCAGAAGTGGGAATGTTCGCTGATGATTGCACAATGTTCAACACCTTTCGTGACTCCTCAGATACCGAAACAGTCCATGTCCAAATGCAGCAAGACCTGGATTCTATCCAGGCTTGGGCAGACAAGTGGCAAGTAACATTCAGGCCACACAAGTGCCAGGCAATGACCATCTCCAACAAGAGACAATCTAACCATCACCCCTTGATGTTTAATGACAGTTCACTGAACCCCCCACTACCAACATCCTTGGGGGAAGGTTACTAGTGACCAGAAACGGAACTGGACTAGCCATATAAATACTGTGGCTATAAGAGCAGGTTGGAGGCTAGGAATCCTGCAACAAGTAACTCGCCTCCCAACTCCCTAAAGCCTGTCCACCATTTACAAGGCACAAGTCAGGAGTTTGATGGAATACTTGCCTTGCCTGGATGAGCGCAGCTCCCACAACACATGAAGCTTGACACCATCCAGAGCAAAGCAGCCCGCTTGATTGATAGTGAATGGCACCACATGCACACCCTCCACCACTGATGCACAGTAACAGCAGTGTTACCATCTTGTAGATGCATTGCAGGAATTCACCAAGGCTCCTTTGACAGTACCTTCCAAACGCACAAGAAGGACAAGGGCAGCTGGCACGTGGGGGCATCACTGTCTGGAAGTTTCCCTGCAAGTCACTCACCATCTTGAGTTGGAAATATATCATTGTTCCTTCACTGTCACTGGGTCAAAATCCTGGAACTCCCCAAACAGTACTGTGAGTATACCTACCATGGACTGCAGTGGTTCAAGGTGGCAGCTCAGCACCACTTTCTCAAGGGCAACCAGGGATGGGCAATAAATGCTGGCCCACCCAGCGAAGCCCACGTCCCATGAATGAATTAAAAATACCTTTGGTTAGGCCATGATTAGAAGACTAGAATATTATGTATAGTTCTAATCTCAACTTGAAGGATGCGAGGTTCCTTGAGTGCAGGGGAGATTAACAGAATGGTTCCAGAGATGGATTAAAGCTACACGGTTAGGTTGGAGAAACTGGAGCAAAGGAAATTGAGGGGTGATTCAGTAGAAGTTTACAAGATGATAAGTTTAGGTAAAAGGTAGGCAGGCAAAAGTAAAGTTCTTCATTAGCTAACAGTACAAAGACTAGGTGGCACAGGGTTAAGGTTTTAGGCAAGAGCTGCAGCGGGGGGCGGGGGGGGGGAAAATGAGGAAGAACACTTGTACACAGTGGTAACGACCTGGAGTTTGTTGCAGAAAAAGAGGGAAAGAATCTGGAGGGTTGCAGGACTATGGTATAGAGCAGGGGAAAGGAACTGACTGGATTCCTCCATGGAGCACCAGCATGGACCATAGGCTCATTTGCCTTATGCTATAATGACTGACTCATTTTCCCCATCTCAACGTTCAAACAATATTCTTTACAATTCCATCTTTACACTATTCAACCTTCCATCATCATCATCATCTTGCCCACACACTCGTCTACATTTCTCTGCACCTCTTTTGCTTTGACCACATAATTTCCCACCTTTGTATCAGTGCCCTAATCTAAACCAATACTGATCCTTGCAGTATATCACTAATTACGGCTTGTCAATTTGAAAATGTGCCATTTATTCCTACTCTTCATTGGGCAATTGTCAATCCATGCTAATATTACCCTCAATTCCATGATCCAAATTGTTTAAGAACCACATGTGGCATCTTATCAAGTGCTTTTTAAAATTAGGTACATGTGTACTGCATGGAGGAAAACTCACCATATGGATTCACTGTAAGCAGCCATTATTGAACAATTTTTTTTATTTACACTTCCCTGACCAAGAGGGCAGCAGAGATAGCAATTGCAATAACTCAGTTCTGTTGAAAGGTCATGAGGACTCTAAAGGTCAACTTTGTTCTTCTCCACCGATGCTGCCAGACTTGCTGAGTTTTTCCAGATACTGTTTTTGTTTTGGATTTCCAGCATCCAGTTTTTTTGTTTTTATATTAATTGCAATAACTCCCCATTTTAGTGTTAAACAGATTCTGCTGAAGAGTCATATGGACTCAAAATGTTAACTGTGTTCCTCTCTGCAGATGCTGTCAGATCTGCTGAGTTTTTCCAGGTATTTGTTTTGGATTTCCAGCATCTGCAGTTTTTTGCTTTTATCTTTCAATTAACCTACCTGGATTCTCTGTTTAGGTATCATCATCCATTTCTATTATCTTGGCTCTGCTCTTTCAACATCGGTGTCGAACCTGACTGACTACCAAAGCCACCTCATGGTTGGGACTGTGACATAATCAAAGACCTTGACTCACTTTGTTCTACAGGGGGACTCCATAATACCAGGACTGTAGGAGAAATTTGGACTACAGGTGGTTTCTCATGTTCCTTTTGTCAGATTTCTCTTTCAAGCAAATGATCTACATGACACGGAGTCTCACTCCAATCTTTATTGGATGTGAATGCATCTAGTCTCTTTATAAGAACTCCAATCACATACTTTTCCTTATAATCCTAGTATTTTTCACCAGATGTTCTGACCAGCACTGAACTCCAAAGTTTTATGCCTGGTGTATCATGACTCACTTGGTCTTGCTTTTTTTTTGTGCTTACTTTCACCTTGTCCTAGGAGTGTGTTTAAACACTAAGACGTATAACCTGTGGCACATTCTGTAAGAGAACAAAATTGTCGAAGCACTTAATCTAATTACTGCCTAGCTCATCACCTAGCAAATACTTCTGTGAAGATCTCTTCATAATGTTGCACTTCTTTCTATATAACCCAGCATGCTATGGTGGTACTAAATGTTTGACTCCATTTTTACTCAAAATATTCAAATTCTGCTGACATGAATGCTGGACCATCACCTAACAGCAACACCTCTGGGAAATCATAAATTGCAAACCAATTTCTCAAAGCCTCAATAGTTTTAGCTTTTTTGTTGTATTGGGCAGTCTCAATATTTATTCAGCAGGTTTGACAGCATCTGCTGAGAAGACAGTTAACGTTTTGAGTCAGTATGACTCTTCATCAGAACTGTTCTGATGAAGTCATACAGACTCGAAATGTTAATTATGTTCCTCTCCACAGATGCTGTCAGACATGAGTTTTTCCATCTATTTTTGTTTCAGGTTTCCAGCATCCACAGTATTTTGCTTTTATTAATATTTATTCACTTGCTATCAACCAAAACAAGGTTCTCTTTCCTTTCCACTTCAAAGAAATCAATATGGATTCCCAGTTTGCTTGTGTTTCTCTTTCTGAGACACACTTCATAACTTTTCACTTACTGTTTCCAACTGCCAAAAAAGGTACATGTAAAAAAGGTGACTTTAATCTTCATGTAGATTGGGAAAATCAAATTAGTAGAGATAGGCACAAGCAAGAATTCATAAGAGTATATTCATGACAGTTTCTTAGAACAATATGTTGTTAATCCAACCAGCAATCAAGCGGTTTTGGATCTGGTAATGTGTAACGAGGCAGGTTTAATAAATGATCAGAATAAAGGATCCTATAGGAAACAGTGACCAAAATATGGTAAAATTTAGCATTCATTCAGTTCAAGTGTAGCTACGAGGAGAGATTGGGGTTATTTTCCTCAGAACAAAGAAGGCTGAAAGGTGACTTGATTGAGGTGTATAAAATTATGAGGGGAATAGATAGAGTGGACAGGATAAAACTGTTTCCCTTGGAGGAGAATTCTAGAACCAGGGACATAGATTCAAGATAAGTGGCAGAAGGTGTTGGGGGTTGGGGGGGGGGTGGGGTTGGGGGGGAAGAGAGAGACATGAAGAAGAACTTTTTTTTTTATATACACAGAGGCAGTGGGTGTCTGGAATTCACTGCCCAAGTTGGTGGTAGAGGCAGAAACTCTAAACTCTTTTAAAATATACCTGGATCTGCACCTTAAGTGCTGTAAACTGCAGGAATATGGGCCGGGTGCAGGAAGGTGGGATTAGAAAGGGCACCTGTGTGTCCTCAGGCTGGCATGGACAAGATGGGCCAATGGCCTCCTTCTGTGCTGTAACTTTTCAATGGTTCTAAGAGAAACTTGGGTCGGAAACAACTGTGCTAAACTTAAAGGATAATTACAATGGAATGAGGGCAGAGTTAGTTGGAGTGGACTGGGAATGCAGTTTAGCAGAAAAGACAGTTGATAAACAATGGCAGACATTTAAGAAATTAGATCATGGCTCTCAAAGATATATCCCAGTGAGGAAGGATTCAAGGAAGGGTATAAACCAGCCATAGTTAACCAAAGTAGTTAAGGACAGTATCAAATTAAAAAACATACCACTTTAATCTTTGCCACATTGTAAGCCAAAGGACTGGGAAAGTTTTAAAAATCAAAAAAGATAACCACAGGAGAAAATAAACGTGGAGGGTAAACTAGTAAGTAATGTAAAAACAGACAGCAAGAGCTTCTTTACATGCATAAAAAGGAAGAGAGGCCAACGTGAACATAGGCCCCTTAGAGAATGAGGCTGGGGAAATAATGGGGAACCAGAAAATGGCAGAGGAGTTGAATAAATACTTTCCTTCTTCACAGTAGAAGATACGAATAGCATTCCAAAATTACTAATTAATCAAGGTGAGGAAATAAATACAATAACTACCACTAGAGTAAAAATACTGTGAAAACTAATGGGGCTAAAGGCTGATAAGTCCCCTGGACCTGATGGGTTACATCTGAGGACATTAAAGGAAGCAGCTACAGAGATAGTGGATGCACTAGTAGTACTCTTCCAAGATTCCTTAGATTCTGGAGAAGTTGTGGAGGATTGGAGAACAGCCAATATAACACCCTTATTCAAAAAGGGAGACAAAAACAGGTAACGATAGGCCAATTAGCTTAAAAATGTAATTGGGAAAACGTTAGTCAATTATAAAGAATGTAATAGAGCATTTAGAAATAAATAATCCAATCAAGAGTCAGTGTGGCTTCATGAAGGAGGAGAAATAATGCCTAACAAATTTATTAGAATTCTTTGAGGTGGTAACAAGCAGGATATATAAAAGGAGAACCAGTAGATGTAATATATTTGGATTTCTAAAATGTATTCAATAAGGTACTGCATATAAGGCTACTTAATAAGAGCCCATGGTGTTGGGGGGTAGTATATTAGCATGGATAGAGGACTGGCTAACGCATAGACAGAGTTGGGATAAGGGGGGGCATTTTCAGGATGGCAATCTGTAACTAGTGGAGTGCAACAGGGATCTGTGCTGGGACCTTAATTATTTACAGTACATATTAAATGATTTAGATGAGGGAAGTGAATGTACTGTCACCAAGTTTGCAGATGACAAAAATAGGTGGGAAGACAAGTGGTGAGGATGACACAAGGCATCTACAGAGGGATATAGACAGGTTAAGAGGGTGGCCAAAAACTTGGTAGGTGAAATATAATGTGGGAAAATGTGAGGTTATGCACTTTGGCAGGAAGAATAGAGGAGCTGAATATTATTTAAATGGAGAAAGACTGCAGAAGGCTGCAGCACAGAGTGAGTTGGGAATCATCATGCATGAATCCCAAAAAGCTAGCATACAAGTTCAACAGGTAATAGGGAAGGCAAACAGAATGTTGGCCTTTTATTTCAAAGGGGATGGAGTATAAAAACAGGGAAGTCTTGCTAAAACTATACAAGGCACTAGTTAGACCACACCTAGAATACTGTGAACAAATTTGGTCCCCTTACCTAAACATATACTAGCATTACAGGCAGTCCAGAGAAGGGTCACTAGGTTGATCCCAGGTATGGAGGGATTTTCTAATGAGGAGAGGTAGAGGTTGGGCCTGTACTCATTGGAATTTAGAAACATAAAAGATTCTTAGGGGGTTTGACCAGGTAGATGCTGAGAGGTTGTTTCCCCTTGTGGGAGAGTCTATGACCAGAGGGCATAATCTCAGAGCCCATTTAAAACAGATGAGGAGGAATTTCTTCTCTTAGAGGGTAAACAATATGTGGAATTCTTTATCGCAGGGGGCTGTACAGACTGGGTCTTTAAGTATATTCAATGCTGAGATAGACAGATCTTTAATCAGTAAGGGAATCAAGGGCTATGGGGAAAATGCAGGAAAGTGGAGTTGAGGATTATCAGATCATCCATGAAATCATTGAATGGCGGAGCAGCCTCGATGGGCTGAATGGCTGACTTCTGCTTCTACGTCTTATGTTGGCTGTATATGGTCCTTTATCTTAACTTCAGCCTTGTGATAACTAATTTTAATCCTCCTTGCTCCACAACACACAATGTCAGATGTATTCTGATCCCTACATAGATAACTTGGCCCAGTTTAACCTCATTTTAGGCTAATTTCTTCCTATCAAGGAGACTTTGCTCCCTCCTACTACTACGATCAATAGCAAGTAATAGGGTACAATATGTTGATGCATCCAAACACTTAACAATGGACTGTTATTGGAGTAATAGTCAGTTTCACACCAGTTTTGCACAAGCAAATGGGACTTCAATTTCTTGTACTTTCCTTCAAAGATAACGGACACCATTGCAGCAATGAAGAAAGTAAGTTGCGAATCTTCAACTTTACTGTGGGCACTTGAAATAAACGTTCAGTCCTTTTATTCTCATCTTCCAAGTGCTGTTTCTCTTGCTCAGAGTGGAAGTCTTGATCTTTCAGTTCGATAACAATTTCTATTTCCATATCTATCATATGCGCATTTGAGGACATCCAGACTTGAACTAACTTTAGATCTACCATGATCCCGACCTGGTGTATGGCTGTGACTTGGTGCTTTAATGTAACCTAGAGAAACACTGTTTCCAGCCTGCCATCTGAATATGATCGACTTTCCCCACAGGCCTAGCACTGGCTGGAAATGGGGCATTTAGGTGGTTGATGGCTACCATGACAACTGTAACATCTAAATTTCTGACTGCAATGGTGAACATAGCTGCCATAGCCTGGATCTGGAAAGAACTCACTTGTAACTCTCTGCCATTTCCATGGCTGTGGCCTCATCAGCTTACTGCCTTTGCTTAAAAGCTTGGCCTGGATTTTATTGTCCTTTAGGCCTCCTACAAACATCTCTCTTCAGGTTGCTTTCAATTTCATACCATACTCAGTGGTGCAAGTTTCATTGTAATCTGCAATGTTTTAACTTAGCAACTACTTCCTTTGACGGACCATAGCTCAGTGCAGTTTTATATTTTGTAACGTAGGAGTTCAGATTTAATTAATTTCAGCATGTTCCTCAGTGGGGTCTTGTGGGCAACACTGATTTGACAAATAACTCAAAAGCACCTGACCCCATATATATGGTGACTTTATCCTCATCTATTATTTGCTTTCAATCAAATATGTAACCATCATTCTTAATTACACGAGTCCTATTTGTTAGGTACTATGCTGACTGAGCTACACCTGGACATGGTGTGCAGATAGCAATCTTTCAAAATGATTGAACTTCCTAAAAAAATGTTCTTCAGTCTCTCAAATGAAAGGTAAAAGACAATGCAATTCCATCTGCATCATCATCTTTCTGTTGTGTATTGCACGGAGGAAAACTCACCTTGTGGGTTCACTGTAAGCAAATCTACACCTCCCCAATAGAGGGGAGGAAGACAATATAACAAAGTGCTTGGCTATTACAATATATATATTGCATATACATCGTTCTAGTTACATTCTCAATAACTCAAATTTGTCAACCAATTTCTCTTCCAAAAATCCACGTTGACTGTTTAAACACACGATTTTCTAAATGCCTCATCATCAAGTCTTTAATAATACATTCTAGATTTTTTTCCTGATGTTAGGCTAACTATCCTATTTTCTCTCCTCTTCCTTTCTTAAATAGCAGGGTTATGTTTGCTCCCTTCCAAGGCTTGGAAACTTTCTAGAGTCTGGAAAATCAAAACCAGTGGATCCACTATCTCTACAGCTACTTCTTTTAAAACCTTAGGATGTAGGCTGTCAGGTCCAGGGAACCTGTTGCCAATTTAGTCCCATTAATTTCTCCAGTACCATTTCTTATACTGATTTTTTTAAGTTCTTGCTAAATCCTTGGTTCCCCATTATTTCCACAATGATTTTTGTCTATTCTTTAGTGAAGACAGAAGGCATTGCTTTAATATCTCTGCCATTTCCTTATTCTCCATTATAATTTCACTTGTCTCTGCCTCTAATAAGCCCACATCTTCACTAACTACTATCTGTAAATAGGAAGAGATACAAGGGGGTGCTTCATTTATTGTTCCGGAAAGAAGGGATATTATCCCTGGTGTGCTGGCAAATATCCCTCAATCAACATGACCAAAATAGTTTAGCTGGTCCTTATCACATTGCTATTTGTGGGAGTTTCTTGTTGTGTGCAAATTGGTTGCTATGCTTCCTACAATACTCCTAACTACTTCATTAGCTGTAAAGTGCTTTGGGGTATCCTGTGCTATATAAATAGCAATCTTTCTTTCGTGACAGTTAGTGCACTGACACAAGCAGCAGTAGTCAGAAGTATGGTTGCATTGTCCCCAATATCCACAAGATTGTATTGATTCAAATCACACACAAGATCCAAATTGGAAATGGCCTTCAATTATTTAAAAATCTCAAGCTACAAACAGCATATCACATTTAGAAAATCAACATATTTACTATCAACAGGATTAAGTATTTCTATCCTTGTAAGGACCCTACATGATATAAATAAATATTACATTTAATATTTTATTTACCTTCCACGGGCTCCTCGTCAGTTTCCTCAGTAATTGTGGAATTTTGCTGAAACTGAAAAATATTTTCCAGTAAAATCAAGGAGCATCAAAACTCAGCACAGGCAGACAGAGACAGAAAAGCATGAATGGAGCAGGGCACAAGGAGGAAAAGACAAAAATTGTTTACCTCAGACAGTTGCGTCATTTCTGTGATTAGGGAAGAGGTTATTGCTGGTGCCTCAGTGGTGCTATACTGCGGGTACCCATAACTGTAGCCGGCATAGGGATCATACCCCCACTGAGAGTAATATTGTTGATACTGTTGATAGTATTGCGTATAATTGTATGTGGTAGTTGGTTGGTATTCTGGTTTGGTCTTTGCACTGAAATTACACAAAGTGCCCAAATTAAATAGTCACATTCCTTAATTATAGTCCAGTAAATGACAAAAAGAACAATCACCTCTAAATCAATATTATTGATTTTTGCAGCACATGACCACAGGTTTCCAAAAACTAGGTTAGGATCTCAGTCATGTACTTCAACAGGACAAAGCTAGGAACACTAATCTGGAAAAGAAACAACATGCCCTCACTATTATTTAGAGACCAGGTACTCACATATTTAAACTAACTTTCACTATTCCAATTCCAACTTACCTCTGCCAGTACCAGCAGACATTGTGAGAGGCTCCTACAAACTCTGCCTGATTACTGCAAAAAGCCATCTTTGACTGTTAAAGTGAAGAATGAAACACAGACTCACCAGTTAAACAGGGGGAGACATGATCAGCTGTGATCCCTTATCTTTTAATGAATCATTAAACAACAATTCACTAACAACCATTTTTATCATCTGCAGCTGTGATTTATTTGAAATGCATTATTAATCTAAATTGAGAAGTATCATCAACTAATAAAAATAGTCAGAGTTGTTTAAAAGGACAGTTTGCGCAAGGCCATTATCAATAGAGATTCCTAGATATTAACATATGATCACAGGCAGTACAAGTTATCTTTGACAATTCTTTTCAAGAACACAAATAATGACCTTACCTACACCAAATAATCATTACACTAGGCATCACATTATTTTGGCAAATGCAATGTTAAACTGCTGTGGTCCTTTCTCCTCCAACAAAAGTTTACCAAACACACTAACTTGTAAACAAGCTTGTATTCAATTAAGCCAACTTATATGGGGATTTGTGCTTTGAATAGCCACAAACTGGCTACTGCAGCTTGACTCTTCAACAGAGCAAGGATGGATTATTTACACACCAGAAACATCTGACCAGTAAGTTTTTATGTGCGTAATGGGTCAAAACAAAGATAATGCTAATTATTATTTGGTTTGTAACTCATTAAATCTTCCAATTTACAACAGTATGGGCCCAGACTTTGTTGTGGTAATGACAGTAAAACTTTCAGCATTTGCTCTTGTTACTCCACTGAAACTGATCAATTCGGACTTGAGCAGAATAGCGCAAAAATTCAAAAGTGTTCTATCTTAATACAGCCAAACACCATTTCACTTTCTCAAAAAGCTAAATTACAAATGAAGAATTTTAAGTGTTTTTGGCTTCCTGGTTTGCTGTGTGTGGATACTTAATTTGACTGGTTGCCTACCTTATTTCCATCACAGCTGCTACACTGCTGCTATTTGGCGCTAGATTTAAACCGCCGTGGGGAAGGAGAAATTCCCTCCACAGCGATCGCTAGATCTTTGTAGGCAATTTTCTTCAAGGTCAGTAGCAAGTATCCTTGCTTTGCTGCTGAGTGCAAAATCCAGGCTATTATACCAAGTATAAATAGAGTAGCTAGAATTTTAAAGTACATCGTTTATAAAACTAATCTATTTCATTCTCTAAATTCGTAAATGGTCTGTAAAATCTCTATTCAATTCAAAGCATTCAGGGGTGCAGGACACAAATCTGCTCATCTTTCTGTATAAATTGGTGTTAACTTGTTTGTTTGATTCAGAAAACAGTACTTGGTGAAAGGAACAGAAATGTCTTAATTGTCTGACTGGGATGCCTCTTTTGGAACTGGAATTACAAGGCATATTTGTTTAGGCAGAGTACAGGAAGTTGACCCTGCATTCTGCATTGTTAACCCTGCATTGAGAAGAATTGAGGTAGACATTGAGTGCAAAAAGTTTTTTAAAAGAATTACTTGAATTTTGTGGGTGTTTGGCACATCTTAAAGCACTTCACAAACAATGATCTACCTTTGAAGAGCAATCGTTACTGTTACTTAAGTAAACACAACAGTTAACTTACATGCAGTTAAATCCCCAAAACAGCAATTTAATGCATGTTCAGATAATTTGGCTTTGGTGGTTCCAGCCGAAGGCAGAATGTTGGCCTGGACTCTAGAAGAATTCCTTGCTCTATGTTGAAGAGTGTCATAGGATTTATCCTGTGCATTTGAGCAGGTAGGCAGGGCCTCAGTTTAATACAGAAAGACAATAACTCTACCAATGCAGCACTCCCTGAATATTACACTGGATTGTCTACACTATGTGCTCAAGTCCTAAAGTAGGGCTTGATTGCAGATCTTTCTGACATGAGAGTACAACCAGCTCTTTAGTGTGAGATCATGCAATCCACAATAGGTGATGAGATAAATTATCAGTTAATCTGTTTGGCTGAGGGATAAATGTCTGTTAGGATACCACAAAAATGTTCTTCTTCTAATAGTGCATTAGGATCTATAACATCCACCTGAATAAAAAGCTGGGAACAGAAATAGGTTATTAGACCTCAAGTCTGCTCTGCCATTTAATTGGATAATGGCCAAACTGTACTTCAACTCCACTTAACTAACTTTGCTCCATATCCCTTGACAAAGCCAGCATGGATTTGTAAAGGGTAGCTTATGCTTTAAAAATCAGACTGAACCTTTTGAAGATCTGACTAAAGTAGTGGACAGTGAGGTGGGGGGGTTGTCTACGGTTGTTATTCAAATGGACCTGCAAAAGGCTTCTGATAAAGGCTGGGATTTTATGGCTCTGCCGCGGCTGGTTCCCCCATGGCAGATGTGGCAAGCCATTCAAATGTCCGTTGACTTCAGTGGGATCTTGGGGAGGGTCCAGAAAATTCTGGCCAATGTTTCTCATAAGAGACAGTTAGCAAAGGTTGGAGTGCATGGAATTTAAGGCAATATAAAGCCACATATCCAAATTTGATGATGACCCAAGGATAGGTGGCATTGTATAAGCAGTGTCGATAGAAGTGTAACATTACAAAGAGATATTGATAGATTAAGTGATAAAAACAAAAAACTGCGGATGCTGGAAATCCAAAACAAAAACAGAATTACCTGGAAAAACTCAGCAGGTCTGGTAGCATCGGCGGAGAAGAAAAGAGTTGACGTTTCGAGTCCTCATGACCCTTCAACAGAACTAGGTGAATCCAAGGAAGGGGTGAAATATAAGCTGGTTTAAGGTGTGTGTGTTTGGGGGGGGGGGCGGGGGGGTTGGGTGGTGGAAGAGAAGTGGAGGGGGGTGGTGTGGTTGTAGGGACAAGCAAGCAGTGATAGAAGTGATACTATCCCAAACCCCCCCACCACCACCCACCCACACACACACACACACCTTAAACCAGCTTATATTTCACCCCTTCCTTGGATTCACCTAGTTCTGTTGAAGGGTCATGAGGAATCGAAACGTCAACTCTTTTCTTCTCCGCCGATGCTGCCAGACCTGCTGAGTTTTTCCAGGTAATTCTGTTTTTGATAGATTATGTGAATGGGCAAAACTTTGGCAAATGGATTTCAGTGTAGGCAAATGTGAGATCAGCCAACTTAGACCTAAACAAGATAGAAAAGGGCACTTTATATATGTTGAAAAAGCTAGAAATAGTGGAGGTATAAAGAGACTTGAGTGTCCAGTTACGTAGATTGTAGGCACAGAAAATAATCAAATAGGCTTTTATATCTAGAGGAATAGAATACAAGTGGGTTCAAGTCATGCTTCAGTTGTACAGAGCGCTGGTTAAACTACGCCTGGAATACTGAGAGTATTTCTGCATACTACACCTTTGTAAGGTTGGACTGGCCTCAGAGAGAGTGCAAGCACGGATTTACCTGAACTTCATGGGTTAGGTTATGAAGGGAGATTAAACAAATTTAGCTTGTATTCTCTGGAATTTAGAAGATTATGGGGTAATTTGACTGAAATTTTCAAGATATTAGGAGAAACAGATAGGCTAGAGAGAGAGAGAGATATCCACTAGCTGTGTGTCCAGTACTGGGGGCATGGTCTAAAAATAGAGTCAAACCTTTCAGGGCTGAAATTAGGAAACATTTCTTCACACAAATGGTGGTAAAAGTTTGGAACTCTTGTGCAAATGGCAATTAATGCTAGATCAACTGTTAAATGCAAAACTGAGGTTGATAGATTTTTCTTAATCAAAGATATGAAGGGAAATGGGGCAATATAATGTCCAACATAATTTCTATTATCTGCTACATGCAGATAATTTTAATGAAAAATGCCAGTTACCTAAGGGTTCTGTGCTTTCAAACAATCAAAGCGATGATGCGGGTGTTGAGGTATCGTGAGAGATGCGGGAACGTGCAAATCGAGTGAGCAGCACCAAGGCAACACAGTTCTGCAGAATAGTGGGAGGCCGAGACCAGAGTGAGGGCAGGCCACGGATAACAACTTCCCATGAGTTCGACAAATTTTCCTAACCCTAACCCTAGGGCCGCATCCTGCTGCTGCTAGTATACCAGCAGTAGGTGGGCCTGTCGCCATGTGGGGAGCATGATAAGCAATCCATGCAGGGTTGCTTGTGGTCTCCTTGGAGGACCCTCATTCAAAGGGACTCAGTGCCTGAATAAGGGATCCGATATCAGGAAGGGCCTGCCGGGAGCCACCCTGCTACCCTCTTGCCATTACTTACCTCTGGCCTGGATCACCCCATGATCCTGGGCCTTGGGTGGGTGTATTTCCTATGGTAGTCATCATCTCACTGGTGGCGCTGCTGAACAAAAGAACTGCCAGCTTCTCACTGGCGGATGGGGTCCTGATCCCACAGTAGGCCTGCCAATGGCCTGTTATGGCTGTGGGGGGCCCTTGTTTAACGTCAGTCTGTTCGGGTCCAACATTTCTTTTGGGGAGGGTGCAACCAGTATGCTCCCCACCCACAAAGACCAGCCCCCGGTAGTCATAAACTGCACTCCCTCCAAGGCCTTCCTAAGGTGTGGTACCCATAGCTGCTCGCAGTACTCCAAATGTGGTCTAACAAGGATATTTTTGGCTTAAGCATGACTTATACCCCTTTGTATTGTAGACTTCTAAAGGCCAACATTCCATTAGCCTTTCTGATTATTTTATGTACCTGTGCAAATTTTAATCATCTATGTACTTGGACTAGGGAAAATCCAAAGATATTCGATAAGTGTGTCAATGGGAAGAGGATAACCAGGGAAAGAGTAAGGCCCATAAGGAACCAAGAGGGCAATCTGGGTGGAGCCAGAGGACATCACTAGAGTGTTGAATTAATACTTTTCATCCTTCTTCACCCAAGAGAATGAGGATGAAGGTATCAAACTCGGGGGTAGACAGACTGCAAGGTTCTTAAGCAAATTGATATAGGGAGTGACAAGGTATTGGAGGTGTTGGCAGGCTTAAAAGTGGACAAATCTCCAGGTCCAGATGATTTGTGTCCCAGACTGCTGAGGCAGGCAAAGGAGGAGATCGCAAGGACTCTGACCCAAATGTTTAATTCCTCTCTGGCCACGGGGGAGGTGCCAGAGGACTGGAGAACAGCTAATGTGGTTCCAATATTTAAAAAGGGTTGTAAAGATAAGCCAGGGAACTACTGGCCAGTGAGTCTCACGTCAGTGGTAGGGAAACTATTAGAGAAAATTTTGAAGGAGAGAATCTATCTCCACTTGGAGAGACAAGGTTTGATCAGGGATGGCTTTGTCAGAGGGAGGTCATGCCTAACAAATTTGATTGAATTTTTTGAGGAGGTGACCAAATGTGTAGATGAGGGTAGTGCAGTTGATGTAGTTTACATGGATTTCAGCAAAGCCTTTGACAAGGTCCCACATGGGAGACTTATAAAGAAGGCAAATGCACATGGGCTACAAGTTAATTTGATAAGGTGGATTTAAAATTGGCTTAGTTGTAGGAGACAGAGGGTGATGACAGAAGGATGATTTAGTGACTGGAAACCAGTGTTCAGTGGTGTACCACAGGGATCTGTGCTGGGTCCCCTATTATTTGTCATTTATATAAATGACATAGATGATTATGTCGGGGGGTAGGATTAGTAAGTTTCTGGATGACACAAAGATTGGCCGGGTGGTTAATAGTGAGGTTGAGTGTCTTGGGCTACAGGAAGATATAGAAGGGATGGTCAAATGGGCGGATGGAACTTAACCCTGAAAAGTAAGAGGTGATACACTTTGGAAGGAGCAATTTGACAAGGAAGTATTCAATGAAATGCATGACACTAGGAAGTTCTGAGGAACAAAGGGTCCTTGGTGTGTGTGTCCATAGATCTCTGAAGGCGGAGGGGCATGTTAGTGGGGTGGTGAAAAAGCTATATGGGACACTTGCCTTTATCAATGGAGGCACAGATTACAAAGTAGGGAGGTCATGTTGGAGTTGTATAGAACCTTGGTGAGGCCACAGCTGGAGTACTGTGTGCAGTTCTGGTCGCCACATTATAGGATGGATGTGATTGCACTGGAGGGGGTGCAGAGGAGATTCACCAGGACGTTGCCTGGGATGAAACATTTAAGTTATGAAAAGAGGTTGGATAGACTTGGGTTGTTTACCTTGGAGCAGAGAAGACTGAGGGGCCACCTGATCGAGGCTTACAAGATTATGAGGGGCATTGACAGGATGGATAGGGAACAGCTGTTCCCCTTAGTTGAAGGGTCAGTCACGGGGACATAAGTTCAAGGTGAGGGGCAGGAGGTTTGGGGGGACGTGAGGAAAAACTTTTTTACCCAGAGGGTGGTGACGGTCTGGAATGCGCTGCCTGGGAGGGTGGTGGAGGCGGGTTGCTTTACATCCTTTAAAAAGTACCTGGATAAGCACTTGGCATGTCATAACATTCAAGGGTATGGGCCAAGTGCTGGTATATGGGATTAGGTAGGTAGATCAGGTACTTCTCACGTGTCGGTGCAGACTCAATGGGCTGAAGGGCTTCTTCTGCACTGTGTGATTCTGTGACTTCCAAATCTCTCTTGACCTCCAGTGTTCCTAGCTTTTCATTATTTGGAAAGTACTCTGTTCTATCCTGCTTAGATCCAAAGTGAATGAGTTCACATTTGCCTACACCAAAATCCATTTGCAGTTTTATCCATTCACTTAATCCATCAATATCTCTGTAATTTAATGCTTCCATCTACACTGCTTACAATGCTACCTATCTTTGTGTCACTGGCAAATTTGAATATGTGGCTTTCTATCCCATCACCCAAGATGTTAATAAATAGTTGAGGCCCCAAAACAGATGGAGGACATTACTACTTACATCCCACCAACTAGAGTAGGGACAATGGGTGGTTACTCTATATCTCTTGTCATTCAGCCAATTTCTTAAACAGGTCTATTGCCTTAAATTCATGGAATTCAACTTCAGCTAACAGTCACTTATGACAAACTTTAAAATTGCCTTTTGGATGTCCAAATAAATAAGGTCCATAAATATTTCCCTGTCCTACTTAAGCCAATACTTCAAAAAATTCAAGTAGGTTCATCAGATATGACCTACCTTTATAAATCTGTACTGCCTCTCTCTGATCAGCTGAAAATTTTCAAGATGCTTAGCAATGCTATTCTTATTATAGACTAGTAATTTCCGACAACAAATGTAATTACTAAATAATATAATTCCTTGGTTTTCCTCTCTCATCCTTCTTAAATAACAGCATGACATGCATAATCTTCTAATCTAAAGGAACAGTTCCTGAATAGAGGGAACTTGTTAGGGCATCTGCAATGTTCTCACGTCCTCTAAACCTTGTGTGGAATTTGTTACGCGTTAGTGCTATTATTTGCTTCATTACTGTTATTTTGTTTATATTAATTTTGGTGAGTCACTGATTTAATATTAACTTCCTTGGAATTTCCACTTGCTGACCTCTTTCTCTGTTGTCAATACCAATGTAAAGTAATTATTCAGCATGCCACTATTTCCTTATTTTCATTGACAATATCACCATTCCCACAGTGCTCCTGACCAGGTCATTTTTTTTCTAATTTAATTGTAGAAGATTTGAGTTGATTTACCTTTGTAAGTTTCTTCTGATCCATCCTTTTTTTGGTTCTTATTCTCTGTGTTGTGACTCTTTGCTGTTCTTTGTGCTTATCCTATTCACCCCAATCTATGCTACTTCTGGCACTTTGTATGAGTCATAGAGCATAACAGCACAGAAGAAAGCCATTCAGCTTATTTGTCTAATGTTGGCTTTTCCATGTTTAGTTTTGCATGTTTTTATTTGGCATGTTTGGCTCTTGCCTCTTAGGAGTATAAACTGGCTGATTCACATTATGTTCTACGTCAAACAACTACTGAGCTTCTGTCATTTTATTGATTAACAGATTTGGCCAGTTTACTGGGGGCAATCTCTGTTTCACCCGAGAATTTTAGTAACTGTTTAATGTTTCTTTGGAACTCCCTTCCTCAAAAGTGGTGGAAACAGAGTCTTTGAATATTTTTAAGACAGAAGTAGCTAGACTCTTGATAACCGGGGTGAGGGGGGCGGGGTGTGCAAGGTTATTGGGGGTAGATGGGACCATGAAGTTGATGTTACAATCAGATCAGCCATGATCGTATTGAATGGCAGAGTAAGCTCAAGGGGCTGAGTGGCCTACTCCTCCTCATTCGTATGTTTTTCCCTTTCAAATGCTATGTCAAACTGGATCATATCATGATCGTTATTAGCTAAATGTTCATGCACTGGTTGACCATTTAACTAAATCTATCTCACTGATTATTCTCTCTCTCTCTCTTCAGGTATGATGGCTTGAGAGGGCATTGGGGACCATGGACTTCCACGTTAACCTTCCTCTATAGGCATGGATCATCTTTGCTGGTCATTACTAAATCTAACATGGCAGTTTCCCTTGTTGGTTTTAGGTTGTTTGGAGGAACACAGTGAAGGACTGTAGGTCTGGAGGAGGTTACAGAGGTAGGGAGGGGCAAAGCCATGTAGAGATTTGAACACAAGGATGGCAATGAAACTGCCACAATGAAATTTCAGACTTTAAGGTTAATTCTTTTTCTCTCCCAGGTGCTGCCTCACCTGCTGAGTATTTCCAGCAATTTGTGTTTTTATTTTGAATAAGAACTTTAAATTTGGATCGTTGCTGGCCTGAAAGTCAGTGTTGATCAGCAAGCATAGGGTTGATGAGCAAATGGGACTTCATGCAAATCATACAGCCAGCCAGGAGAGCTTTGGAATAGTCAAGACTGAAGCAGGAATGAAGGTTTTAACTGAAGATGGGTTGAAGCAGCGATATTACAGAGGTTCCAGTTGGTAGTTCAGTGCAGAAGACATAGTTAAATAGGCACCAAGTTTACAAACAATCTGAGGCAGTGGGAGTGGCCAGATAGCAGGGTGAAATTAGGTAATGGAATGGAGTTTCTGATGGGGGCTGAAGACAAAATGGTCTTCCCAATACTTAATTGGAGAAAATATCTGTTCATCCAATTTTGGATGACAGACAAGAAAAATCAGATGTAGTGGAAGGGTCATGAGAGGTGGTGGTTAGAGAGAAGTGATATCATCCACACACATATAGAATCTGATGGTATGTTTTTCAATGATTCTGTCCAGAGGCACCTTGCAGATAAGAAATAGAAAGTCAAGGGTAGATTCTTAGGAACCTCCAGAGGTAACGTTGCAGGAGCAGGAAGAGAAGCCACTCCAGGAGAAATTCTAAATAGAACACTAGCAACAATGTAAATACTCAGTACTGCATTGATTATATGCACCTAAATCGGAATAGGGCTTGAACCCACAACATTCTGAATTTGAGTTGGATGTTCTGCACACTGACAATGCTACCATAAAATCCATTAATAACATTGTGTCCACTATATTTGGCATTATATTTACTCATTATAACTACTCATTAAAATGATCAGTTTCACAACCTTCCATAAACCAAAATGGTTTGGGAATTATTCCTTTGCTCACACTAAATGATCGACAGTTGATTAGTTTGTAAAATTTTCCTACATTTCTTCCACCTAAGGTATTGATTTTCAAACATGGACTTTTGGTACAGCCTTACCCTCTGGGAGTACATATCTGTAAAATGTAATTTTAATTATCAACCTTTACTTCCCAGAATCATGTTTCACCTATCTTCTCAAACAGTGGTATTACTTAGTGATTTCTCAGTTCTCCAGTACAACACTTGTGAGCAGAGATTAGTTACATTTTTACTACAACAGCTCCTTATTTTGTTTATTTTCCCTTTTTTTAAAAATACCTTTTTTCTTATGTTCCTTTCACCTCCAGTGTCCCACTGCCCACTTTTAAAGAGAGAAAATTTAAAAATTCTGATTGTCAGAAACTTACTCCAAATAAACCTTTCAATCAATTGAGGCTCAGAGCTCAAGATTATTCTGGTCACCCATGATGCTGATGCATTTTTAATAATCTGAATCCCATTTGTGAACCGAAATCTGGTTAGTTCTTTCTTATGAACATACAAATTAGGAACAGGAGTAGGTCATTCGGCCACTCAAGTCTACTCTGTCATTTGATAAGAATTGGCTGATCTAATTGTGGCCTCAACTCCCCCTATACCCTTGTCTTCTTTGTTAGTCAAGAATCTATCTACCTCTGCCTTAAAAAAATTTAATGATCCTGCCTCCACCCACTCTCTGGGAAACAGAATTCCATAGGCTTAGGAGCCTCAGAAAACATTTCTCCTCATTGCTGTCTTAAATGGGAGGCCCCATATTTTTAGACTGCGTCCCCTAGTTCTCGTCTCTTCCACAAGAGATAGTATCCTTCCAGCAATTACTCTGTCAAGTCTCTCAGGGTCTTACATGTTTCAATAAGGTCACTTCTCATTCTTCTAAACTTCAATGGATACAGGCGTAACTGTCCAGACTTTCCCTATAAGATAACCCCTTCATTCCAGGATTCAGTCAAGTGAACCTTCTTGAAATGCAATTAAGTCCTTTCTTAAGTAAGGAGACCAAAACTGTACACAGTACTCTAGATGTGATCTCACTAATGCCCTGATAACTGTAGCAAAACATCCCTACTTTTATGTTCCATTCCCCTTGCAGTAAATGACAATAGTCCATTTATCTTCCTCATCACTTGTTGTACCTGCATAATAACTTTTTGTGATTCATGTACAGTACCAGGACACCCTGATCCCTCTGTACTGCAGAGTTCTGCATTCTCTCTCTATTTATACTCCACCTGCCAAATTTTTGCCGAGTCACTTAACAGCCATATTTCCAGATTCCTTTTGTCCTCTTCTCAGCTTATTTTCCTACCTATTTTTGTGCCATCAGCAAATTTAGTAACTATATATTTGGTCCCTCCATCCAAGTCATTATTAAGATTTGTTATTCCATTTCCCATGCCAGCTTACCTTTTTGGCACTGCTATACTTATTCGGATGGGTTTTCCTCCTAATCCTTTGCTGTTCTGACATTCTTCCAAAGCTTTTTTCTGTTCTGCTTCATCAGAAAACCTGACAAACCCAAAACCTCTAATAAAGGAAAAAGAACAAAGAACTGTTACATTGCATCACATTGCATGGAATGAACTGACTTGAATCAACAGATTGTAAATAGTTTGATCCACATAATATTAGAGTTATTACTTTACATCTGAGGTATCATCAGTCCAAGTATTTGGTGTCCTTGTTAATCCTAGCTGGGACAAAAAGAACGTTCTTATTCAATGTATGGCATGATTTTCATTAGCCATTGTGGTTTATAAAAACGGGCTGTTTCATAGCACATGACAAAATGGCCATTTAATAATCATTAAGTTACAACTAAATTTCAGTGTTTAATACCAAAACATATAAATTACATTGATAATTGCAGTTTGCTGAGATGTCTTTCCTGTTAAGGTCTCTGTAGAAGTATACAAGAACTTTAAGTATTGATATCACAAAGCAGTTACAGTACCTTGAGTTCCCAGATGTGTCTGTCACCACTTTTCCACCTCTACAAGATGGATATTTTTTCACAAAGTAATCATACAGATGAAAATCATCAACTTCAGAAGAGAGATCACCCACAAATATGGAATATTCCTGTCTGTTGAATAAGACATATTTGCAGTGAAAATGCAGCTGGAGTGAAGGGTGACAGAAGCAATAAATTCTGCATTCCAACAATTGACCTTAGAAAGATGATGCACTTTGAAAGTGTTTCTATAAAGTTTAATTGTAAACATTATATAAAAAAACACTAATATGCTCATATTAAATGCAAAGGTTCAAACTAATATGTATATAAAAGCTTGAGGTTATCTGTTTTCTGTTTTTCACCTTGGTACAGATATTAGTGGGGTATAAAGCAAAAGTTAAATCCTTGTGTAGATTTCTCGGGGTCTCCACTGCCCTGAACAAACAGCTACCATATTAAACTATCAGGGGCATTTAAATTGAGTATAAGTGATTCAGGAGTGTCTTCTGATTTCAGGAGTATCTCCTGGCAAGTCAACTTACAAGTTATGCCCAACACCTCCAGATGGAGTTTTTTTTATTACACTTCTGTATAATCAATCAGGAAGTCACCTAGCTGATGTTTATCAGACTGTCGTCAAAAGATTCTGCAACTAGTGACCATTACATTCTCTCAGGCCTGCAGCAGTCCAATTTCCTCCTTTGATTTGAGGTGCAAATCAGGGGTATCCTTGCACTAGGGGCTTGAATGACTTGAATTCTGAAATGCATGCAAATTCACATCAATTCAGGTGAAGCTATTTCATTACTCCAGCTGTGCTTGGTAGAATGGTGGAAAATAAGCATCTTTGTTTTTAAAATGTTAATTGAATTACACCTTCCAATGACATTGCACCTCAAATTGTGGCCTTATGAGATAACCATTGAGCAAAAAATGCTGAACTGGGTCATGTTTTGTCCACAAGAAGCAGGACAAATCAAATCCGGCCAACTATCATCCCACCAGCTAACTCTTAAACATCAGCAAAGTGCCGCAAGGTGTTGTGGATAGCACTATCAAACAGCACTTATGTGGCAATATCCAGCTTGCTGATACTCAGCTTGGGTTCCACCAGGTCACTCAGCTCCTGACCTCATTACAACATTGGTCCAAACATGGACAAAAAAGCTGAATGCAAGAGGGGAGGTGTGAGTGACTGCCCTTGATATCAAAGCCGCATTTGATTGAGTGTGGCATCAAGCAGTCCTGGCAAAACTGAAGTCAATGGGCATAGGTAGAAAACTCACCACTGGTTGGAATCATGCCTAACACAAAGGAAGATGGTTGTGGTTGTTGAAAGCAAATGATCTCAATCCCAGGACATCACTACAGGCATTCCTCGAGGTAGTGCCCTAGTGTCTTTAGCCGGTTCATCAATGATCTTCCCTCCATCATAAGGTCAGAAGTGGGGATATTCACAAACGATTGCTCAATGTTCAGAGCCATTCACAACTCCTCAGTTAATGAAGCAGTCCATGTCTATATTCAGCAAGACCTTGACAACATTCAAGTTTGGGCTAATAACGTTCATAGCACACAAGTGCCAGGTAATGAAAGTCTCCAATAAAAAAGAATCTACTCTTGACATTCAAGGCACTATCATCGCTGAATCATTGACCCAAAACTGAACTGGACGAGTTACGTAAAAACAATGGCTACAAGAGCAGGTCAGAGGCTGGGAATTCTGCAGCGAGTAGCTCACTACTGACTCCCCAAAGCCTGTCCCAAAGAGTGTGATGGAATACTCTCCACTTGCCTGGTGAATGTGGCTCCAACGACACTCAAGCTCAACACCATTTAGGATGCATGGACTGCAATGGTTCAAGAGGGTGGCTCACCACCACCTTCTCAAGGGCAATTAGGGATGGGCAATAAATGCTGGCCTAGAAAGAGAAGTCCACATCCCGTGAAAGAAAAAAAGAAAGGACAAAGCAGCCCATTTGATTCACACCCTATCCACCATGTTAAACATTCACTCTTCTACCAGTGAAGCACAGTGCCAGTAGTGTGTACAATAAACAAGATGCACTGTAGCAACTCGCCAAGGTTCCTTCAACAAACACCTGTGAGTCATTTTGACTCGGAACTATATTATCGTTCCTTCACTGTCACTGGATCAAAATCCTGGAACTCCCTAATAGTATTGTGGGTGTACCTGCAAAACCAGATGAACTAAAGCAGTTCAAGAATGTGGCTCACCACCACTTTCTCAAGGGCAATTAAGGATGAATAACAAGTGCTGGCGTAGCTAGTAACACTCACATTCCATGAAAGAATTAAAATAACACTTCTGTTAAGATAGCAGTTCAAGTGAATAAATACAAACAAATCAAAAACAGCACAAAGTAGCAATGAGGAAAGAATAAAAAGCAGAAGATCAAGCAATAAAATCCCTCAATTGTTTTTTTGAAAGCTCATGAACCAGTATGTGTCATGGAATCATCCAATCGAATTTAGCAAATAATTTGATAATGTTTGTCGTCAACATTTTCCTATTTCCACTAGATCATCATATGGAATTAGAATTAACATCTACGTTGCAGTAAAACATTAAAATTACAAACTTCTGGAAAATATTAACTTGGAAAAAATTACAAGAGCAAAATACTGTAGATGCTAGAAAAATGCTGGAAATACTCATCAGTCCAGGCAGCATCTGTGGAGAAAGAAATGAAGTCAGCAGCCTGAATTCTCGCTCCTGCATCCAGAGTGCAGAGTCGGGGCAATTCCTGGCTCAGCAAACCCAACAAGTGAAAAATTGCCCTAGAATTACAGATTTTCAATGCGGGCAGGCCAGGTTTTATAGGCATCATTGCAGGTGACCCCAGAAACAGTGTGGAGGCAGGCTAGACGGAAGGCCTGCTTCAGTGCATCAGCACTTCATCAAAGCAATAAGAAGAAATAATAAAGCAGAAAACAGCTCTCCAGTCTTCACCTCCTCACACACACATACTCCCTATGCCAACCTATGCAACTCTTCCCATCCCGCATGGCCCCTCATATCCTCCAAGACAACCTATGACCCTCTACACACTATCCTTTACCCATACACCTATCATACACCCAATATCCACCATGGGCACACCCAGGACCCATGCTGCAATTAAATTAAGTTCTTAAGTATCTAGTCGTGAACTCGCTATTTTTTTTAAAAACTCTGTGATAAAAACCCATTCACTACATTTTCCTTTAATCTCTTATGTCCTTTGACATTCAATGACATCATCTTCACTGAATCCCCCACTATCAACATCCTGGAGATTACTATTGACCAGAAACTGAACTGGACAAACCATATTAATACAGTGGCTACAAGAGCAGGTCAGAGGCTAGGAATCCTGCAACAAGTAACTCACCCCCTGACTCCCCAAAGCCTGTCCATCATCAACAAGGCGCAAGTCAGGAGGTGATGGAATACTCTCCACTTGCCTGGATGAGTGCAGCACCCAACAACACTCAAGAAGTTTGACACCATCAAAGACAAAGTAGCTGACTGATTGGCACCCCATCCACCACTTTCAACATTCATTCCATCCACCACCAACGCACAGTGGCAGCATCTACAAGGTGCATTGCAGGAACTTACCACACCTCCTTCTAAACCCAAGGCCACTACCATCTAGAAGGATGTGGGCAGTAGACACAGTGGAACACCACCACCTGAAAGTTCCCCTCCAAGCCACACAACTTCCTGACTTGGAAATATATCGCCGTTCCTTCACTGTCGCTGGGTCAAAATTCTAGAATTCCCTCCTGAACAGCACTGTGGGTGTACCTACACCACATGGAATGCAGCTGTTCAAGAAGACAGCTAACCACCACCTTCTCAAGGGCAATTAGAGATGGGCAATAAATGCTGGCCTAGCTACGGCTCCCCCCATTCCACGAATACATTTTTAAAAAGAGCGCCGGAATTCATAGCCCCATTTGGAGCTGTCAATCAAATTGTGAACTGACAGGCACCCCACTGTGATAATGAAAGGTTGTGAAATCAGTTATGCAGCTCTAATCCTGTAATTATAACCCTCAGGCAGAGGTGGAATGAAATAGCAAGCACTGAATTTTTTAACACAGCGGACAGTTTTTTAAAAATATATAAACGGCAGGAGTTTTAAATGCCTTGACAGCTTGACAACTCCCTTTTACAGTTCTGTTGACAGTTCCTTTTACTGGCTCTTCTTTAAAATTCTTTCATGGGCGTCACTGGAAAGGCCAGCATTTATTGCCCATCCCTAATTGGCCTTGAAGTGAGTGGCTTGCTCAGCCATTTCAGAGGGCAGTTAAGAGTCAACCACACTGATATGAGTCTGGAGTCACATATAGACCAGATAAAGACAGCAGATTTCCTTACCTAAAAGACATTACTGAACCAGATGGGTTTTTATGACAATTGGTGATGGTTTCATGGTCACCATTACTGAGACAAACTTTCAATCCCAGACTTATTTACTGAATTTAAATTCCACCAGCTGCCATGGTGGGATTCAAATCTATATCCCCCAGAGAATCAGCCTGGTCCTTAATGGATTATTAGTCCAGTGGCATTATCACCAAGCCACCGTCTCCTCCTTTTGACAGCTCTGTTGACAGTTCTTTTGAAAGCTCTCTTGAAAGCTCCTTTTGACAGCTCAAATGGGCTTGACAGTTCCAATGGGTTTATGCACTTTTTACATACATTCACGTCTACTTTTAAAAATCCCAAAGGGCACCTGACCTCCCACAAAGACGTACTGGGACCATATCCAAAAGGGTTCCCTACCTTTCCAAAGAGTTCCAGCAGCTTTAGACTTTCTCCTACCAGGTCTGAAGTGCACAAGTCATGTTTTGGACATCCCACGAGCAAAAATCAAATCAGCCTGAGGCAGCTGCACTTTACCATGTGCAGTTGTCTCTGTGAACCATGTATGTGCAACTTTGAACTTGCCCCCATCACTTGCTGTGAAAATAGTAGGTGTCATGTTCCAAGGCGGAACTTATGAATTCGGACCTCCACCACCATTTTAGTAACAACAGAGAAGCTTTTCATTTTTACAAAAACTCAGGCCTACGTTTCAAGTTGATTACCTTGCAGTAGAACTGGAAGAAGTTAGAGATGCCTTCCATCCTGTCACAACCTTACCTTTTTGTCTTTCCTCCCCTCCCACTGTACATGCTGCATATTGCTGACTTTTCTAGTGGGCCATAATTTCTGTAGAATGGCAATCAGAGTCAGATTGTCACTCCACTCCTAGTTATTTACCCTAAAATGAGGCCTGACCTTCCAACTCAGGCTGGATGAGAAAAGTGCAGCAGGTTCCCGAGGCCTTGTGTTGAGTGCAGCTGAGTTGGAGGAAGACACGCCCCTTTTATTACAGCACTCGCTGCCATAATCTGGTAGGTTTGAAGGTCCAGTCAATTTGAGAAACATAGGAAATAGGAGCAGCAACAGGTCATTTTGCCCTTCGAGCCTGCTCCACCATTCTCCTGTGCTCTCTCCATACCCCTTGACATAAATCTATTTCCTTCTTACCACAACCCTCAGTGGTAGAGAATTCCATAGATTCACACCCTCTGAGTGAAGAAGTTTCTCCTCATCTCAGTCCTAAATGGTCTACCCCGCATCCTGAGACTGTGACCCCTTGTTCTAGACGCTCCCCCAGCCAGAGGAGATATCATCCCTGCATCCAGCCAGAGGAGATATCATCCCTGTCAGAATTTTATATGTTTCAATGAGATCCCTTCTCACCCTTCTCAATTCCAGTGAATACAGGCCTAATCGGCCCAGAAGCCAGGAAGACGGTAAGTTTGTAAGGTAAGAGGGTAGTAGATGTTGGGGATGGGGGGCATGGTCGGGTGGTCAGTGTGGAGGGGGCCGTTGGGAGGTCAGTGGTTCAGTGTTCAGTGGGAGTTCAAGGGTAATTGAGGGTGGGTAAGGTTGTCCAGCGTACTGGGGAGGGCATCCGGGGTTTTCGGTGTGTAGTTGGAATGAGAGGTGGGGTGGATAGTTGGGGGATGGGAGGGTAGTCTTGGGGGGGGGGGGGGGGGGTGTAGGCGGAAGGGGTGGAGGTAGTGTTGGAGGGGTGGGTGGGGGTGGTGTCAGAGGGCTTGGACTGCAGTCGGAGAGGATGGGGTGCAGTAGGAGTGGGTTAGAGGGTAGTTGGGAGGGTGGGGTTGTAGTTGGGGCATGGGCAAAGTAGTCGGGGGCACTGGGAGGGCAGCCTTGGGGTGTAGTTGGGGGCGTAGTTGTGGGGGGTACCGTGGAGTGGGGGGGGAGGGGTTCCTTGGAGGGGTGGGGGGTGAAGGGAGCCCCATGTGGGGGTTGGGGGGAGATGGGCAGGGGTGGGTGGGTTTGTACAAGAGATACCCAAAAGTTAGTAATGGTTTTAATACTTCTAACTTTTCCTGGATAACTATTACTGTAAGACAATCAGAACCATCTGAAGTTTGTAAATTAAACCCAAGTGCAGGGCAATTGTCTGACAGAAGTTTAACTTCCTGGGCAATTGCCATGCAATCTTTACATGGGGACTTCCAGTGTGGGGTGGGTACCCCAGCGCATCTTTGGGGTAGCCCCCAGGTACAACACCCCAGAGAACAGAAGTTTTGGCCCGAGTAAAGGCCAGAGAGGGTCAAGAGTTCCTTGAGTTTGTTCAGGAAAATCTTCCACACTAGTATGTTTCCAGTCTAATGAAGAAGGAGGCATTGCTGGACCTGATTCTTGGGAATGAGCTGGGCCAAATAGATTATGTATCAGAAGGGGAACATTTAGGGAACAATCATCATTGTATCATCAGGTTTAGCTTGGCTATGGAAAAGGACAAAGAGCAAACCACAGTAAGAATAATTAACTTGGGGAAAGCCAACTTCAATGGGGTAACGGAGGATCTGATCCAGATAAATTTAAATCAAACATTAACAGGCAAAACTGTAACTAAAGAAGAGATAGTTCAAGTAGAGTCGAGATATATTTCCATAAAGGGGAAAGGTAGGGCAAACATCTTCCTGGAAGACAAAAGGGATACAGATTAAGATGAAACAGAAACTGTGCTTATACAGATGCCAGGTGGATCATACAACTGAGAACCAGGCTGAATATAGAAAATTCAGAGTGGAACTGAATAAGGAAATAAGAGAAACAAAGAGTGAGTCTGAGAAGATGCCAACATCTAAAAGTCTTCTATAGGTACATAAATAGTATAAGGGCGATAATAGGAGGAGTGGGGCCGATTAGGAACCAAAAGGGGGATTTTATGCATGGAGGCAGGGGGAATGGCTGACATATTAAATTAATACTTTGCATCTGTTTTTCCCAAGGAAGAAGATGCTGCGCAGGTCACAGTGGAAGAGGAGGTAGTTCAGTCATTTGAAGGGTTTAACTTGATAAGGAGGATGTATTGGATAGGCTATCTGTACTTGAAGTTGATAAGGCACCAGGGCCAGATGAGAAGCATCCAAGGGTTTGAAGGAAGTGAGAGCAGAAATTATGGAGGCACTAACCATTTTTCAGTCTTCCTTAGACTCAAGGGTGGTGCCAGAGGACTGGAGAGTTGCAAATGTTATAGCTTTGTTCAAGAAAGGGTGTAACTCTATCAAGTACAAACACGTTTCCATTCTGTATTCATTCAGTAACTCCTTCGAGTACAAACACGTTTCCATCTGTTCCTATTCAGATGAAGTTATATTGTTTCATAGTTTACCATTGTGAGATTTGAACTCTTGATCTTGGGGTTACAAACCCAGTACCATAACCACTTGGCTATTTAGGCCAAGCCAGAAATGGTGTAACTCTTTCGAGTACAAACCCATTTCCATCTGTTTCAGATGAAGTTACATTGTTTCATAGTTTGCCATTGTGAGATTTGAACTCTTGATCTTGGGGTTACAAACCCAGTACCATAACCACTTGGCTATTTAGGCCAAGCAACACATTTCCATCTGTTCCTATTCAGATGAAGTTACATTGTTTCATAGTTTGCCATTGTGAGATTTGAACTCTTGATCTTGCGGTTACAAACCCAGTACCATAACCACTTGGCTATTCAGGCCAAGCAAAAATAGGTTCTCTGACAGTTTTTCATAGTTTGCCATTGTGAGATTTGAACTCTTGATCTTGGGGTTACAAACCCAGTACCATAACCACTTGGCTATTTAGGCCAAGCCAGAAATGGTGTAACTCTTTCGAGTACAAACCCGTTTCCATCTGTTCCTATTCAGATGAAGTTACATTGTTTCATAGTTTGCCATTGTGAGATTTGAACTCTTGATCTTGGGGTTACAAACCCAGTAACTCTTTCGAGTACAAACCCGTTTCCATCTGTTTCAGATGAAGTTACATTGTTTCATAGTTTGCCATTGTGAGATTTGAACTCTTGATCTTGGGGTTACAAAGCCAGTAACTCTTTCGAGTACAAACCCGTTTCCATCTGTTTCAGGTGAAGTTACATTTTTTCATAGTTTGCCATTGTGAGATTTGAACTCTTGATCTTGGGGTTACAAACCCAGTAACTCTTTCGAGTACAAACCCGTTTCCATCTGTTTCAGATGAAGTTACATTGTTTCATAATTTGCCATTGTGAGATTTGAACTCTTGATCTTGGGGTTACAAACCCAGTACCATAACCACTTGGCTATTTAGGCCAAGCCAGAAATGGTGTAACTCTTTCGAGTACAAACCCGTTTCCATCTGTTTCAGATGAAGTTACATTGTTTCATAGTTTGCCATTGTGAGATTTGAACTCTTGATCTTGGGGTTACAAACCCAGTAACTCTTTCGAGTACAAACCCGTTTCCATCTGTTTCAGATGAAGTTACATTGTTTCATAGTTTGCCATTGTGAGATTTGAACTCTTGATCTTGGGGTTACAAACCCAGTACCATAACCACTTGGCTATTTAGGCCAAGCCAGAAATGGTGTAAAGGTATGCCCAGCAACTACAGGTCAATCAGTTTAACCTCAGTGCTGCAGAAGCTTTTAGAAATGATAGTTTAGGACAAAATTAACAGTCACTTGGACAAACGTGGATTAATTAAGGAAAGCCAGTAGGGATTCGTTAATGGAAAATCGTGTTTAATTAACCTGCTTGAGTGTTTTGATGAGATAACAGAGAGGGCTGATGAGGGCTGAAACTTTTGAATTGTTATTTCTGATGCCCGATGATGCACTCCAGCTCCCCTATCCAGTTGATGTCATGCACATGGACTTCCAAAAGGCATTTGAGAAGTGTCACACAACAGACTTGTAAGCAAAGTTAGAGCTCAAGGAATAAAAGGGACAGTAGTATCACAGATACAAAACATTTTATAATGTAAAAAATTAGTTATTTTGTGTTAGGCCTGCAAGAAGTTTTTGATTTATTCACAAAGTGAGACACTACAAACGTACAACTCCAAACTGTACAACCAGTCTCAATAAGTGTCTCTTTATACCTCTTTTTGGCACCCAAATACCCTTTAAATCCCCATGTGAAAGGGGAACTGTAATGAGAACAAAAACTTTAAAGGAAACTTTTGAATTGTTATTTCTGATGCCCGATGATGCACTCCAGCTCCCCTATCCAGTGCCCATTGGTCATGGAAGGCTTCAAGCGTATCGGTGGACCCTGTTCCCTCTCCAGGGACATTCAGGTATGGATGTAACCACAGAAGAGAGGCAGGCTATCATAGAGTTATAGAGTCATAGAGGTATACAGCACAGAAACAGGCCCTTCGGCCCATTGTGTCCATGCCAGCCTATCTATTTTAATCCCATTTTCCAGCACTTGGCCCGTAGCCCTGAATGCCATGGCATTTCAAATGCTCATCTAAATGCTTCTTAAATGTTGTGAGGGTTCCTGCCTCTACCACCCCCTCAGATTCGAATCACCCTCTGGTTGAAAACATTTTTCCTCAAGTCCCCTCTAAACTTCCTGCCCCTTACCTTAAATCTATGCCGTCTGGTTATTGACATCTCCACCAAGGGGAAAAGTTTCTTCCTAGCTACCCTATCTATGCCCCTCATAATTTTGTATTCCTCTATCAGGTCCCTCCTCAGCCTTCTCTGCTCTAAGGGAAACAACCCTAGCCTATCCAGTCTCTCTTCATAGCTGAAACAGGCAACATCCTTGTGAATCTCCTCTGCACCCTCTCCAGTGCAATCACATCCTTACGATAGTGTGGTGACCACAACTGCACACACTACTCCAGTTGTGGCCTAACTAGCATTTTATACAGCTCCAACATAACCTCCCTGCTCTTATATTCTATGCCTCGGCTAATAATGGTAAGTATCCCATATGCCTCATTAAGCACCTTATCTACCTGAGCTGCTGCCTTCAGGGATCTATGGACATGTACACCAAGTTCCCTCTGATCCTCTGTACATCCTAGGGTCCTCCAATTCATTGCGCATTCCCTTGCCGTTTTAGTCCTCCTAAAAGGCATCACACTTCTCAGGATTAAATTCCATTTGCCACTGCTCTGCCCATCTTACCAGCCCATCTATTTCATCCTGTAATATAATACTTTCCTACTCACTATTTACGACACCACCAATTTTCATGTCATCTGCGAACTTATTGATCATACCTCCTATATTCATGTCTAAATCATTAATGTATGCTACAAACAGCAAGGGTCCCAGCACTGATCCCTGCGGTACACCAGTCATCACTTCCAATCACAAAAACAAACTTTGACCATCACCCTCTGCCTCCTGCCACTAAGGCAATTTTGGATCCAATTTGCCAGATTGCCCTGGATCCAATGGGCTCTTATCCTCTTGACCATTCTCCCATGCGGGACACAAACCATCTGTCTCTTTATGTGCACAAGTAACCATCCAATGAGTGTCCCCCACCTCTCTACACTTAACCTTAATTTATATAATTAACACATGGGAGGTGCAGTTTTCATTTTGTTCCTGTAGAACTATAATACTTAGAGGACATACCAACACAATGTCACTGACAGCCAAAAAAGCAGGAATGGCATGTTCTAGCCCCTCCAGAAAAATGATATAATGCCTGTCCATAGTTTGTATCATGTGCAGTGTTACTTTATAACTTGTATATTGTGCATTGCTGGTTTACATAGTAACACATTGCAAATGTATATAAATTTAATAAACTAGTACTAGTACAGTACTAGTCTACAGATTCTAAATTGTGTGGGGATGGTCTATAGTTTAGAGTACGTAGGGCTTGTTAATTTATTTGAAAGTACTTTTTACTGAATGGATAATATCACAACAGTCAGGCTTGGACTGATACGTGGCAAGCTACATTCGTGCCACACAGGTGCCAGGCAATGACCAAGGGAGAATCCAACCATCTCTCCTTGACATTCAATGGCATTACCATTGCTGAATCCTCCACTATTAATATCCTGGGGGTTAACATTGACCAGAAATTGAACTGGACCAGCTGTGGGTACAAAGGCAGGTCAGAGGCTGGGAATTCTGCAGCAAGTAACTCACCTCCCGACTCCCCAAAGCCTGTCCACCATATACAAGGCACAAGTTAGGAGTGTGATGGATGAATGCAGCTCCAACAATGCTCAAGAAGCTCAACGCCTTCCACTTGGTTGGTGCACCCATCTACCACTTTCAACATTCATTCTCTCCACCACAGTGGCAGCAGTGTGTACCATCTACAAGAAGCACAGCAGCAACACACCAAGACTCGTTCGACAGCACCTTCCAAACCCACAGCCTCTACCACCTATAAGAACAAGGGCACGGGAGCACCACCACCTGACCACCTCCAAGCTCCCCTCCAAGCCACACACCATCCTAACTTGGAACCAGATCAACGCTCCTTCACTTTCGCTGGGTCAAAATCCTGGAACTCCCTCCCTAACAGCACTGTGGGTGTACCTACAACACATGAACTGCAGCGATTCAAGAAGGCAGCTCACCACCACCTTCTCAAGGACTATTAGGGATGGGCAATAAATGCTTGCCTAGCCAGTGATGCACTCATCCCGTGAAAAGAGTTCTTAAAAAATTACTTTAAACAAAAAAAACTTTGCTATTGTGCTGAACATCTGCGTCATTGGTACAACTCAATTGCAAATTTTAAAGGGCTGTAGTTTTACAATTGGATTAGAATTTTCTTGACTTCCATTATTAGAGTAGTTTTTTTCACATTAAAGGTCTCCAACTAGTCTGCTTTTGCACCTAATGAAACTTGGTGTAAATGGAAAATAATGGAATACGGAGAAAAAAAGAAGTTAAAACGGACAAAAAAATACATACCCTGCATCTGGTTTTTTTCCATAGGTTGCATAATTTAACTTGAATTTCTTGGGCTGTACATTTGAAACAAGGAAAATTAAGATTACATAGATATCAATTTTTAAATAAGTAAAACGAAAGACTGCACTAATAAAGCACCTTTCATGATTACAGGACATCTCAAAGCATTTACATCCAACGAAGAAGTTCTGAAGTGTTGTCATTGTTATAATATAGGAAATGCAGCCAGCCAATTTGCAAATAGCAAGGTCACACAAACAATAATGTTATAATGATCAAATAAACTGTTTCAGTGGTGTTGATTGAGGGATAAATAATGATCTGGACACTGGGGGGTAACTCCCCTGCCCTTCTTTGAAATAATACCATGGGATCTTTTACGTACACCTGAGAGGGCAGATAGGTCCTCAGTTTAATGTCTCATCTGAAAGATGGCACCTCCAACAGTGCAGCACTTCCTCAGTACCACACTGGAGTGTCAGTCTTGATTTTGTACTCAAGTCCTGGAGTGAGAGTTAAACGCACAACCTCTGACTCTGAGGCAAGAGTGCTACCAACTGAGCCATGGCTCCATACAACAATGATAAATGTCTAATGAAGTGGTTTACCGGATTTGAACCTGGCAAAGGCTTCCCATTCAGTTTATGGAGACAACGATCAGCGCTGGTTTGGTCAGCTAACTCCACAAAGCAATATCCTGCGAGTGTTCTGAAACCAAACCAGACATGAATGTACAGAGTACCAACATCTACAGATCCATGGAGAGCAATACAATCACAATTCTTTTTCACTGCAATACTTAAAAAGGCTTCAAAGCTGAATGTTAATTAAGCAGCGCAAAAAAAATTCATATTATGATCTGTAGTAGTTTTGGTAACAGCACTTAGCAAAGTCTTTCCTGTGAATAAAATTTTTCTAGGGTAGCATTTTACAAGTCTAAGACACTGTCCACTAACTCAGCCACCTAGCTATTCCTCATAACATGAGTGCTGACAGGATACTTAAACCTAAGATGCCAACACAGGATCACTGTACTGAAACTTTAACTCTGTTTCTCTCCACAGACGCTACCTGACTTGCTGAGTATTTCCAATATTTTCTGTTTTTGTTTCAGCCAAGATCATCATGCCTGCACTTGACATGCATACACACACATTGTCCAGCAATGAAATCCCGAGCCCACATTCCACACCAAGAGTGCTGATAAAATTTGTCCCCCTTTCCAGCTTAATTCAGTTTATTTAGCACATGTGGGGATCATAGCCTTGTGGCATTTCCTGGTCTACATAGCTTAGTACTGGATGCTCTCCTTTCAAGGACTCTACTAAGCTATTGTTATGACCTAGCAGTTGGTAGAGTTATTTAAAAATCCCAGAGGGAAACTTAAAAATATATGTTTGACAGTTGTTTAAAGTGATATGTTTGAGATGAAACTATAAATTCAGGATCATAGAACCATAGAAAAGTTACAGTATAGAAGGAGGCCATTTGGCCCATCTTGTCCAGGCCAACCCGAGGACACCCAGGTGCCCTTTCTAATCCCACCTTCCTGCACCCGGCCCATAGCCCTGCAGCTTACAGCACTTTAGGTGCAGATCCTGGTACTTTTTAAAAGAGTTTAAAGTTTCTGCCTCTACCATCAACTTGGGCAGCGAATTCCAGACACCCACTACCCTCTGGGTAAAAAAGTTCTTCCTCATGTCCCCTCTACACCTTCTGCAACTTATCTTGAATCTATGTCCCCTGGTTCTAGAATTCTCCTTCAAGGGAAACAATTTTATCCTGTCCATTCTATCGATTCATACCACCAGTTCTCAAGAGGTTTTATATTAAACTAAATGAAATATTTTAGTAATTTACACAAGTTAAATATATACACAAGGTTACTAATTACTACTACCATAACTTTTAACAAATTCCCAAACTAATCTCCATTAAGGCAACAGCACGCATAGACTTAACCAGACCTCAGGCAAAGCATTTTCACCTTGCAAATTCAAAATGAGGTTCCTTTCACTTTGGTTCCTGTGGAGACCATTATAGGTTTACAGTTACTTTAATCTTACATTGCATCTGCCCTGCACACACAAAACTCCTATCCTTATACCTAGCATATCTCATTGAATGTAAATTCTCATTGTATCACTAGCCTCTTCAAACTTCACCCCTTCTAATAATAAAAACACCTTTCATAGTACCAATTTTATTAGTAAAATAAGCATATTGCTTGGTCTCTGCTAGCTAGGTGACAGATTTCACCCCACTTCTTGAATGCTCTATTCAAAAAAATGCAAATGCACCCTACCTCTCTTAAATTTCAAAACTAATACACATCAAAGCACCCAGACTAGCTGGCTTTAATCTAATTAAGACACATCCACAAACTTAACTTCTATTTTAAAACAGAAATGTTTTCCAATAATATTATATACATTAATAGCTTCAGGACATCCCCCCTCCCTGTTGAAAAATGAACCGTCATAATTCTAAAAGATGGCTTAATCTTAATAACCGATCTCATACTATCTTTTTTTATTCATCCACAGGATGTGGGCTTCGCTGGCTGGGGCAGCAATAATTGCCCATCCCTACTTGCCCTTGAGAAGGTGATGGTGAGCTGCCTTCTTGAACCGCTGCAGTCCATTTGGTGTAGATGCATCCACAGTGCTGTTAGGAAGAGAGTTCCAGGATTTTGACCCAGCGACAGTGAAGGAATGGCGATATATTTCCAAGTCAGGATGGTAAGTGGCTTGGAGGGGAACTTCCAGGTGGTGGTGTTCCCATCTATCTGCTGCCCTTGTCCTTCTAGATGGTAGTGGTTGTGGGTTTGGAAGGTACAGTCGAAGAAGGCTTGATGAATTCCTGCAAGATGGTACACACAGCTGCTACTGTGCGTCAATGGTGGAGGGAGTGAATGTTTGTGGATGTGGTGCCAATCACACAGGCTGCTTTGTCTTAGATGGTTGTCAAGTTTCTTGAGTGATGTGGAAGCTGCACACATCCAGGCAAGTGGGGAGTATTCCATCACACTCCTGAATTGTGCCTTGTAGATGGTGGACAGGCTCTGAGGAGTCTGGAGGTGAGTTACACGTCGCACAATTCCTAGCCTCTGACCTGATATTGTAGCCACAGTATTTATATGGCTAGTCCAGTTCAGTTTCTGGTCAATGGTAACGCCGAGGATGTTGATAGTGGGGGATTCAGTGATGGTGATGCCACTGAACAACAAGGGGTGATGGTTGGATTCTCTCTTGTTCTCCTATACTTGTCAGAGATACCTTGTATCTCCTATATTAATTACGCTATTACATTACCAGATGCATGCATTAAAATAACAATATATATACACAAGTCCTTGGTATCAACAGAAATCACTCCAATTCAGTGTTCAGGGTTTTAAAAATGTCCAAGTTTCCATTAAGCTTCAGACTCTTGATAACGCATCTTGCGAACAGATTTTCCCTTCCAGCAATATGTATAAGCTGTAGATGGTTGTAATAGACTCCATCTGAAAAGCCTTGCCCTTTTGTCTTGAAATTTGTCCAAAAATGTCAAAGGATTATGGTCTGTATAAACAAGTGTTTCTGATGCATTGTTTGCAACATAAATTTCAAAATACTGCAATGCTAACACCAAACTCAGTCTCTTTTTCAATCGTTGAATATCTTCTCAATTGTACATTCAGCTTCCATGAAAAATGTTATCGGTTTTTCAATTCCAGTGTCATTTTCTTGTAACAGTACATCCCCAATGCTTATATCACTTGATCAATGGTCTATTTGAATTGCTTGGCTTAATTGGATACTGCCAAAACTGGTGTAATAGTTAATACAGTTTTCAAACTATCAAATGACGTCTGACACTCCAGTGTCTGCTGAAACTTCTTGTTCTTTTTTAATAGTTCAGTAAGTGGAGCTACCACTTGGCTAAAAGTTGGTGCAAATTTCCAGTAAACCTGCTCATGCCCAGAAATCTCAAAACTTCTAATTTTGTTATAGGCACTGGGAAATCTGCGATAGCCTTGACTCTCGCATCTCTCAGAGCCACCTTCCCATGTCCAATGGTATAACCTAGATACATAACTTGTGCTTTTGTAAATTCACTTTTAGCTAAGTTCAACACCAAATTAGCTTCTTGTAGTCGAGTAAATAATTATTCCAGATGCTGGAATTGCTCCTCCCATGTCTGACTAAAAACGATTAGATCATCAATATAAGCCATAGATCTTATGATGCTTAGATCTGCAATTACTTTGTCAGTCTTTGAAATATCACAGGTGCATTCTTCATATCAAATGGCATGACTTTAAACTGATATAGTCCATTTGGCGTCACAAAAGCCGATATCTCCTTTGCTCTCTCCGACAACAGCACCTGCCTTTATCCTTTTAGCAAGTCAATCTTTGTGATAAAATTCGATTGTCCCACTTTATCAATGCAATTTTCCGACCGTGGTATGGGCTATGAATCCACTTTTGTCACCGCATTCACCTTTAGATAGTCCACACACAGTCTTTGTGTTTCATCCGGTTTTGGTACCAGTACAATTGGCAAACTCCAATTACTGCAGCTAGACTCAATGATATCATTTTGAAGCATGAAATAAATTTCTTTTTGTATTTGTGATAACTTTGCTGGATTTAATCTATAAGGTTGTTACCTTATTGAAGATTATATCTTTATGAAGCTAAATGTGTCTTTCCCAACTTATTTCCACAAATAGGTTTATGTGACAATAGCTTTTCCAAATCACTTATACACTTGCTTGGAAGGTAACTCAATATTTCATTTAAATTTTCAAGCATCCCCTCACTATCCAGTTTGATTAGAGGAAAATCAATTTCAGAGTCCTGCACTTCTACCTCTTTCTCATCAATCACCACCACTAATACCTCTTTTTGTGCCTCCTCCCTGTCAAAGTACTTTTAAAGCATATTTACATGACACACCCTCTGCTTCTTTCTTCTATCTGGAGTATTTATTAAATCATTTACTTCACTCAATTTATTTTCAATCCTGTACACAAATGACTGTTTTCTCCTGTGCCTAAGCCTCAGGACCCACAGTACTTTTACTTCCAGAGCTTTTCTGTACCCTAACATTTCCCACAGATTTTTCCTGTAATCCCCAACACACTCACTTTGTGTGCCCCACTTTATACAATGAAAACACCTCATTTTTCGAATGTCACGTCTACCTTCAGCACCTTCCTTTTTATTCTGAGAAAAAATTTCTTGGGGACTTCCAGCCACTCCTTCTCTTCCCTGGTAGTGCCTTCCTTTCATCTTCCCACATTTTATCCTTTTCCAATTTGAATGGGTGACGAAAAAAAGGTTTAGCCCTATGAACCAACTAATAATCATCAGCTATCTCTGCTGTTTGCCCTCTACTTTGACTAAACCCTTTGTTTCTCCACGAGTTCTCACCACTGAAGGGATTGAATTTTTAAATTCTGCCAAAAGAATTACTTCCCTAAGATCTGCATAGGTTGTTTCTATTTTTAATGCCTGCATCCACCAGTCAAAATTACTTTGTTTTACTCTTTCAAACTCAATATAAGTTTGCCCAGGCTGTTTTCTCATATTCCTAATTTTCTGCCTGTATGCTTCAAAAACTAACTCATATGCACTCAAAATAGCCTTTTTCACCACATTATAATTCATCGACATTTCTTCTGATGGCGAAGCATATAGCTCAAGCACCCTACCTAACAACTTATACTGTAATAATAATGTCTAGTTTTCCTGTGGCCATTTCATCTGTTTAGCTAGCTTCTCAAATGAAATGAAGTATGCTTCAGTGTCGTTTTCCTCAAACTTTGGAAGAACTTGTACAAATTTAAACATCTCCTCACTAAGTTCTACTCTAGAGATAAATCCTTCCTCACCTACTGATATTTTTTTTAACTGCCAACATTTGCAGTTGGAATTCTCTCTCTTTTTCTCTTTCTTCCTTCTCTATCTTCACAATTTTTAATTCCTTTTTAAAAGGCATTTCTCTGTCCTTTGCTTCTAATTCAAGCTTTTTCATTTGCAACTAAAGTCTCACTACCTCCAGCTGTGACTCACTAGTGTCAGGTTTCACTTCCAAATATAGATGCTGTGCTGTACTTTCAATTATATCTGATTTCCTAGCACCCTCAGGTAACCCCAATTTTAACTTATCTGCCAATTCTGTTAACTTACTTTATGTCATTTTTCCAACCTAATCAGAGTTATCTCTCCTACTCCCAGACAAGTCTTAGCAATTGCCAAAGACATCTTGCAGTCTCACCGCTTCTAAAATATCTCACCAATTCCTGAATTCAAAGTGCCTCTCATACTCGTAACCCTAAGATTCATCAATTCCAAACCAATCCAGGAATTAGAAATATTTTTATCCCGGACAAGCCCCCAATTGTTATGACCCAGAAGTTAGTAAAGCTGAGTTATTTAAAAATCCCAGCGGGAAACTTAAAAAAAATATCATAACCTATATTTTTAAGTGATATGTTTGAGATGCAACTCTAAATTCAGGAATCATACCACCAGTTCTCAAGAGGTTTTATATTAAACTAAATGAAATATTTTATTAATTTACACAAGTTAAATATATACACATGGCTACTAATTACTACTATCATAACTTTTAACAAATTCCCAAACTAATCTCCATTAAGGCAACAGCACGCATAGACTTAACCAGACACCAGGCAAAGCATTTTCACCTTACAAATTCAAAATGAGGTTCCTTTCACTTTGGTTCCTGTGGTTCCTATGGAGACCATTGTAGGCTTACAGCTACTTTGATCTTACAGTGCCTCTGCCCTGCACACACAAAACTGCTATCCTTATACCTAGCACATCTTATTGAATGTAAATTTTCATTGTATCACTAGCCTCTTCAACTCTGCCTCTTCTAACAATAAATTCCCTTTCATAGTACCAATTTTATTAGTAATACAAGCATATTGCTTGGTCTCCGCTAGCTAGGTGCAAGATTTCACCCCACTTCATGAATGCTCTATTCAAAAAATGCAAGTGCACTCTACCCCTCTTACATCTTACAACTAGTACACATCAAAGCACCCAGAATAGCTGGCATTTATCCAATTAAGTCACGCCCAGAGACTAAAACCTCTATTTTAAAAGAAAGATATTTTCCAATAATACTATATACGTTAATAGTTTCATGACAGCTATGTTGCAGGAACATCTGTTGCATAATGAAGCATAACAATGCACTGAAGAATTATGTTGTTGGTAGAGACCCAGCTGAAGTAAGTATCTCCTGATTTATTTATAACTCCTTTTTGGAATTTAAATTTCTTTATCAGTGCAATATTCCCTAACCATAAGAACAGGGCATCATTCCAGCCTCAACCAACTGTAGGGAAATGCACAGAAACAACTCAGAATCAGTCAATGTATAACTCAAATGGTAGGTTGTTTAAATTTATGTTTTAGCAAAGCCTTCAGTTGCTGGAGATAATCAGTACACTCAGAAAAATTAACAAAAAGTAAGGTACCAGAGATTTATCATGCCTATTAGTTGCCAATATGTTAGTTATTGAAAATGCAAGGGTAGACCTTCCTGGTAACGTTGCCCTGGAACTGGACAGGAGCAGTGAACCCAATTGTGCTACTCCTGTCCAGGGCTAAGAATGTTGGTAATTCTATCCACGTTTGTTAACCTGATCCAGGACACCAAGGCCTACCTCTGGCAAGGTCTAATCTGGCAGCAGGGATATGAAGTTTAAGTAAAGCTGCAGGTTTCTAAGACGGAAAACTTCTAGCTGCTGCTGGGAATCAGGAACCTCAGATGCGTCTAGATACCAATATGCCCATGCCTTGCCGAACAGTTGGCAGGGGTCTGGAGTAATACCATAGCATCATGCTTCACCATGTGCCCTATTGTTGCAACACTCAAACAACAAATGTTACTTCAGATAAACAAAAAATGGGATATTGGAAAAGCCCCTTCCACCTCATTAACATATTGGGGGTGGGACTGCCGCCCCACCCCTTTAAACCCTGGAATTCCTGGGATAATTTAAAATCTGGTAAAACAGATTGAAACCCCTTTTTCCTGTTCTTTGCCGTGTAATGACATTACCAGGGGAGCAGAGTGGGAAAAACATCAGGAAAATCAGCTTTGAAATTTCTGTAAACTTCACAGAATAATGAATTAGCAATTGGAGCTTCTCTATGAGTATTTTGAAACTTTTATTTATCAAATATCTTAAGCAATTAATGGAGTGAATGGCTGCAATTGCATTTTGTCATAAGAAATTTGCTTCTTCAGGACTCCAGGCTGAATTCTGCAACAAAAAAAAATCATGATAGAAAATCATAAAATCATTGAAATTTGGCACATCATTTCAGCCTGGCTGAATAAAAAGTCATTCAGCCTTATCCCATTTTCCAACTTTTGGTCCATAGCCTTGTAGTTTGCAGCACTTCAAATGGATATCCAAATGCTTTTAAAATGTTTTTGTGGGTTTCTGCTTCTACCACCCTTTCAAACAGTAAGTTTCAGAGTCCCACCATCCTCTAAGTGAAAAAAATTCACCTTGAACTTTCTAAACCTCCTACCTCTTAAGCAAAAATCTATACCCCCTGGTTATGGGCCCCTCAACCAAGGGGCCTTCTTCTCCACTCTATCCAGGCCCTCATAAGTTTATCCACTTCAAGTAAGTCTGCCCTCAGTCTCCTCTGAACCAAAGAAACCAACCCTAACCTATCTAATCTTACCTCGTAACTAAAATTCTTCAATCCATTTTGTATTTTAATAAGTGAAGGCATCAAGACAATGATAATGCTGGATTTTAGACCTCCAATACATTAAACTCAATTTTATAGCTTTTTCTTACCCAGTCATTCTGTTGCTAATGATTTTCACATTAACGGTTGGCTCACCCATAGCAGAAAAGGCTTGCTTGATAAAACTCTCATCCATATACTGTTCCAACTAAAAAGGAGAAAAGAAAAATGATAAAATTGTTTCTAATATCCACAAGTAGCAACAACTGTTGTTTAAAGTTATGTTTTAAAAACAAAATTACACCAAGTTCCAAAAATCAATGTATGGCATAATGACTGAATGAAAGAATTCAGTAATGACTGAATGAAAGAAAAGTTTCTTTAAAAGATATCTGGACAAATTTTAATGCATGACAACCTAAACCTTCTACGTACAAGAGGAAACTCAGGTTTGTGGAAACGACTTAAATCAGTGAGAAACTGCACGGATTGGTACAACAAAACATACATTCGTACAGAACCCTGCACATAAGGGGAAGCACTTAGATCATTTTACAAGGGACAGCCAGATGTCAAGCAAATTGTAAGGAGAGATCCAACATAAAGAAATACATTTTGAATGAAGATAGAGATAGACAGCCACATTGATTATGCAGAGATACAAACAACTGGGACATATGTAAAGTAATGTTGAGGTAAGGTTGAGAACAAAATGACAAATGACATGCAGTCAGGCAGATTTGTTCAGACTATGTGTTATCAAAGCATTGGAGCAAAATGAACATTCAAATAAGGAAATTTAAATTCAATCTGCTAGTGATTAGCAAGCCAATGGAGTGATAATGGGAACGTGTGCTTCGTTTGAGAGATGACTAAACAATCAAGTCAAGAAGGTAACTAGGATAGAACCTTGGGACAATGCACAGGTGATTGTCTAGATATAGAAGTAGCCCTTCAAGATGTAAAATGGCAACATTGAAAAAGATACAAAAGAAATCTGGACCAAATGTAAACTTTGGTGGACTGGAAGAGAGACAAGATGATCTTACTGAGACAAACCGGAGGGACTAATAAAGTAAATACTCAAATGGGGAGCACCCATTCACGGATCTTTGGGAGCACAGACAAGTTAGAGATAAGAAGACTGTTGAAGACTAGAGGGTTGGCCTTATTTTTTAAGAGAACACAGTTTTGAGAACTGTACCACAGGAAGAGAAGAAGATGAAAACAGTGGTGAGCATAACAATACATTAATTAGGACTGTGGAAAACTAACATTAATGGAAAAAAATCCTTATATTTAGCACCTTCCATGAGTTCAGGAGGTCCCATGCATCTCACAACCAGAAAATATTTTGAAGTTGCAATATAGGAAAATGTGCATCAAGATCCTAAAAGCATCATCTGTTTTGGTGGTGTGGTTTGTTGGATAAAGGTTCATCAGAACACTAAGAACTTCCTGATCTTTGAATAGTGCCACTGAATACTTCATGCCTATCCAAGAAGGCAGGTGCAGCCTTGGAGTCAAGTTTCATCTGAAGAAATGGCACTTCTGACGGGCCAAACCTCCCCACAGATTGTAGCTTCATAGAATGAAGGAAATTTTCAGCCCTTTGTGTCCATGTCAGTCAGATTCCAGTTTCCAAGCTCTTGATCCATGACCTTGCAGGTTTCAGCATTTCGCATGCATACCAAGTACTGTGATTTAAATCTACATATAGGTTGGATGAATCAGACTGGCGAAGGTAACTTAGAAGATGAGTTCATAGAGTGTTTTCAGGACAATTTCAGAGTAGCACATTCTAGAGCCAACCAGAGAGCAGGCTATTATAGACCTGGTAATGCACAATGAGATATGATTAATTAATAGCCTCATAGTAAAGCAGCCACTCGGTAGCAGTGATTATAACATGATTGAATTTCACATTCAGTTTGAGATCGAGAAAAGTGGGTCTAAGACTGGTGTTTTAAATTTAAATAAAGGCAATTACAAGGGTATGGAGACACAGCTGTCTAAAGTGAACTTGGAAATTAGATTCAGGAGTAGGTTAGTAAAGATGCAGTGGCAGACATTTCACGGAATCACACAGTGCAGAAGAGGCCCTTCGACCCATCGAGTCTGCACCAACATGGGAGAAACACCTGACCTACCTACCTAATCCCATTTACCAGCACTTGGCCCATAGCCTTGAATGTTATGATGTGCCAAATGCTCATCCAGGTACTTTTTACAGGATGTGAGGCAACCTGCCTCCACCACCCTCCCAGGCAGTGCATTCCAGACCTCTAGGTAAAAAAGATTTTCCTCACATCCCCCCTAAACCTCCTGCCCCTCACCTTGAACTTATGCCCCCTTTTGACTGACCCTTCAACTAAGGGGAACAGCTGCTCCCTATCCACCCTGTCCATGCCCCTCATAATCTTGTACACCTCATTTAAGGAGACATTTCATAAAAATCAGCAAAGATATATTCCAGTAAGAAAGAAAGAAAGACTCCAGGAGAAGGATGCACCATCCACTGCTAACTAACTAACCATTGCATCAAATTGAAAGAAAAATGTACAATTCTGCAAAAATCAGTAGAAGGTCAGAAGACTGGACAGAATTTAAAAACAAGCAAAGAATGACTAAAAAAATGAGGGAGAAATTAGAGTATGAGAGAAAGCTAGCTAGAAATATAAAAACAGTAAGAATTTCTACAACTATTTGAAAAGGAAAAGAGTAACTAAAGAGAGTGTTGGTCATCTAGAAAGAGAGGCTGGGGAATTAATAATGGAAAATAAGGAAATAGTGGAAGTGCTGAACAGATATTTTGTGTCTGCCTTCATTGTAGAAGACACAAATAACGTCCCAGAAACACTTATAAATCAAGAGGTAAAACAATGACAATCACGAGGGAAAGGGAACTAAAGGCTGACAAGTCCCCAGGACCTGATGGATTTCATCCTAGGGTCTTAAAAGAAGTGGCTGCTGAAATAGTAGGTGCATTGGTTTTTATTTTCCAAAATTCCCTCGAGTCTGGGAAGGTCCCGTCGGATTGGAAAATAGCGAATTTAACTCTTCCTTCCAAGGAAGGAGAGAGATAGAAAACAGGAAATTACAGACCAGTTAGCCTAACATCTGAGAGAGGGAAAGTGCTAGAATCTATTATCAAGGAGGTTGTGGCAGGGCACTAGGAAAACCTTAATGCAATCAGGCAGAGTCAACATGGTTTTGTGAAAGGAAAATCATGTTTGCCTAATTTATTAGAGTTCTTTGAGGAAGGAGCAAGCAACATGATTAAAGTCGAACCTCTAGATGTGGTGTATTTAGATTTCCAAAAAACATTTTATAAGAAATCACATCAAAGGTTAATACACAAAATAAAAGTTCATGGTGTAGGCAGTAACATATTCGTATGGATAGAGGTTGGTTAGCTAACAGGAAGCAGAGAGTAGAGATAATTTTCAGTTGGCAAGCTGTTAGTAGTGGAGTGCCACAGGTCTCAACTATTTACAATCTATGTCAATGACTTGTATGAAGGGACCAAATACATGGTTGTCCAATTTGCTGATGACACAAAGATAGATAGTAAGTTGTGAAGACAACATAAGGAGTCTGTAAAGGGACATGGATAGGTTAAGTGCGTGGGCAAAAATTTGCCAGATGGAGTAGAATATGGGAAAATGTGAACTTGTCTACTTTGGCAAGAAGAATAAAAAAGCAGTATATTTTTTAAATGGAGAGTGATTGCAGAACTCTGAGGTACAGAGGGATCTAGGTGTCCTGATACATGAAACCCAAAAGTTCAGTATGCAGGTACAGCAAGTGATCAGAAAGACAAATGGAATGTTGCTGCTTATTGTAAGGAGAAGGGAATATAAAAGTAGGGAAGTTTCTTTACAGAGTTGCTGAGACCACATCTGGAGCACTGTATACAGTTTTGGTCTCCTTACTTAAAAAAGGATATAACTGCATTAGATGCAGCTCAGAGAAGATTCACTCGACTAATTCCTGGGATGAAAGAGTTATCTTCTGAGAAAGAGTTTAAAAGAATGAGAGGCGATCTTACTGAAACATAAGATTCTGAAGGGACTTGAAGGGTGGATGTGGAAAGGATGTTTCCTCTTATGGGTGAGACTACAACTAGGGAAACAGTTTAAAATAAGGGGTCCCCCGTTTAAGACAGAGATGAAGAGAATTTTTTTCTCTCAAGGGGTCTTTAGTCTGTGGAATCCTTTTCCCCAGTGAGCAGTGCTGGCAGAATCTTTGAATATTTTTAAGGCTGAGTTAGATAAATTCTTGACTGACAAGGCTGTAGACAGGAAAGTAAAGTTGAGGCCACAATCAGGTCAGCCATGATCTTATCAAGTGGCGGAACAGGTTCAAGGGGTCAAATGGCTTACTCTTCCTAATTTGTATTAATGTTCATATGAATCTATATATGAAATGAAACGTCCAAAGATGCTTCATGGGAGCATAATAAAACAAAATATGATGCTAGAGCACATAAAAAGATATTAGGTCAGGTGACCAAAAGCTTGATCAAAAAGGTAGGTTTTAAAGAATGTTTTAAAGGAGGAAATCAAGGTGGATAGATGTAGGGAGGAAAATCAGAACCTGGGGCCCAGGCAATTGAAGGCACGACCAACTATATTGGAACCATTAAAATCAGGGATGGGCAAAGATCCAAAATTGGTGGAGCGCAGATATCTCAGAGGGTGTTGGGACTGGAGGAGGTTCCAGAGACATGGAGAAGCAAGGCCATGGAAGGATTTGAAAATAAGGATCAGAATTTTAAAATCAAGATGTTGATTGACCAATGTAGTTCAGAAAGCACAGGGGTGTTAAGGGAAGGCGACTTGATATGAGTTAAGACACAGGCAGCAGAGTTTTAGATAACTTCAAGTTTACAGAGGGTAGATGTGGGAGACCAGCCAGGAGAGGGTTGGAATAGTCCAGCCTGGAGGTAACAAGAGCACGAATGAGAGTTTTAGCAGCAGATCAGCTGAGACAGGGGCAAAGTCAAGAGATGTTATGGAAGTGGAAATAGGAGGCCTTAGCGAAGGCACAAATATGTGGCCAGTAGCTTATCTCAGGTCAAATGCATTACCAAGTTTGTAAATAGACTGGTGTTAATATCAGACTATTGCCAGGGAGAGGATGAAGTAGCTACCTAGAGAACAAGAGTTAGAGTGGGGACCAAAAACATTGGCTTCAGTCTTATCAATATTTAATTGCAAGAATTTTTGCTCATCCAGTACTGTCCTAATTTCCTAATAATTCAATAGCAGAGGGGTCAAGAGACCTGGTGGTGAGGTACAGTTCAGTGTCATCAGCGTACATGCGAAAGCTTTTGGATGGTGTCATGCAGGGTCAGTACTTAGATGAGAAATAGGAGGCTGCTAAAAATAGACATCATCAAACTTGCTCCACTCACCAACTTGCCTTTTTAAAAATTCTTTCACCGGATGTGGGCTTCGCTGGCAAGGCAAACATTTGTTGTCCATCCCTAATTGCCCCTGAACTGAGCAACCTGCTAGACCACTTCAGAGGGCAGTTAAAGAGTCAACCAGATTGCTGTGGGTGTGGAGTCACATGTAGGCCAGACCAGGCAAGAATGGCAGATTTCCTTCCTTAAAGGACATTTGTGAACCAGATGGGTTTACACAACAATCGATGAGAGTTTCTGAGACTAACTTTATATTCCAGATTTTATTAACTGAATTTAAATTCCACAAGCTGCTGTCGTGGGCTTTGAACCCATGTTTCCACAGCATTAGTGTGGGCCTCTTGATTACTAGTTCAGTGACTTTACCACTACACCATCATCTCCCTCCTCAAAAAAATTCAATCGTTAGTCAGACACAACCTCTCTTAACAAATCCATGCTGATTGTCCCTGATTAATTTGTGCTTTTCTACAAATGATTAATACTCATTAATTAATACATTCTTTCCAATTTCTCGCTTGCTTCTCTTAACAGGCTTGGATATATTTCAGATAAAATCAAAATACTGCAGATGCTGGAAATCTGAAACAAAAACAGAAAATGCTGGAAAAATTCAGCAGGTCTAACAGCATCTGTGGAGAGAGAGACAGAGTTAATGTTTCTAGTCTGTATGACTCTTCTTAAGAAGTTTAGAAGCTCTGAAGAAGAGTCATACAGACTTGAAACGTTAACTGTCTTTCTCTCCACAGATGCTGTTATTTAGACCTGCTGAGTTTTGCCAGCATTTTTTGTTTTTGTTGTGGGATATATTTCATCTTGGCCTGGTGATTTATCTGCTTTTAAAGGTACTAAACCCCTTAATATTTCCCCTCTCTCTTTAGTGTCAGCTATGGCTCAATTGGTAGAACACTTGCCACTGAATCACAAGGATCTGCATTCAAGACCCATTCCAGGGCTTGAGAGCGTGAAAATCAAAGCTGATACATCAGTGCAGTACTGAGGGAGCATTGCACTGATGGAGGTGCCATCTCTCAGATGAGACCTTAAACAGAGGACCCCATGAGCTTGCTCAGGTGGATGTAAAAGATCTCATGGCACTATTTCCAAGCAATGGAGCAGGGAAGTTATCTCCAGTGTCCTGACCCATATTTATCACTCAATCAACATCACAAAAAAGAGATTATCTAGTCGTTATCACATTGATGTTCATGGGAGCTTGCTGAGTGCAAGTTAACTGCTACATTTCCTATATTGCAACAGTAGTTACACTTCAAAAAGTACTTCATTGGCTGCATTGAGCCATCCGGTGGTTGTAAAATGCATAATATAAATGCACGTCTTTCTTTCTTTTCTCTCACCATGGTTATCCCATCCTTTCATACACATTCTTAACTACAATGTATGCGTGTTCTCTTTAGTGAAGACAGATGCAAAGTATTCATTAAGAACTATGCCCATGTCTTGACTTTTATGAAAATATTTTTTCATATCTTCTCTTTGCTTTCCTGATTTTCTTTTTAATTTCACCTCTGCGCTTTCTATATTCCCCTAGACTTTCTAGTTTATTGGGCTCTCACTACCTAACATAAGCTTTCCTTTTTTGTCATATCCTACTCTGTGCTCCTTGACACCCAGGGGACTCTAGATTTGAGTCCCATCCCTCATCTCTTTCTTGAAGGCCTCCCATTGCTCTGACATTGATTTACCTTCAAATACCTGATTCCAGATCACTTTTGCCAAATCACATCTCAGCTTTTTAAAATTGGCTTTTTCCCATTGAGAACTTTTAGTGCAGGTTTATCTTTGTCCTTTTCCATAACTCTGAATCTCACTGAATTATGATTACTACCACCAAAATGTTCTCCCACTGATACTCTTTCCACCTGCCCAGCTTCTTACCCTAAAAATAAGTCGAGGATCGGCCCTTCTCTTGTTGGGCTTGCTATGTACTGCCTAAAAAAAAAAAATTCTTGAATGCATTTTACAAGAATGGTTCCAGGCATGAGAAACTTCAGCTAGGAGGATAGATTGGAGAGGTTGGGACTGTTCTCCTTGGAGAGAAGAAGACTAGAGGAGATTTGATAGAGATGAGGGAGCTGACAGATTAGATAGGGAGAAGCTGTTCCTGCTCATAAAAGGATCAAGAACGAGGGGGCACAGATTGAAAGTAATTTGCAAAAGAAGCAAATGTGATGCGAGAAAAAACCTTTCCACGCAATGAGTTGTTCGGGTCTGGCATGCAGTCTTGGCAGTATGGTGGAGGCAGGTTCAATCAAGGCATTCAAGAGGGTGTTATAGATGATTGTTTGAATAGAAACAATGTGCAAGGGTATGGAGAAAAGGCAAGGCAATGGCACTAGGTCATAATGCTCATTTGGAGAGCCGGTGCAGACACGATGGGCTGAATGGTCTCCTTTCTTGCTTTTAAAATTCTGTGATTCTGAAGAATTCTGCACCCACTATACCTCTTGCACTGATTCTATCCCGTTAATATTAAGGTAGTTGAAATCCCCAGTAATACTGCCCCATTGTATTTGCCTACACATTTGCTTTTCTATCTCCCTTTGACTGTCTGGGGGCCTATAGGGCACATCAGTAGCTTTTAGTTCTTTGGTTTAACTCATGTGGCAACGTTTGACGATTCTTCCAGCATCTCTCCTCACAGTTATGACTGTTTCTACTCCCCCTCCTTTTTTATCCCCCTTCTATCACGCCGAAAATCTTGTATTGCGTGCAGTTTGGTCTCCCTATCTAAGAAAGGATATACTTGCCATATGTGCAGCGAAGGTTCACTAGGCTGATACCAGGACTGTCGTATGAGGAGAGATTGATTCAACTGGGCCTGTATTCACTAGAGTTTAGAAGCATGAGAGGGGATCTGATTGAAACTTATAAAATTCTAACAGGGCTGGACAGACTAGATACAGTGAGGATGTTTCCCCTGGTTGGGGAGTAGAGAACCAGGGGCCACAGTCTCAGGATACGGGGCAGGCCACTTAGGACAGCGATGAGGAAAACTTTTTCAGAGGGTGGTCAACCTGTGGAATTCTTTACCACAGAAGGCTGTGGAGGCCGGGTCACTGAGTATATTCAAGAAAGAAATTGAAAATTTTTTGTATATTAGGGACATCAAGGAGTATGGAGAGAAAGTAGGAATAAGGCATTGAGATCGAGGAACAGCCATGATCATATTGAACGGCAGAGCAGGCTCGAAGGGCCGAATGACCTACTCCTACTCCTAGTTTCTTTTTTCTGTGTAAACCAGGAATATTGACCTGACATTTCAGTTCTTCTCTAAGACATGTTTAGTCACACTTTTGATATCATATTTTCAAGTGTCTGTCTGTGGCCTCATCTCATCTGCCTTATCCACTAGACTCTTTGCTTTGATATATAAATCATTAAGCAGGATCAAACTCCTTTGCTGCCTATTTTCTAGCCTTTGTTTCGTCAGCCTTGCACTTCCAGTTTTGCTCCTCTTCCTTCTGAATCAATGCTAACGTTCTCAATCCCCTGCCAAGCTAGTTTAGCTAGTACTGATCTGAACATGAGCTCTGACTGTTCATCCAACCCCTCAGAAAGTTGTGAATTCTTGTGATATTCTTGACCTTGGCAACAGGAAGGCAGCAGGACCTCACCAGTATTCAGAATACTAATTCAAAAGCAAGATGCACTCAGGGAGCTCATGCATATTCTTCTGCACAAGATCTAGAAACTCCAGTTTAAGACCTCACCAAAAGACAACATTTCCAACAGTATCTGCTGTACCACATTTGGCCTCAGACCTCTGAGTCAGAAAGTTGTGGGCACAGGTTGCAATCTGAGATTTGAGTATAGAAATCTAGGGTGACACTGCATCGCAGTACTGAGAAAGTGTTGCACCATCAGATGAGATGTTAAAATGAGGCCACCCAAGTGGGTGTAAAAGATCAGGGGAGGTATCCACACTGTCTTGATCCCTCAATCAACCCTACCAAATAAACAGAATATCTGGTCATTATCACGTTGCTGTTTGTGGGAGTTTATGTGTGCAAATGTGTTGCTTCATTTCCTACAATAGGTCTTGTGGTGCAGTGGTAATGTCCCTATCTCTGAGTCAGAAGCTCTGGGTTCAAGCCCACTTCAGGACTTGATGCCACAGAAGGTGTGTTCATAATGTGGTCAAATAGGTTGATCATCGGTCTGTAAATCCTTCAAATATGCCTAATGGCAGACAATAAGAGTGGGAAAGTTTCCTGGTCCACCATACTGCAGAAGGCAACTGCAAGCCACTGCAGTATTTTGCCAAGCATAATCACGAACCAATCCATGGTCGTAAATGCAGTCTTGGGGCATGGAACCTGAAGGAGGAGGAGGGTTTCCAACCTTAGAATAGTGATGAGTCCGACACTACAACAGTACTTCACTGGATATGAAAGCCCTTTGGATATCATAAGGTCGTGAAAGGCGCTTTGAAAATGCAAGATTCCCCCCCCCCCCCCCCCCCAATCGTGCAATGCTCCAAGGAACATGGCATTCAAGTGTCAACTTGATTATGGTGGGAAACGCACACGTGTAGCAAGTGCAATTTGGAGACTACATTCTTCTGACAGAGGCGGGAGGACTGCCACTGGACCAAGGGACAGAGAAGCTTGGGCCTTATTGCCAGTACTGCTCCTGCTCAACTTACACTCGACTCCTTGTACTGTGACATAAGCCTCACACTTCACCCTCGTTGCATTTTGTTTTCCGCCCGCCACATCTGCCGATTAAAGTAAGAAAAGACACTCACGTCGCCCATCCACAGGGTGGCCATGCCCCTGTCAGTCTGTCCCAAAGCGTCCCGAATCCGGCCGCACATCCGATCAAAAGAATCGTCCGCGTTCCCTCCGAGGAGGAATCGTTATTCCGTCCGCTGAGATCGCCGGAGCGCAGTGTGACTCTTCCGCGCTCTTAGACCGCCCGGATCAGAGGTAACTCCATTATCACCCTCTGTACCTGACATTGGCAGCAGACAGAGCAGTTGCCCAACCTATAAATGTCAAATAAACTTTCAGCTGGATCAGTAACTGGGATTGGGCAGCCACTGACGTCATTTTCCCGCACCGACGAAACTCTGTGGGACCTCGGGTCCTTTGTCACTGGTTGCGGGAGCAGCGAGAAATGGAGCGTGAGGCGGGGATGGGCTGTGAAGTGGTATTGATCGGTGGTTCCTACGAGCAGATTGTTTTCGGTTATCGGATAAAGAGGCCAGGACAGGTAAGGCTGCTCCCGTCGTTCATGAGGAAGTGGACTCGATAAATATCTAGATTGGCTCAGAACAACGTTAACCTGAGGCCCGTCATATGGTTCTAGCTGAGAGGCCATCTGTTGTGCGGCTCCAATTCTGAAACGGACCCTCTTGGTGTTGTCCGAGAGGGAGCGAACCCTCGGTCTGTGTAGAAAGATAGATTAATTCTGTAGCCCGTCCTTCGTTGTCTTTCTGTGTTTCTGGTGTTTTATTGATTCTAAAATAGTCTCTCTTCAAAGGTATTGACAATCAAATAATTTTGGGACCATTGAAGTGCTTAATGTCTCCTGAATGGCAATGCAATGTTAACGAATGGACCATTGCTTTGGAAACCTGGCCTGTAGGCCAGAATTTGCGGTTAGCGGTGGAGCCCTCATACTGGCTTTTACATTGCAAGTTCCTTTCAACCAAAAAGCACATTAGCATCTGAGACCTGTGTGAACAAGCAACTATCTCCCGTACCAATCAGTTTGAAAGAGCGGTAATGAGCAGTGCAGTCTGAACCAAGAAGTATTAGTTGGAATAAAAAACCAGATGCTCAGCAAGTCTGGCAGCACTCTGGAGACAGAGAAACAGAGTTAACGTTTCAGGTCGGTGATTGTAATCTTGAGTTCAATTTCAAATTAGATACAAAAGAAAGAAAGATTGGATTAAAATAAAAAAGACAAAAAATAATCTCATCTCTCTCAATCCAACATCTTTTTTTAAGCTTTTTGTCTCCTTTATCTCTCTCTCAATCGAGCAATTTTTAAAAAATCTCTAATAAATAAAATTGAAGGAATGGGACTCTGTTACAAAAACAAAAAATGCTGGAAAAACTCAGCAGGTCTGACAGCATCTGCGGCGATAAAGACAGAGTTAATGTTTCGAGTCTGTATGACTCTTCTTGAGAAGTTAAAAATATGGTGAAATATATACTGTTTAAGGAGGAGGGAGGTGGTGACAGGTAAAGCTGGATACAAGGCCAGTGATGGGTGGAGGCAAAGGAGAGATTGCAAAAGATGTCATAAACAAAAGGTCAAAGGGGTGTTGATGGTGGTGATACTGGCTAAAGGAGGTGCCAATGGTGACATTAAGAGTAGAAAGCAGAATGAGCAAATGACAGATGGCCTGGGTGGGGGGAGGGGATGGTGTGGGGAAAAAAGATAGAAATGGGCTAAAAGGTGGGGATAAAATAATAAATAAAAATTGAAATAAATTTTAATAACAATAAATATATATAACAGGGGAGAGGATGGAGGAGAGAGTTCATAGTCTGAAGGTCTTCAACTTGGTGTTAAGTCCAGAAGGCTGGAAGGTGCCTAATCGGAAGATGAGATGCTGTTCCTCCAGTTTGTGTTGAGCTTCACTGGAACATTGCAGCAGGCCAAGGACAGACATGTGGGCATGAGAGCAGGGTGGTGTGTTGAAATGGCAAGCAACAGAAAGGTCTGGGTCATGCTTGCGGACAGACCGAAGGTGTTCTGCAAAACAGTCACCCAGTCTGCATTTGGTCTCTCCAATGTAGAGGAGACTGCATTGGGAGCAGCGACTGCAGTAGACTAAATTGAAAGAAGTGCAAGTGAAATGCTGCTTCACTTGAAAGGAGTGTTTGGGCCCTTGGGGAAGTAAAGGGGCAAGTGTAGCACCTTCTGTAATTGCATGGGAAGGTGCCGTGGGAGGAGGTTGAGGTGTTGGGGGTGATGGAGGAGTGGACCAGGGTGTCCACATTCCCCATAAAGAGACAGGCATAACTGGGGCCCATGCGGGTACCCATAGCCACACCTTTTATTTGGAGGAAGTGAGACGAGTTTAAAGAGAAATTGTTCAGTGAGAGAACAAGTTCAGTCAGGCGGAGGAAAGTGGTGGTGGATGGGGATTGTTCGGGCCTCTGTTCAAGGAAGAACCGGAGATCCTCCTGGTGGTGTTGGAGGTGTAGAGGGATTGGACGTCCATGGTGTAAAGGAGAAGGTTAGGGCCAGGAGACCCAGAAATTGTTGATATCATGTGGGGCATCAGAGGAATCACGGTTGTAGGTAGGAAGAGACTGGACAAAGGGAGAGAGAACGGAGTCAAGAAAGGAAGAAATGAGTTCCATGGGGCAGGAACAAGCTGAGACGATCCATCTACCGGGACAGTCATGTTTGTGGATTTTGGGGAGGAGGTAGAAGCGGGCTGTCTGAATTTGGGAGACTGTGATGTTGGAGGCTGTGGAAGGAAGATCTCCAGAGGAGATGAGGTCAGTGACAGTCCTGGAAACAATGACCTGATGTTCGGTGGTGGGGTCATGGTCCAGGGGGAGGTAGGAGGAAGTGTCTGCGAGTTGGCACTCAGCCTCTGCGAGGCAGAGGTCAGTACTCCAGACAACAAACAGCACCACCCTTGTCGGCAAGTTTGATAACAAAGTCGGGGTTGGACCTGAGAGAAAGGCAAGTCCAGAAGGAGACAGGTTAGAGCAGGTAAGAGGAGCAGAGAAATTGAGACAGCCGATGTCACACTGACAGTTCTTAATGAAAAGATCAAGGGCAACACCTATGATTCACTTAAAGTTATTTCACTTAAAGTCACAATTTTCAGGAATGCAACTACAACTTTAAATAAGGACTTATTGTATACAATTTATAATGTGGCATCTGGCTACAGGAATATTTTAATTTCAGAAGTAGTTGAAGATCAGTACTTAACTAAATGGCTATGCAGTGTCTATTTTCACAGTGAAAGACACAAATTACAGACCAGAAATAGAAAGTAAACGAGGGTCAGTCTAACCTCAGTGGTGGGGAAACTATTGGAAGCAATTCTGAAGGACAGAATTAATCTATACTTGGAGAGGTAGGGATTAATCAAGTACAGTCAGCATGGTTTTGTTGAGGAGAGATCATGTCTGACCAATTTGATTGAATTTTTCAAAGAGGTGACCAGGTGTGTAAATGAGGGCCATTCATTTGATGTAATCTACTTGGACTTCAGCAAGGCTTTTGATAAACTCCCGCATGGGAGACTAATAATGAAGGTAAGAGCCCATGGGATCCAAGGCAATTTGGTGAATTGAATCCAGAATTGGCTGACTGGCAGGAAGCAGAGGGTCTTGGTCGAGGGGTGTTTTTGTGACTGGATGCCTGTGTCCATTGGGGTTCCACAGGGATCAGTGTTGGGTCCCTTGCTGTTTGTAGTGTATATATAAACGATTTAGACTTGAATGTAGGAGGGTTAATCAGTAAGTTCGTGGCTGACATGAAAATTGGGGGGGTGGTAAATAATGAGATTACAGGAGGATATAGGCAGGCTGGTCAGATGGGCTGACCAGTGGTAAATGGAATTTAATCCGGATAAGTGTGAGGTGATGCACTAGGGCAGAACAAACAAGGCAAGGGAATACATGATGAATGGTAGGACCCTAGAAAGTACCAAGGATCAGAGGGATCTTGGTGTGCATGTCCACCTGTCCCTTAAGGTAGCGGGATAAGTAGATAAGGTGGTTAAGAAGGCAAATGGGATACTTGACTTTATTAGCCGAGGCATAGAATATAAGAACAGGGAGCTTATGCTAGAACTGTATAAAACGCTGGTTAGGCCACCGCTAGAGTACTGCGTGCTGTTCTGGAATCCGCGTTATGAGGAGAGATTGGATAGACTGGGGCTATTTTCCTTGGAGCAGAGGAGATTGAGGGGAGACATGATTGAAGTGTATAAAATTATGAGGGGCATAGATAGGGTAGACAGGAAGGAACTTTTTCCCTTGGTGGAGGGATCAATAACCAGGGGGCGTAGATTTAAGGTAAGGGGCAGGAGGTTTAGAGGGGTTGTGAGGAAGAATTTTTTCCCCCAGAGGGTGGTGGGAATCTGGAACTCACTGCAAGAAAGGGTGGTAGAGGCAGAAACCCTCATAACATTTAAGAAGTATTTGGATGTGCACTTGCGATGCCATGGCATACAAAGCATAGGCCTACTGCTGGAAAATGGGATTAGAATAGTTAGGTACTTGTTTGACCGGTGCAGACTCGCTGGGCTGAAGGGCCTTTTTCTGTGCTGTAGACCTCTATGACATTAAGGAAGAGGCCAGAGGGAGGGGTCCAAGTGGAGGAAGAATACTGGAGGTGGTGAAAGGATTTGTTGGACTCCTGCCCAAGGAAGTGAGCGCAGAGATGAAGGCGGCGGAAGAAGAGTTCAGCATCATGCCAAGCCTGGAATTCATTGAGGTGAGGGCGTAAGGGGGATGAAACGGAGTCCTTTGCTGAGCACTGAACGTTCAGCATCTGTGAGGGTAAGGTCAGGGGCCCCTGCATCAGAGAGGTCCCTGCTGTGTATTCACCATACCCCCTGACCAGTTGCTGTCAGATCTGATGAGTTTTTCCAGCATTCTTTTGTTTCAGATTTCCAGCATCAGCAATACAGCCTTTATCTGTATCTGTTAGTTTATTTCCAGTGCCAGACGGCTTGTTTAGCAGTGATTAAGAGTGTTAAAGGGGTACTTTGGATCAGACAAACCCTAACTTTGGTGGGTTTAGCAGGTACTGTATATACCAAATAAGCGCAGCAACTACACACCATCCCCTGCATTTCAATGAGGAGTAAGGTGGCAAGAACAATTATCACGCAGCTTCTGGAGAAGCAAGGCATCTCTGACATATGGTTCCTGATTTGCATATTTAACTGTATGTTGCTATCCAATTAATACTTTAATAATGGTGAGCACTGTTAGCCTCATTGTTATTTGCACTGCATTTAAAACACCACTACAACTGAATTAATAAATCAATATTGGGCTGAGGTTGCTAACCACTTTTAGCCAAGTTTCTACTCTACTTAATTGCATTTTCGGACTGCTTATGCCTGGATCACGTTCATGGAAGAAAGTGGCCGCAGAATCATAAACCGTAACAGTTTAGTGACTTATTTTTTGTTCTCATACTGTTTCTTTTTTTCTTCTAGGTTGTTGATTTGTATTTTATAAACCTATTTGATTACTACATTTGTTTTGTTGCCTTATTCTGCAAAGTATTACCTTAAAGCTACCCCTTTTTACTTCACAGTCATGGGATGATACAATCCAGCAGAAGGTCATTCAGTCCATCGTGGTGTGCCAGATCTTTTGAACAGCTATCCAGTTAGCCCTATACCCCTGCTCATTCCTCATTGCCTGCAAATTTCCCCTTTTAATTTCCTTTTGAAAGTTATTATTGACCCTTTCAAGCAGTGCATTCCAGATTTATTACAACTTGCTGTGTTAAATGCATCACTGCTAAAGTGCAACACTTCACACTTGTGTTAAATTTTCACCCTATGCGCGGCTCATTTTGCCAGTCTAACTATGTCCTAAATCTGTTGCTGTATCACTGTTTACTGTTGCTCCGAGTTTTATCATCTGCATACTTTCAAATTGTGCCCCATATTCTGAATACCATTAATATTTATCAGAAGTTATAGTACCAATCACTCTGCTGTTCACTCTAGTCTCTCAACCATTCCCGATTACACTATCCTTTAGCCAGCTTTGTTTTCATGCTGCCACTGGCCCTTTAGCCCAAGGGCTGCAATTTTGCTAACATGCCTGTATGTGCAACTTTATCAAAGTCCATATGCACAACATCAACTACACCACACACATGTGGATGTACATAGTAAATAACTTGAAAAACTTTGATCTGGAAGAGTCCACTGTTGTTGAGAATTAATGAGTACTCTTGTAAATTGCTGATCCTTTTAGAGCTGGGACCCAGAACCTGACTTTACTCATCATGCTCATGGAGCCTCCTTAACCACTGTGGCTGTAAATGATCAATATGTGGCAACAGGCAGTAAAGATGAAACTATTCAGCTGTATAACATGAAAAAGAAAATTGATGAAGGGTCATTATTGTACCATGCTGGTGAGTTAAAATTATACTTTCACGCTTTATGACATTGATCTTTTTGCAGGCTGATATGGTGTAATGGCTGATACAGGATTTTTTTTAAAGCATGGAAACCAGAGGTAACTCAAGAATTGATCATTAAGGTTATTGACAATTCAATGTAGAAAACATAGAAAGTTTATGACACAGAAGGGATTATTCAGGCCATTGTATCTCTTCCTGGAGAAATAGTACTGGAGTCCTGGAATGTTCCTTGGAATAGTGCCCTAGGCTCAACTATCTTCAGCTGTTTCATCAATGACCTTCCTTCCATCATAAGGTGAGAGGTGGGGATGTTCACTGATGATTGCACAATGTCTGCACCATTTGGGACTCCTCAGATACAAAAGCAGTCCATGTCCAAATGCAGCAAGATCTGGACAATATCCAGATAAAAGCAAAAATCTGCGGATGCTGGAAATCCAAAACAAAAATAAAAATACCTGGAAAAGCTCAGCAAGTCTGACAGCATCTGCGGAGAGGAACACAGTTAACATTTCGAGTCCGTGTGACTCTACAACAGAACAATATCCAGGCTTGGCCTGACAAGTGGCCAGTAACATCCAGGACAAGCAAGTGCCCAGGCAATGACCATTTCCAACAATAGAGAATCTAACCACTGCCCCATGACATTTATTGACATTACCATCGCTGATCTCTCTCCCCTGCGCCCGCCCCACCCACCCCCCATCAACATCCATTGACCAGAAACTGAACTAGCCATGTAAATACTGTGGCGACAAGAGCGTGTTAGAGCCAAGGAACTGTGCTGCAAGTAATTCTCCTGACTCCCCAAAGCCTCTCCACCATCTACAATGCACAAGTCAGGAGTGTGATCGAATATACTCCACTTGCCTGGATGATTGCAGCTCCAACAACATTCAAAGCTTGACACTATCCAGGACAAATTGACAATGTTTTCATGGTCATCATTAGACTTTTAACTCCAGATATTTATTGAATTCAAATTACACCATCTGCCATGGCAGGATTCGAACCTGGGTCCCTAGAATATGGGTCTGTGGATTACCAGTTCAGTGACAATACTACTACTCCACCACCTCCCATGCTTGATTGCTCAGTTTGGATTTGGAAAGGTAATATCAATTATCCATTTAAGGTTGGAGAATACCAAAGTATCAGTTGGCAGGCCTTCACTGTGAAGAAAAACATTCCAACTAAACACACTTCCCGGTGCTGAGGGTAACCTGGGGAGGATGCAGCCAGAGAGGTCCGACAGTGCGTAACCCGGTGAGGACGGAGCCAGTGAGATCGGATAGTGAGTAACCCAGGAAGGATGGAGCCAGTGGGATTGGACAGTACGTAATCTGGGGAGGGTGGGGCCAGTGAGGTCGGACAGTGACTCCAAGACTCTATTGGGCCTATTGTTGGAAAATGGGATTAGAATAGTTAGGTATAGTTGTTTGACCGGCACAGACTTGATGGGCCGTAGAGTCTTTTTCTGTGCTGTAGACCTCTGTGACAAAGCAGCCCGCTTGACTGGCACTCCATCCACAAACATTCACTCCCTCCACAACCGATGCACAGTAGCAGCAGTGTGTACCATCTACAAGATGCACTGCAGGAACTCACCAAGCCTCCTTAGACAGCACCTTCCAAACCCACAACCACTACAGATAGGAGGGCAAGGGCAGCAGGCATGTGGGAATCCCGCCACCTAGATGTTCCCCTTCCAAGCCACACCCTATCCTGACTTGGAAATATATTGCCGTTCCTTCACTGTCACTGGGTCAAAATCCTGGAACTTCCTCCCTAACAGCACTGTGGGTGTACCTACACCACATGGACTGCAGCAGTTCAAGGCGGCAGCTCACCACCACCTTCTGAAGGACCTTTAGGGATGGGCAATAAATGCTGGCCTAGCCAGCGACCACCACTTCCCATGAATGAATAAAAAAATGTACTGTCTATTGAAAGCTAATACCTGTGCCATTAATCTTGGATCAGCAAATTTATAGTTATCTTTGAGTCTTGATTTCTTGATGAAATATTCAGAATTCCAGATGATGATGCCATTCGGAGATTCTACAAGCCAGAGAAGTATTATATAAAACTAAAAGTGTAAAATGCTGGAAATGGTCAGCTGGCTAACTCAGAGAGAAACTGAGTTAACATTTCAGACTGATGACCTTTCATCAAAACATGTACATGAAGCTTGTCTACTGGTGTTTGCTGCTGACTTTTGATACAGAATATTGGTGCAGTCAGAGCACCTCTTGCGTTCCTGGGACAAACTATATTTTGTTCTTAGTGTTTTCAACTTTTGTGGTGCTTCCTTGCACTGACCGCGTGGTATATTTCTTTAATGTTATAGAAAATGTACACTGATGTGAAGTAAAACAGCTTTAAGACATCTGCATAACTGTGGACTTTCCAGGAATCTGACATGGGGGCTTGATGAAGCCTGCTGAACAAAGCCCACAGTTTTTTGTTTTTATCTCTGTAATATTCCTCTACTGGTTCCAACTGATGCAAGGCTGACAGGGATTTTAATTTAGATTCCTATTTATCTAATATCTCTTTCCACCAATTTTATCACCTTTTTATCTCAGTTAATTTGGGGTGAAAATACATTTTTAAATATTATCCTTTCAATTCTAGAACTATGGCTTCAATCCAAGTTTGGTAATGGGATGAACATCTCCATGAATGATTTTAAGGATCCTATCTGAATCTGTTTGGGCAGTGTCAATCCATTCCCCAATGGATATGAGTGCTGAACTCCTGGGTCTCTATAATTGAATTAGCCTTCAAGAAGGTTTAAAAAGCAATCAAATATCATATTTGTGTACTTGGTGACAATTGGGGAGGCGATGGGGTAATGGTATTGTCGCTGGGCTAGTAATCCAGAAACCTGGGGTAATGCTCTGGGGATCCGGATTCGGATCCTGCCACGACAGATGGTGGAATTTGAATTCAATAAAAATCTGAAATTAAAAGTCTAATGATGACCATGAAACCATTGTTGATTGTTTTAAAACAAAAAACCATGTAGTTCACTAATGTCCTTTAAGGAAGGAAAGCTGTCATCCTTACCTGGTCTGGCCTACATGTGACTCCAGACCCACAGCAATGTTGAATCTTAAACACCTTCTGAAATGGTGTAGCAAGCCACTTAGTTGTATCAAACTACCACCAAGTCACAAAAAAACGGACCTCTCGCCATTGACCTAGGCACCGGAAACGACAACGGCAGTCTCAACGCTGTCGATCTTGCAAAGTCCTCCTTGCTAACATCTGAGTACTAGTGCCAAAATTGGGAGGACTGTCTCTCAGACTAGTCAAGCAACAGTCATCCTCACAGAATCATATCTTGCAATGTCCCAGATGCCACCATCACCATCCAACCAGTAGGATAGACCCAACAGAGGTGGCAGCACAGTGGTATACGGTTGGGAGGGAGTTGCCCCGGACATCCTCAACATTGATTTCGGACCCCATGGAGTTTCATGGCATCAGGTCAAACATGGGCAAGGAGACGTCCTGCTGATTACCACGTACCGCCCTCCTTCAGCTGATGAATCAGTGCTCTTCCATGTTGAACATCACTTGGAGGAAACACCAAGGGTAACAAGGGCGCAGAATGTACTCTGGATGGGGGTCACAAGAGTGACTCTGTAGCACCACTACTAACCAAGCTGGCCAAGTCTTAAATGACATAGCTGCTAGACTGGGTCTGCGGCAGGCGGTGAGGAAACCAAAAAGAGGGAAAAACATACTTGACCTCTTCCTCACCAACCTGCCTGTCGCAGATGCATCTGTCCATGACAGTATCAGTAGGAATGACCACTGCACAGTCCTTGTATCGACGAAGCCCTGCCTTCATATTGAGGATACCACCAAAACCCCCCCCCCCTCCAAAATTATGTTGTGTGGCACTACCACTGTGCCAAATGGGATAGATTTCAAACAGATTTAGCAACTCAAGACCATGAGGTGCTGTGGGCCATCAGCAGCAGCAGAATTGGACTTAAACACAACCTGTAACCTCATGGCCTGGCATATCCTCCACTCCACCATTGACATCAAGCCAGGGGATCAACCCTGGTTCAATGAAGAGTGCAGGAGGGCATGCCAGGAGCAGCACCAGGTTTTCCTAAAAATGAGGTGTCAACCTGGTGTTGCTATAACACAGGACTACCTGTGTACGAAACGGCATAAGCAGCAAGTGATAGACTGAGCTAAGCAATCCCACAATCAATAGATCAAATCTAAGCCCTGCAGGCCTGCCACATCCTGTCATGAATGGTGGTGGACAATTAAACAACTTACTGGCAGAGGAGGCTCCAGAAATATCTCCATCCACAATGATGGAGGAGCCCAGCACATCAGTGCAAATGATGAGGCTGAAGCATTTGCTACAAACTTCAGCCAGAAGTGCCGAGTGGATGATCCATCTCGGCATCCTCCAGAGGTCCCCAGCATCATCAGATCCCAGTCTTTGCCAATTCGATTCACTCCACGTGATATCAAGAAATGACTGAAGGCACTGGTAAAAGCAAAAGCTATGGGCCCTGACAATATTTTGGCAATAATATTGAAGACTTGTGCTCCAGAACTTGCAGTGCCGCTAGCCAAGCTGTTCCAATACAGCTACACCACTGGCATCTACCCAGCTATGTGGAAAATTGCCCAGTTATGTCCTGTACACAAAAAGCAGGACAAATACAACCCGGCCAGTTAGTGCCCCATCAGTCTACTCTCCATCATCAGTAAAGTGATGGAAGGGGGTCATCAACAGTGTTATCAAAAGGCACTTGCTCAGCAATAACCTGCTCACAGATGCCCAGCTTGGGTTCCGCCAGGGCCACTCAGCTCCTGACCTCATTACAGCCTTGGTTCAAACATGGACAAAAGAGCTGAACTCCCGAGGTGAGGTGAGAGTGACTGCCCTTAACATCAAGGCCGCATTTGACTGAGTGTGGCATCAAAGAGCCCTAGCAAAACTGAGTCAATGGGAATCAGGGGGAAAACTCTCCACTGGTTGGAGTCATACCTAGCACAAAGAAAGATGGTTGTGGTTGTTGGAGGTCAGTTATCTCAGCTCCAGGACATCACTGCAGGCAATCCCCAGGGTAGTGTCCTAGGCCCAACTATCTTCAGCTGCTTCATCAATGACTTATCTTCCACCATAAAGTCAGAAGTGGGGATGTTCACTGATGATTGCACAATGTTCACTATTTGCAAGTCCCCAGACACTGAAGCAGCCCATGTCCAAATGCAGCAGGACCTGGACGATATTCAGGCTTGGGCTGACAAGTGGCAAATAACACCAGGGACACACAAGTGCCAGGCAATGACCATCTCCAGCAAGAGAGAATCCAACCATTGCCCCATGACATTTAATGACATTACCCCCCCCCCGCCCACTATCAACATCCTGGGGGGTTACTGTTGACCAGAAACTGAACTGGACTAGCCATATAAATACAAGAGCAGGTCAGAGGCTAGGAGTCATGTGGCAAGTAATTCTCCTCCTGACTCCCCAAAGCCTGTCCACCATCAACAAGGCACAAGTCAGGAGTGTGATCGAATACACTCCACTTGCCTGGATGATTGCAGCTCCAACAACATTCAAAGCTTGACACCATCCAGGACAAAGCAGCCCACTTGATTGGCACTCCATCCACAAACATTCACTTCCTCCACAATCGATGCACAGTGACAGCAGTGTGTACCATCTACAAGATGCACTGCAGGAACTACCAAGCCTCCTTAGAAAGCTCATGACCACTACCGCTAGGAGGGTAGGGGCAGCAGGCACCTGGGAATCCTACCACCTAGATGTTCCCCTTCCAAGTCACTCACCATCCTGACTTGGAAATATATTGCCGTTTCTTCATTGTCGCTGGGTCAAAATCCTGGAACTCTCTTCCCAGCAGCACTGTGGGCATACCTAAACCACATGGACTGCAGCAGTTCAAGGCGGCTGCTCACCACCGCCTTCTCAAAGGCAACTAGGGATGGGGAATAAATGCTGGCCCAGCCAGCGAAGCCCAGAAAAAAAAAGTTGGATTAAAAATTTGATTGCCCTGAAAACAGGTGCAGGGTCCGTGATTAATCAGTGCCTATTCAAAGTAACGCAGGCAACATGCAAGTCTCAGCCGGGGGCCCAAGTTCATGCAGGGCTAGCACCACTCAAAGCAAGCCTGCAGTACCTAAACTTCTTAAAGGGGAGGTGCATTCTGCCTGCAATGGGTGGTGGAAGTTGCTATAGAAGAGTTTACATTTATATAGCACTTTTCACAACCACTGGACATCTCCAAGCATTTTACAGCCATTGAAGTATTTTTGAAGATATGCAGCAGCTAAATTTGCACACTGCAAACTGCCACAAACAGCAGTGTGATAATCGGCAGAAGGCAGAGTGGAAATGGCGCAACAGACCAGAGAGTTTGCCTGAAGGTTCTCCAATGCAGCACTGGCGCCCGTGGTGCAGGAGGAGAAAAATCCCCTTCCCTCAGAGGACAAGGGGCCAGACTGACACTGTGAAGGTAGTGGGAGAAGCTTGTTTTCACCATCAATCTCAACAATCTATCTCCCAGGACCTGGATGCAATGCCTGGAAAAAGTTCAATGACCTCGCAACAAGTGACCAAGGTCAATGAATGGACCTACTTTACAAATATCTTTACAAATGAGCCACCAGCCTCTCTCATTCTCAATCTATACTAGATGCTTTCTTGATGAAGGCAATATGAGCATGTGCCGGACAAATGCGGCAGATCAGATCAGGCACATCAGTCATTGTGCAACATTGATTTTTTTTGCCAGAAGTATTTAATAGCATCATTTTGCAACAACTTGAAGGTTAAATGCTGATTAATCTCTCCTGTCTTTGAGTTCATGGAAGTGCTTGACATTTTGAAGAGTTGAATGAAGTCAAAGCCTGCAAGGAGCATTAGTGCACATAGAGAAGGCTTTGGTTGTAACTGGAGGGGTCAGGGCAGATCACTTCCTCTCTGTCACGGGTTCTATGGTTGCTGTTCCCCTAGCCTGCAACATAAAAGGGATATAGAGAAGAGGACAGGCTGCTTGCAGGATGGGGAGGAAGGTGATGGGAAAGGTTTTCAATTGGAAGATTTATTTATCGAGTGTTTTCTAGAAGCCCTTCTCTTGCCTTCACTTAAGCCAGGAGCAGTGTGTGTGACTTCTCCCTTTGCAAAGGAATTGTTCATAGAATTCTGCCACCTCTTGCAACCAGACCTGCAGCTCAAAGTAGGCTAGGACAGCACTATCAGAAGCTGTGAAAGCAACTGTAGCCATGAATTTCTTCATGTCCGCATCGTCCTCGGCTGAAACAGGTGACATCTGTAAAGTAGCCTCCTTCTGCACCATAATTAGTCTATTTGTGCCATCAAGCTCATGCTAGTTCATGTGGGGCAATACATTTAGTCCTCATAGCCCTGGCAAGTTATATTTCCCTCCAGTGCCTGTCCAATTTTTTTTTGAAAATGGTCTCTGCTGCCACCACCCTCATCAGCAACAAGTTCTAGACCATTTGGCGCAAAGGAGCACCTTTTTTTTATCTACCTATCCAAACCTATCATAATCTTTTACACCTCTATCTAATCACCCCTGAATCTCCTTTGATCCAAGGGCAACAACCCCAACTTCTCCAACCTAACCTTATAGCTAAATTCTCTCTGTCCACGTAATCATTCTAGTAAACCTCTTCTGCACCCTGTCAGGGACATTCCCACCTTTCTTAGTTTGCTGACCAGAACGGGACACAATATTCTTCTGTCCTAACCAGAGCTTTATAGAGGTTCACAAAACTTCCCTGCCATTGTACTCAATAGGTATATATATGAAGCTCGAGGTCACATATGCTTTGCTAACTACTTTCTCAAAATGTCCATCTATGCACATGGACCCTGAATCTCTTTGTCCTTGCACACTATTTATAACGATGCCATTAAATTTGTACTGCCTCTCCTTATCCCTTCTTTCAAAATGTATCACCTCTCAGTTTTCTGCATTAAATTGCATCTGCCACTTTACTGCCATTCTGTTAGTCTGTGTCCTGTTGCCATTGATTGTTATCACCCTTGCTGTTTACCACACTTCCAAGTGTCATGTCATCAGCAAAAATGAATTTTATTCAGTTTTACAACAACAACTTATATTTATCTGGTACCTTTAAGGTAATGAAACATTACAGGATGCTTCACAGGAGCATTATAAAACAAAGTATGGTGCCAAGCAACATAAGGAGAGAGTCGTCAGTGGTAGGTTTTAAAGAGTGTCTTAAACATTGGCTACCAATGGCAGAGCAAGTAAAATTGGAGACTACATTGTTTGACTGGGAACCAATGTAGGTTAGTGGGAGAATGGATTTTGCTCTGGGTTAAGACCCAGACAGCAGAGTTTTGGATGACCTCAAATTTATAGAGGGTAGAATGTGGGAGACCGCCCAGAATTGTGTTGAAATAGTCAAATCTAGAGGTAACGAAGGCATGAATATTGCCGAAAAAAGAGACGTGTCTAAGCTTTTCATCATGCACTTATCAGGGCATTTTGCAAGAATAACAATAAAAGGGGAAAACAACAATTTATACTGTATATGAAGAGAGTGCTGATTGATTGGCAAGTGGCATTACCAAGGTGAATGCAGCAGTGATGGTGATTGACAGTTAACAGCCAAGCATTGTTGAAATTTAAACAAAGCAGCTTGACTCTGGTCAAGGCATTGCCCTGAGGAATGAGTCAGCGAATGGCTGTCACTTATATTGCTCATGAAGGCATGAATGAGGGGTTCAGTAGCAGATGAGCTGAGACAGGGGTGAAGTCTGGTAACGTTGGAAGCTCATGCCATGATCAAATGTGACATCAAGGCTGCAAGGCTTAATCTCAGACTGTTGCCAGAGAGAAGGATGGAGTTGGAGTTCAAGAGGATGGAGTTTAAAGCAGGGATTGAAGACAGAGGCAAATTTTTCCAATAATTATTTGGAGGAAATTACCGTTCATTCAGTACTGGATGTCAGATAATCTGATAATTTAGTAACAGTGGACATTTTGAGAGAAATGGTAGTGAGGTAGAACTGGGTGTCATCAGTGTGTGTGAAAACTAACAATATGCATGTAGATGAGAAATGGGAGGGAGTAAAAGATCGATCTTTGGAGGGTACCAGATATACAGGAGCAGGAGGTGAAGCCATTGCAAATGTAGCTACAGTTAGATAGATAAGAATAGAACCAGATGAGAGCAGTCCCGCCCTTTAGAGAGGCGTTGGATGAGGATGGTGTGATCAACCATGTCAAAGGCTATTGACAGGTGGAGAAGGATGGAGAGCGAGAGTTTAACTTTGTCACAGTCAGAGTCATTTGTGCCATTGAGCTATTTTGGCACGGTGGCAGGGCTAAAAGACCTGATTGGACGGATTCCAACATGGAGTTCCAGGAAAGATGGGAATGAATTTTTGAGGTGACAGTATGTTCAAAGACTTCAAAGAGGAAAGGGAGGTTGGAGATGGGGCATTAGTTTGCAATGACTGTGAGGTCAAGGCTTGATTTTTTTTTAAGGAGATAGGTGTTTGACAGCAGATTTAAAGGAGAGAGGGGCAACACTTGAAGAGAGAGAAGCATTTACAATACGAGCTAACATGGGAGCCTGGAGGGAAGGTTGGGTAATCAACAGTTTAATGGAAATTGGGTCAAGGGAACAAGCAGCCAGAGTCCATGTGCAGCAAAACCTGAACAACATACGATCCCCGTAAATGAAATAACCAATGGAAATAACTGAAGGGCATGTTACAAAAAGCAACAAAGGTTTTTACTTCTTAGGTAGAAACAAAAAAAAAATCAAACCTTAATTAACAGGCAACTAGGACATGAAACAAAAGAAAAGATACTTTTCTACAAGCTAATGAAATCGACTGTGTCAGGAACAAGTGAAAACTGATGACTGGCTAACCAATAGACTTGCTTATCACTGCCCTGATAGGACGAACAATGCAACTCCTCTTCTGCCCAACGGGTCCCCCCTCTCTTTTTCGACCTGTTTTTCACCAACTGCCCTCTTCCCCCTGACACCCCTTCTTTTCTTGCTCACACCGACCCATCTCTCCCCCCCCCCCCCCCCCCCCCCCCCCCCCCCACCCCTACCCTCTGGATCGCCCGACTTCGACTTTTTCGCTGACCCTAAAAAAAAATCCACACACTGGGCAGTGAGAGGAGGAAAACCTGGGCTGAAAGGCAACCTACTTCCCATCCCCACTTTCATATGAATTCTGCCGAGGCCAGCTCAGAGTGTGCACCATCAGAGGTGAACACGGGGTCAGTTTTAATTAGACCTAGCACCTTAACTTGGCTCCAGTCCACGCCCCCTTCCCTGCTTACCAAGACTTGAGGCTGAGTCTGCGTTTCTCAAACTCTGCTTCTTGATCAAAAAGACAATAAAGATTTTATTAGTTAGCTCTGCTGCTTGGCACTTTTTAGTAATTTTTATTAATTACTCACAGCTTGTGAATTGATCATTTAAACAAACGTGTGTTCTTCATGCCTTAGCTTTTGTTGAATTTGATGTTTATTTTTATGCCAAACCAAATCTCAGGCACCTGCTGTTGTGTTTCTTGCTGAAGGGGAATGGGAAGTTTGATTGCTTTTTGGAGGGCTGGCATTTTTGCTCTATAGGAAATGGAAGTGTTAGAAATGCTCACCACGTCTGCTGACATCTGTGCAGAGAGAAACGGGTCAGTGACCCTTCATCAGAACTAATGTAGATCATGGACCTGAAGTATCGCCTCTTTCTCTCTCTCAAATGCTGGCTGGCTTGCTGAGTATTTCCAGCATTTTCTGTTTATATTTCAGGTTCTTAGCACCTGCAGTACCTTTTTCTCTCTTACTATGTGCTCCATGTTGGACATTTCTAAGTGGGGCTAGTTTCAATTTAAAATGAAGATATTTATTGCTCAGTGTAAAAGTGTAATTTTTCTGTTAACAAAGTTATGTTTGTGGAAAGAAATAACACATTATTGCAGGCGGATTGGTTGGTGCTAATTTACTGGGAGGTTTTGCCATTTTTAAACTTGGAAGTGAAACCAGGAGTCATATACCAATAGAACATGTCACTGTTAGTTCAAGTTATTCTCAGTTATACATAGGATTGTTGTTTGCGGCGCTTGTGAGGTTCAAGTCTTTTAAATGTTGCTGCTCTGATATTACATAGGCCCAAGTTCAAAGAAGCAGAGCTGGTTACATAATATGAATGACCAAGTTGCAAATAATTGTCTGACAGGGCTGTAGTTGTAAAGTGCACCTGAGCTTTAATGTGCTTTGTAAATAGAGGCATAGAATACAAAAACCGAGAAGTTTTGCTAAACCTATATAAAATAGTTTGACCTCACTGTGACTATTGTTCCTAATTCTGGCACTTGAAGGGTATGAGTCTTAGGTTAAAGGGTGGGGGGATGGGCCTTTTGGCTGAAAGGTTTGCCCCCCACCTGCCCAATCTAGAAGGAGAAGGGCAGCAGACTCATTGGAATACCACCACCTGCAGGTTCTCCTCCAAGCCACATGGAGTCCTCACTTGGAACTATATTGCCATTCCTTCACTGTCACTGGGATGTAAACCTGGAACCTCCTCTCTAACAGCACTTTGGGTGCACCTGCACCATATGGCCTGTAGCGGTTTAAGAAGGCAGCTCACAACCACCTTCTTTAGGGCAAAATGTTGGTTTTATCAGTGGTGCTTACATACCTGAAGGTAATTAAGAAAAATGAATTTTTAAAAACTGTGGATGGTCTTGCAGAATGCCCTTGAGCAACTTTGTGTCTAGGAGGCCTGACTTTAGATCACCCACCTGACATGAGCAACTATAGTCTGGGCTGGCTGGCTGACTGACACCAATAGCAGGGAGCACTGATGGAGCGACAATGATGCATCAATGAATGCTGTCACCCTGAAGACCCATATTACCCTCTAAAGTATGCACAATGTCAGTATCTAAATTGGTGGTTGCAAGTGTGAGATCACATGACCGTGTTTCTTCTTCAGCCACTTGTACCTCTGCACTTCCGCTCCCTTGCCATTTGTTGACCTTGTTCTTAGATATCTAAAAGGATAAAGGCACAACATATGGGTGAGGGAAAGGGGAGAAAACAAGATGTGGATGCTGACACTACCTGCAGTTTGTAATTTAGAAGAGATTGTGGGGTGAGCGAGAAGGTGGATTTGGTTGGGACTTACCATCATCCTTTATGGTTTCAGTCATCCCACTAGCCAAAGCCTCAAGAGGACATAGATAGGTTAGTGGAATGGGTAGACATGTGATAGATTAAATTTAATGCCTGAAGTAATAGATTTTGGTAGGAAGAATGAAGTGAGGCAACATAAGATGAAGGATACAATTCTAAAGGTGGTGCAGCAGCAGAGAGATCTTGGGATTTACGTGCGGAAATTGTTGAAGTACAAAAGCAGGGAAATTATGATGAACCTTTTATAAAACATTGGTTCAGCCTCAACTGGAGTATTGTGCCCAACACTTTTGGAACAATGTGACGATATTAAAGGGAATGCAGAAAAGATTTGAGACTAGTTTCCAGGGATCTTACCCACCTATATGATTCAGTTTCACATTGGGCAGATGACCAAAGATAACTAAGATTGTGTGGTGTGGTATAAATAGATTTTGAAAATATCAGACAATACACAGTTTGCTTCCTTGTTTGAATGATATGCTGCCAAAAGTGCGTTCACTTCTGTTGGGGATATGTTGATAATTGACTACTATTTGTGATGATTGATCTCTACTTTGTATTGTATTTGCCTCAATATTGATCTAATCTAGGCCTCTCTTTTGAAAAGGTACAATAACCTGCCTTGAATTTTATGGAACTACACACTTACTCAGTGGAGCAGAAGATGGAATCATCTGTGTGTGGGATACAAAAAAATGGGAGTGCCTGAAGTCTATTCCAGCTCATAAGTAAGAATCATTCATGCAGATTAGTAATGGTAATTTTATTACGTACGTGACAGAGAGGGCTATCATTCACATTTCAAATTGTGTTGAAGTTTCTATACTATTATACTATACTGGGCAACCTTCCATAATGCAGTAAAATGGTGCTGTACAAATAGAATGGGAGATGTGGGGATAGAGGGTTATGGAGTAAAGGAGGAATTGTTTACGTGTATGACCCCTTTCAATTATTTTGCACAGCCACAGACCGAGAGGTAACTTAGAGGCCTTTGCTGGAAATTTCAGGTTGCTTTGTAGCCTGGGGGAAATATCAGCCGTCCAGTAAATTAGACTGCAAGATTGGCAGGCAGAGATGTGATGGTGCAATGGCAACCTTTAAAGAAGAAATACTTCAGATGCAGTCTGGGTACATTTTTCAAGGGGGAAAGAGAGGGGAACCAAAAGTTAGAGAGTAGGTGAAGCAGTAAAATATGACACATGTCAACTTGATAAATACAAGGAAGAGCTAGACAATATAAAAAAGAAATGCAGAGGGCAAGTGAAAAAGACAAGAGGGGCAAAGAGAGATTATAAAAAGTGATTAAAGAGAATCCAAAGGTCTTCATCGGTGCATTAACAGTAAAAGCTAGGATTGGATGCTGGTGGATGGTGAGTAAGGATTTTTTTTTTAATATTTTTATGAAAAAATAATTTTGTTTGTAGTTAGCATTTAATTGAAATCTACCGCTTAAATTCTAAAGTTCCCAACCCTAAGCAGAGTTTTAACAAGGTCTCTATTGGATGAACAGCTGGGCTCAGTTAATTAAAGAAGCAGCTGAAACGGGTTCCTCTGTAACTGGAGCATATAAAGCCAGTCAACTTAATGTGGCTTAGAATAGAGTGCTGGGAGTTGGGCGATTAAGAGAGTTAGGGGAGGAAGATAAAGAGATGCTCCTTTGCTTTTGGCATTTGGTTACGCAAGAGGAGCGGCAGCCTTAAAGACCAAGGGGAACCAGGACCAGCAGTCAACAGAATAGGAGCAGCAGCCTTGGTAAGTAGGACCTGATGAGTATTCTTTCTGTCCAGTCTTTAAATTAAAAATTGGTCTCTAGTTTATATTAAGTAGTGTTTAAAGTATAAGTAGTAAGGTCCCTTGTATACAATTAATATTCCTTAAAGTTGAGGAAGTAAAAGTAAGGGAGTAATTTAAGGGCAAGTCACGACAGGTCATCTTGGCCCGTGGAATGCTCCTTCTGTGCAATGTGAGAAGTCAGGGACAGTTCCAGTATCCAGGGTGACCACGTGTGCAGGAAGTATCTCCAGCTATAGCTACTCAATCGCATTTCAGAGCTGGACCTGCAACTGGAGTCACTGTGGAGCATCCGCAAAGCTGAGATCTTCATAGATAGCATGTACAATGAGGTGGTCACACTGCAGGTAAAGAGTGCACAGGCAGAAAGGAAATGGGTGACCGCCAGACGGAGTAAAAACACTAGACAGGTAATGCAGGAGTTCCCTGGGTCCATCTCCCTCTCCAACAGGTTTTCCGTTTTAGATACTGCTGGGGAGATGCTGCATTCCTATGGAAAACCAAGAGCCAAGTCTGTGGCACCACGAGTAGCTCAGCTGCACAGGACGGGAGAAAAAAAGAGTGGGAGAGCAATAGTGAGAGGGGATTCTATTGTAAGTGGAACAGATAGATGTTTCTGTGGCAGCAGATGTGACACCAGGGTGGTATGCTATCTTCCTGTACCAGGGTCAAAGATGTTGCTGAGCGGCTGCAGACATTCTAAAGGGTGGACCACAAGAGGTCGATGTCTATGTTAGCACCACTGACATAGGTAAGAAGAGGGATGAGGTCCTGAAAGCAGAATATAAGGAGCTAGAAAATAAATTAAAAAGCAGGACCTCAAAGGGATCCTCTCAAGATTACTTCCAGTGCCATGTGCTAGCGAAATAAGGATAGAATAGACCAGCTAAATGAGTGGCTGGAGAGATGGTGTAGGAGGGAGGGATTTAGATTCCTGAGGCATTCGAACTGATTCTGGGGAAGATGGGACCTGTATAAGCTGGACAAGTTACACCCCAGCAGGACTGGGACCAATATCCTAGCTTGGGTATTCACTAGAACCATTGGGGAGGGTTTAAACTAGAGTGTCAGGGGGTGGGAACCTGAGCAGGGAGGCACAGGAGAGGGAAACAAAGATAGAAATGAAAGGCAGAAAAGTAGAAAGCAAAAGTGGAAGGCGGAGGGAACAAGGGTTAGCAGCAAATAAGGCCTTAGTACAAAAAATGTGTGAAGGTGTTAAAAAGACAAGCCTAAAGGCATTGTCTCTGAATGCACGGAGCATTCACAATAAGGTAGACTAATTAACAGTGCAAATAGATGTTAACAGGTACAATATGATTGTGATTACAGAGACATGACTGCAGGTTGACCAAGGCTGGGACCTGAATATCCAATGGTATTCAATATTTAGGAAGGACAGGCAAAAAGGAAGAGGAGGTGGGGTGATGTTGTTAGTTAAGGATGACATCAGTGCAATAATGAGAGAGGATATTGATTCAAGAAATCTAGATGTAGAATCAGTCTGGGTGGAGCTAAGAAGCAACGAGGGGAGGAAAACATTAGTGGTAGTTTAGGCCTCAACAATAAAGGTAAGGTCAGGGATGGCATTAAACAGGAAATTAGAGGTGTATGTGACAAGGGTGCTAACAGTAGTCATGGGTGACTTTAATCCACATATAGACTGGGCAAACCGAATTAGCAATAATATTATGGCGGATCAATTCCTGGAGTGTGTACTAGATGGGTTTTTTTTAGACCAGTTAGACGAGGGAACAGGCTATCCTAGATTTAGTATTGAGCAATGAGAAGGGGTTAATTAATAACCTTGTTATTCAGTGTCCTTTAGGGAACAGTGACCATAACATGATAGAATTCTTCATTAGGATGGAAAGTAAAGTAGTCCAATCCAAAACTAGAGTCCTAAATCTAAACAAAACTATGAAGGTATGAGGGGTGAGTTCGCTACGATAGACTCATAGATGTTTACAGCACAGAAGGAGGTCATTCGGCTCATCATGTCCACACTGGTCAACAAAGATCTGACAACACTAATCCCATTTTCCAGCACTTGGCCCATAGCCCTGGGGACTATGGCAACTCAAGTGAATATCTAAATACTTCTTCAACGTTACGAGAGTTTCTGATTCAACCACTTTTTCAGACAGTGAGTTCCAAACTCCACCGCCTTCTGGGTGAAAAGATTTCTCTTCAATTCTCCTCTTAGCCTTCTACCTCTTACCTTAAATCAATGCCCCCTGGTTATTGACCCCTCTACTAATGGAAAAAGTGCCTTCCTATCCACCCTATCTATGCCCCTCATAATCTTATACACCTCTATCAGGTCCCCTCTCAACCTTTGCTGCTCCAAGGAAAACAACCCCAGCCTATCCAATCTTTCTTCATAGCTCAGACCTGCCAGCCCAGGTAGCATTTTGATAAATGTACTCTGCACCCTCTCCAATGCAATCACATCCTTCCTATAATATGGTGACCAGAACTGCACACAGTACTCCAGTTGTGGTTTAACCAGCGTTTTATACAGTTCCAGCATAACCTCCCTACTCTTGGATTCTATGCCTTGGCTAATAAAGGCAAGTATACCATACGCTGCCTTAATCACCTTATCTTCCTGCCCTGCTATCCTCATGGATCTGTGGATATGCACACCAAGGTCTGATCTTCTCTGATCTTCAGTTCTTTCCCTTGCCTTGTTAGCCCTCCCCAAGTGCATAGTTTGGGAGACTTCATTAAAAGGCATGATGTTGGATAGACAATGGCTAATATTTAAGGAACAAATGTATGCATTGCAACTTTCCTTTCTGGCGCAAAAACACAACAGGAAAAGCGGCCCAACCATGGCTAACAAAAGAAATTCAGGATAGTATTAGATCCAAAGTTGAGTCATATGAAGTTGCTAGAAAAAGTAGCAAGCCTGAGGATTGGGAACAGTTTAGAATTCAGCAAAAGAGGACCAAGAATTTGATTAAGAGGGGAAAAATAAGAGTATGAGAGTAAACTTGCAAGGAATATAAAAACAGACTGTAAAAGCTTCGATGATATGTAAAAAGATTGGTGAAGGCAAATGTAGGCCTTACAGTCCAAAACAGGAGAAATTATAATAGAGAACAAGGAAATGGCAGAGCAATTAAACAATTACTTTGTGTCTTCCTCTGTGAAGACAGAATTAATTAACTTCCCAGAACTGCTAGGGAACCAAGGGTCTAGTGAGAAGGAGGAATTGAAGAAAATTAGTGTTAGTAAAAAAAAAATGGTGCTAGAGAAACCAGTGGGACCGAAAGCCGATAAAATCGCAGGGCCTGATAATCTACATCCGGGATACTAAAAGAGGTGGCTGTGGAAATATTGGATGCATTGGTTGTCATCTTCCAGAATTCTATAGACTCTGGAACGGTCCCGGCAGATTGGTGGGTAGCAAATGTAACCCCACTATTTATAAAAGGTGGGAGGGAGAAAGCAGGAAATTACAGACTGGTTAGCCTAACATCAGTAGTAAGGAAAATGCTGGAGTCTGTTATAAAGGACACTCAAAATATCAACGGGATTCGACCAAAGTTGACACGGATTTATGAAAGTGAAGTCATGTTTGCGAAACCTACTGGAGTTTTTTGAGGACTTAACAAGCAGAGTAGATAATGGAGAACCAGTGGATGTGGTATATTTTGATTTTCAGAAAACTTTTGATAAAGCCCCACATAAGACGTTAGTGTGCAAAATTAAAGCACAAAGTATTGGGGCTAATATATTGGCATAGATTGAGAATTGGTTAATCGACAGGAAGCAGAGTGGAAATAAATGGGTCTTTTTCAGAGTGGCAGTAAGTGACTAGTGGAGTACCACAGGGAACAGGGCTTGGGCCTCAGCTATTCACCATATATATCAATGGTTTGGATGAGGGAACCAAATGTAATATTTTCAAGTTTGCTGCTGGAACAAAAGTAGGTGGAAATGTGAGTTGTGAGGAAGATGTTAAGAGGCTTCAAGGCGATTTTAAACAAGTTGAGTGGGCAAATACATGGCAGATGCAGTATAATGTGGTAAGTGTGAAGTTATCCACTTCAGTCGGAAAAATAGAACGGTAGAGTATTATTTAAATAGTGATAGATTGGGAAATATTGTTATACAAAGAGACCTGGGTGTCCTTGTACACCAGTCACTGAAAGCAAGCATGCAGTAGTTAGGAGGACAAATGGTATGTTTGCCTTCATTGCATTGGGATTTGAGCACCGGAGCAAGGATGTCTTACTGCAGCTGTGCAGGGCCTTGGTGAGACCATACCTGGAGTATTGTGTGCAGGTTTGGTCTCCTTACCTAAGAAAGGGTATGCTTGCCGTAAAGGGAGTGCAGCAAAGGTTCACCAGGCTGATTCCTGGGATTACAAAACAAAAACAGACTTACCTGGAAAAACTCAGCAGGTCTGGCAGCATCGGCGGAGAAGAAAAGAGTTGACGTTTCGAGTCCTCATGACCCTTCGACAGATTGTTTTGATTCCTGGGATTGTCGTATGAGGAGAGATTGGGTTGACTAGACCTGTATTCACTGGAGTTTAGAAGAATGAGAGGGCACCTCATTGAAACATATAAAATTCTGACAAGGAAGGACAGACTGGATACAGGGATGATGTTTGCTCTGGCTGGGGTTCTAGAACAAGGGGTCACAGTCTCAGGATACGGGGTAGACCATTTACGACTAAGATGAGGAGAAACTTCTTCACTCAGAGAGCGGTGAACCGGTGGAATTCTCTACCACAGAAGGCTATGGCGGCCAAGTCATTGAATAGATTTAAGAAGGAAAGAAGGAGTCTAGACTTCTAGCCTCGAAAGGCATCAAGGGGCATGGGGAGAGAGCAGGACTATGGTGCTGAGATGGGGGTCAGCCATGATTATATTGAATGACGGAACAGGCTCAAATGGCCAAGTAACCTACCCCTCCTATTTTCTACGTTTCTAAGTGTCAGAGAAGCAACTAGGGGCTCAAATGCAGACCAATTTGTGGAGGGCGAAGGCATGGCTGAGATTCTAAATGAATAATTTGCATCATTATTACCAAGGAAGGGGACTTTGCAAAGCTAAGGTAAATGAAGAGGGAGACGGAATACTGAATGCAATTTTTAATATAGATTTTTAAAATAAGATAAGAGGAAGGTGAGCAGCATTTGGAAAGATCACCCAGCACAAATGGTATGTATCCTAGTTGCTGAATGAAATAAGGATAGAAATTGGTGAGGCGCTAGCCACAATTTCCCAGTCCCCTTGGATGTAAGAACAGTGCCAAAACACTAGAAGGGAGGAAGGATAAATCTGGCAATTGCAGGTCAGTCAGTTTAACACCAGTGGTGAAAAAGCTTTTACAAATAATAATCCAGGAGACAATTAATTCGCATGAGCATTGAATAACATTGGGAAGCCCAGGAGCAAATCATAATTAACTAATTAATTGCAACAGCAGATGGATGTGGGCAGTGCAGTTGATGCTTCCCTAATAGGCTTTAATGAAGTACCAGATGCTAAAACAGCCTGTGTCCGTATGGTTTTGAACAGCATTTAGGCTTGGGCTGGTAAGTGGCAAGTAACATCTGTGCCACACATGTGCCGGCCAGTGACAATCTCCAATAAGAGAAAACCATCTCTCCTTGACATTCATCTGCATTACTATCACTGAACCCCCCACTATCAATATCCTGGCGGACACCATTGACCAGAAATTTAACTGGACCCGTGATATAAATGCTGTGGCTGCAGGAGCAGATCAGAGGCTGAGAATTCATCAGTGAGTAATTCACCTCCTGACTCCACAAAGCCTGTCCACCATCTACAAGGTACAAGTCAGAGGTGTGATGGAATACTGCCTACTTGTATGGATGAGTACAGCAACACCATCCAGGGCAAAGCAGATACCTGATTGGCAGCCCATATACATTCATTCCCTCTGCCACCAAAGCAGAGTGGCAGCAGTGTAGTACCATCTACAAAATGCACAGCAGCAAGTCACCAAGGCTCTTTCACCATCACCTTCCAAACTTGTGAGCCTTACTCTCTAGTCAAACAAAACCAGCAGACATATGGGAACACCACCATCCGCACACCATCCTGACCTGGCACTATACTGTCCCTGGGTCAAAATCCTGGAACTCTCTCCCTAACAGCACAGTGCTATACCCTATACCACATGAACTGCAGTGTTCAAGAAGGTGGCTCACCACCACTTTTTCAAGGGCAATTGGGAATGGGCTGAGTGGGGAAGCACAGGGTGATCTGACAACAGAGTACTTTGTGAACCGAATGCTAATTCTGGAATTTGGTGCAAGTGTGAATCCAGTGCAGAGAGTAAAGGAGGTGCTGCTAGTTATTCTTTTCTCCAGTAGCTGCTGTGTGTTCTTCTTTTGTCTCCAAATTCAGAGTCTGTAATTTGCTACTTGGTCACTGTAATTTGCTATGAGTTTAGCTAACTAAATTAGTAAATAATTGACCAATCATGTAAGGTTAAAAGGAGAGGCTTATAATATTGCAAAGAATAAAATTCTGAGGATTGGTAATGTTTTAGAAATCAAAAAAAAGGCCATCAATAAGTTGATTTTTAAAAAAAAAATGTTGAGGCCCAAGTTCAGTCATAATTATATTAAATGGCAGAGCAGGCTCAAGGTACAGTATGGCCTACTCCTATTTCTTATGTTTTTTACAAAATAATTTGGACACACATTAGAAAGCAGTAGATGCTAGCCCAACTGATGATTTTTAAGTCTGAGATAGATAGAAATCATAGAATTAAAGAAATTTGCATCATGGAAGGAGGCCATTCAGACCATCAAGTTCACACTAGCTGAAAAATAGCCATCCAGTCTAATCCTGCTTTCCAGCTCTTGGTTCATAGCCTTGCAGGTTACGAATGTTATGAAGGTTTCTGCCTCTACTACCTTTCAGGCAGTGAGTTCCAAATCTTCTCCACCCTCTGGGTGAAAAGTTTATTTCTCAAATTTCTTCTTAATCTCTGACCTCTTACCCGAAATCTATACCCACAGTTTATGTTCTCCCTAATTGACTGGAATAAGGCCTTCCTTTCACTCTATCTCAACTCCTCATAATTTTATCCACTTCAATTAGATCTGCTTCCTGTGTTCCAAAGAAAACAACCGTAACTTATTGTGAGAATGGATGTTTTAATATTTTGAGGAATATTGTGTTATTCTCTAAAGGAGGCTGGGTATCTGTGTGTGATTTATAATGAAGTTGGGCAAGTGTTTGATAGGAGTCAGGTTGTCTGGAGGACTAGGAAATGTGAAAAGGATAGGGGTGTTAAGTTTGAGGCACAATAGGTTAAATCTAACATTTCCATTTTTAAGTAAGTTGAGAGTTTGTTTGAATATCAAGGGGGAGTCAGAGGCGACAAGAAAAATGCTGCATCTTGCAAGTTTTCAATAGGTAATTAGTAGAAGGGATATTGTATTTTATTGACCCGAAAGCAAAGACAAGATGGAAACATAAATGGCCTTATATTTGGAAGGGTCTGAGTTCCAAAAAGGTGTGAGAACAATGGAACAGAGATGAACGGGGAAAAAGGTATATTAGAGTTATTGTGGACAACTGAATATAGCTGTTGAGCTAAAGAAGGTGGAGATAGCTGGAGCTGTTGAGCTATAACTGGAGCTCTGGGCTGGGAGAGGGTGCGGTTTGAATCACCCGTCCAGTCAAGCCAGAAAAGTCTTGGGCTACAACAGACAGGTTTGTTCTGAAGTGGATTCCACCACAGAGTGGAAGAGGTACTCCTTTATTGAAGCTACAGCAGTTTGCTTGTGTAATATTACTGGATTTTATTGTAGACATCTATAACTGAGTGTTGCTGAGAAGGTGTTTACTTGTAGGTTTGACCGAGTAGAGAGTTTTTGGGGAATATTTTGTAAGAGTAACCTTAATTGTGTAACTTTAATCTTGTGTGCTTCGATTTTCTTTTATATTTGTTAATAAAACTTTTACTTTTAATTCTTAAAATCCCAAAAGTGTTACTGGACTTCTTACTATCGAGATCTTGCAACTGCCAATGCTTGGCAGTTAATTGTCAGTCACCATCACTAATGCATTCTCCATGGCAATGCCACTTGCCAACCACTCAGCACTCTCTTCAAATACAGTTTAAATTGTTGTTTTCCCCTTCTATTGGAATTCTTATGATGTGTCCTGATGAGTGCAAGGCAAAAAGTTTAGTCACATCTTTCTTATAGTGTGGTGGCCAGAACTGCACAGAGTACTCCAAAGGTGGCCTAACAGGTGTTTATTATATAGTTTCAGCGTAACCTCACAGCTCTTATATTCTATGCCTTATCTAATAAAGGCAGGTATTTTGTGTGCCTTCTTGACCACCTTATCTTGTCACCTTCAGGACCTGTGCACGTGTATTCTAAAGTCTCTCCGTTCCTCTACCTTTCTTAGTATCCTACCATTTATTGTGTATTCCCTTGTCTTATTAGCCTTCCTGAAAAGCATTACCTCGCGCTCCTTCAGATTGAGCTCCATTTGCCCCTATTCTGCCCAGCTGACTAGCCCATTGACATCTTCCTGTAGCCTGCAGTTTTCTTCTTCGTTGTCAACTGCATGTCTAATTTTTGTATTGTCTGCAAACTTCTGAATCATAAACCCTACGTTCAAGTCCAAATCATTGATATATATCATAAGAAGTGAGGGGCCTACTACTGAGTCTTGCAGAACTCAACTGAAGCAGTCTTCCAGTCACAAAAATACCCGCTGACTGTTACCTTTGCTTCCTGCCTCTGAGCGAATTTTGGATCCAATTTGCCACTTTGCCTTGCATGGTATGGGCTTTTAAGTTTGTGACTAGTCTGCCATGTGGAACCTTATCAAAAGCCTTGTTAAAAACCATCTGCACTAAATCAAATGCCCTACCCTCATTGACCCTCTTTGCCTTATAAAAAAAATTAATGTTAGTCAGATATGACAAATCTGTACTGACCGTCTTTGATTAATTGCTTTCTTTCTAAATGTAAGTTTATCCTGTCCTTCAGAATCTTTTCCAATAATTTTCCCAGCACTAAGGTTTGGCTGACAGGCCTGTAATGACTCAGTCTATCCCTTTCTTCTTTTATAAACAGTGGTACAACTCGAATTAATTGCCCCCTAGTCCTCTGGCACCACACTTGTCATCAAAGAAATTGGAAAATGATGGTCAGAGCCTCCACTACTTCTCTAGCTTCCCTTAACAGCCTAGGATACATTTTATCTTGGCCTTTCAAAGACATTAATGCCCTTAGTACTTTGCATCTCTCTGTTAATTTCATCTAATGTTTCACATTCCTCCTCCCTAATTGCAATATCTGTATCGTCCCTCTCTTTTGTGAAAAAAGACTCAAAGTATTTATTAACAACCATACCAACACCTGTACCTTCACACACAAGGTTCAACATAAGGTTTCTTTATGCCATAAGGCTTATGGTCCTAATAAGGCCTAGCCTTTCTTTAGTTAACCTCTTGCTCATTGTGTTCATTCATTTTTATGTATACATAATTAAACTCCTGTCTAGTGGCAAAGCTCCAGGAGCTGACTCTAACCCTGCTGTGACCTAGAAGGCTGGAGATCAGTGTCTGGTGATAAAGCTTAGTGATCTCTTTTAGTCTGTGGCAGCAAGGAAACCTCCTGAAAGAATGCAAAAATGTTACTATTATCCACCTGCTCAAACAGAAACTCACCTTTACTCCAATATGACTCATCTTTGGAACTGGAGAGATATAGAAATGAGATGGGTTTTTATGCTGTTGAGAAAGTGGGGGGAAAAGGTGGAAGTCAGGTGGAGCAAAATAGGAGGTCAGGGATAGGTTAGAGGGCAGGATAGAATAAATGACAAATATGTCATGCAACAGAAATCAACAGGAGTGAGCGATAGGGCTTTCCAGGAGCAAGCAGCACATTCCTTCAGTTTTCTTTGTGTTGATCTTAAGACCTAGGTTGTTGCATGCATTGGAGAACAAGATCATGCCAATTTGCAAATCATAGCGGAATCAAGCTCCTTTCCATCACTGGCAAAACATTCACCAGAATCCTCTTCAACTGCTTAGTGCGACAAGTTAACCAGGATCTGATGCCAGAGAGCTGTTGCAGTTTCAGATAAGGTTGAGGGATCACTGATGTGGTGTTTGCAATTGGACAGCTCCAGGAGAAATGCCAAGAACAGATGGGCCTCTATACCACATTCGTCGACCTGACCAAGACTTTTGATACAGCCCCATTAAGGTCTTTGGAAGGTAATGCAGAAACTTAACTGCCCTGAGAAATTCATCAGTGGTTTAACAGTTTCCATGGTGGCATGCCCACTCGTGTCCTGGATGATGATGAGCCTCCTGACCCATTTCCGTTCACTAATGGAGATAAAAATGTGTTAGTGCCAACCCTCTTCAGCATGTTTTTCTCTGTCATGCTGTCCAGTGCTTTCCACGATGGTGACTCTGGCATTTAAATCACAGATCGCATGTGAAGCTGCTCAATCTGAGATGTTGCCAAGCAAAGACCGAGGACATGCTTTTCTATTTCCTGTTTTCCTATGACTGCGCGCTAGCTGCTGGTTCAGAGCTGGATATGCAATGTGACATGGACTTGTTCTCCAATGCATGTGACAACTTAGTTCTTATGATCAGCACAGCAATTGTGCAGCTCCCACACCATTCAAGAAGCTTGACACCATCCAGGACAAAGCAGCTCACTTGATTGGCACTACATCCAAAAACATTCACTCCCTTCACCACCGATGCACAGTAGCAGCAGTATGTGCCATCTACAAGATGCACTGCAGGAATTCACCAAGACTCCTTCGACAGCACCTTCCAACCCACGACCACGACCATCTAGAAGGGCAAGGGCAGATAGATGGGAACACCACCACCTGGAAGTTCTCCCAAGTCACTCACCGTCCTGACTTGAAAATATGTTGCCGTTCCTTCTCTGTTCCTGGGTCAAAATCCTGGAACTCCCTTCCTAACAGCATCTCCCTACTCCACATGGATTGCAGCCAAGAAGGCAGCTCACCACCACCTTCTTGAGGGCAGCCAGGGATGGGCAATAAATGCTGGCCCAGCCAGCGAAGCCCGCATCCCGTGAATGAATAAAAAAAAACAAAGAAAACTCGAATATACCAGCCTGCTCCTGGAAAGCCATATCTCGAGCCCACTCCATTTCTCTTGTGCTGCATGACATCTTTGTCATTTCATCTACCCTGCCCTCCAACCTAGCCCTGACCTTCTATTTTGCTCTACCTGCACCCCGCCTCCCCCACTTTCTCAACATCATAAAAACCCATCTCATTTCTACCTCTCTCCAGTTCCAAAGATGAGTCATATGGGATTTGAAACTTTAACTCAGTTTCTCTCTGTAAAATGCAGGACCTCAAATGTAGTAATCTCAGTTCCAAATGCTAGCGAGAGCAGAAATAAGAGGATAGACCAAATGAGCACGTGGCTAGAGAGGTGGTGTAGCCGGGAGGGATTCAGATTCCTGAGGCACTGGGACATGTTCTGGGGAAGGTGGGACCTGTACAACCGGACGGGCTGCACCCAGGCAGAGCTGGGACCAGTGTCCTTACGGGGGATTTTGCTAGTTCTGTTGGGGAGTATTTAAACTAGTGTGGAAGAGGGATGGGATCCCAGGAGTAGGATCACATAGGTCAGATTCAGATCAGAAAAATGGAGGTAGAATATTAGCTAGGGATGTTGTGATAGACATGGAGTTACAGGAGAAGCAAAGCTTAAAAAGTGTCCAGCAAGGGAAATTGATGAGGTTAAACTGTTTATACTTCAATGCAAGGAGTATTAGAAACAAGGTAGATGAGTTACGGGCACAGGTAGACAAATGGCAGCAGGATGTCATTGCTATAATGGAGACCTAGCTAAAGGAGGGACAAAACTGGCAGCTTAATATCCCTGGTTGTAGAGTTTTCAGACGCAATAGAGTTGGAGATAAAAAAGGATGGTGGGGTAACACTAATGGTTAAAGAATCAATTCCAGTTGTGAGAAGGGTGCTAAATGGGTCAACAAACGAGGCTTTATGGATTGAGTTTAGAAATAAAAAAAGGGCAGTCACACTACTGGGAGTACACTACAGACCCCCAAATAGTGAAAGGGAGATAGAAGAACAAATATGTAGGCAAATTTCTGCTTGTAAGAACAAGAGGGCAATAATAGCAGGAGACTTCAACTATCCTAATATCAACTGGGGTTCAAACAATATAAGGGGCACTGAGGGAGAAAAATTCATGCAGTGTCAAGGAAAATTTTTTCAACCAATTAGTGACAAACCCAACGAAAGGAGATGCAATTCTAAACCTAGTCTTGGGGAACAAAGAAGAGCAAGTGGCCGAAGTGACAGTTGGTGACCATATCGGGGATAGTGATCACAAGTCAGTTAGATTTAGCATTACCATGGAAAAGGACAGAAATAAGGCAGGAGTGAAAGTCTTGAACTGGGAGAAGGCAAATTTTGCAGAAATGAGAAGGGACTTGGCTGAGGTGGACAGGACAGCACTGCTGGAGGATAAAACGGTGGAAAACCAATGGGAAGCACTAAAAAGCGGGATCCTAATTGTACAAAGTAGACATGTCTCCTACAAAAATAAGAGTGGTACTGCCAAATCTAGATGCCCCTGGTTATCTAGAGGAATACAAGGGAAGATCAAACAGAAAAAGAAAGTGTACAATAGGCACAAAGAACTAAGCACTGCAGATAGCCTAGACTAATGTAGGAAGTGCAGGAACGGAGTAAAAAAGGAAATCAAAGAGAGGGCATGAGAAAAGATTAGCAAGTAAAGTTAAAGATAACCAAAAGATATTTTACCAATACATTAATGCTAAAAGGTTAGTTAAGGAAAAAGTGGGACTTATCAGAGATGAAGATGGAAACTTGCGTGTAGATGCAGAGGCTGTGGGAAGGATTTTGAATGAATATTTTGTCTCTGTGTTTTCAAAGGAAAGGGAGGATGTAGATATAGTAGTCCAGGAGGAACACTATGAGATATTGGACGGGATAGTCATAAAGAGAGAGGAAGTATTCAAAAGGTTGAAATCCTAGAAAGTTGATAGGTCACCAGGACCAGATGGATTGTTTCAGAGGCTGCTGAAGGAAGTCAGGGAGGAGATAGCAGATGCTCTGAGGATGATTTTCCAATCTTCACTAGATACAGGGGAGGTACTGGAGGACTGCAGAGATGCAAACGTGCTTCCATTGTTTAAAAAGGGATCAAAGGAAATGCCAAACAATTATAGGCCAGTTAATCTTACATCGGTGGTGAGCAAATTAGTAGAATCAATCCTGAGAGATAGGATTAACTGTCATGTGGAAAGGCATGGACTAGTCAGGGATGGTCAGCATGGATTTGTTAAAGGAAGGTCTTGCCTCATAAATTTGATTGAATTCTTTGAGGAAGTGACAAGAAGGGTTGATGAAGGTAGTGGAGTGGATGTTGTGTACATGGATTTTAGCAACGCATTTGACAAGGTCCCACATGGCAGATTGGTCAGAAAAGTAAAAGCCCATGGGATTCAGGGTTATGTGGCAAACTGGATAAGAGGCTGATTTTGTAACAGGAAACAAAGGGTAATGATCGATGGATGCCCTTGCGAATGGAAAGTTGTCTCAAGTGGTGTTCCACAGTGCTCAATGTTGGGACCCTTGCTGTTTGTGATATAACAACGATTTGGATGTGAACGTGGAGGGCACGATTGGGAAATTGAAATTTGCAGGTGACACAAAGATTGGCCAAGTAGTGGATAGTGTAGAGGATAACCATAATCTCCAAAACGATATAGATGGGTTGGTGGAGTGGCAGATGGATTTTAACATAGAGAAGCGTGAGGTCATACATTTGGGAAGGTCAAACAGTTACAGGGATTACACAATAAATGGGGATATACTAAGAGGTCTTGAAGTGAGAGATCTTGGCGTACAAGTACACAGGTCACTGAAGGCAGCAGCTCAAGTAGACAAGGTTGTAAAGTAGGCATATGGAATGCTGTCCTTCATTGGCAGAGGTATAGAATATAAAAGTAAAGATATAATGTTGGAATTGTATAAAACACTGGTAAGGCCACAACTGGAGTATTGTGTGCAGTTCTGGTCACCACATTACAGGAAGGATGTAATAGCTCTGGAGAGAGTGCAGAGGATGTTTACAAGAATGTTGCCAGGGTTAGAAAAGTGTAGCAGCAAGGAGAGATTGGATAGGTTGAGGTTATTTTCCTTAGAACAAAGAAGGCTGAGAGGTGATTTGACTGAGGTGTACAAAGTTATGAGGGGAATAGATAGAGTGGACAGGATAAAATTGGTTCCCTTGGTGGAGAATTCTAGAACCGGGGGTCATAGATTCAAGATAAGTGGCAGAAGGTGTAGGGGGGACATGAGGAAGAACTTTTTTATGCAGAGGGTAGTGGGTGTCTGGAATTCGCTGCCCAAGTTGGTGGTAGAGGCAGAAACTCTAAACTCCTTTAAAAAGTACCTGGATCTGCACCTTAAGTGCTGTAAGCTGCAGGGCTATGGGCCGGGTGCAGGAAGTTGATATTAGAAAGGGCACCTGGGTGTCCTCAGGCTGGCATGGACAAGATGGGCCGGATGGGCTCCTCTTGTGCTGTAACTTTTCTGTGGTTCTATGGGACAGATGCTGGCAGACCTGCTGAGTTTTTACAGCATTTTCTGTTTTTATTCCTATCTTGAGCCCAAGGTTTCTGTCCATGAGCAGAATCTGCCAGCAAGTGGATAGGTTCACTTTTATTTCAGCTGCACACTCTCTCAAGCTGCCTATATTAACAGTGAGGCACATTCAAGAATTGCCAAAGCAAGTGTAACCTTTGGCAGACTTTGGACATCAGTCTGGGAACAAAGAGGAGTAAGTCTGTCTACCAAACTAAAATAGTCCTGCTACTCTATGTATGCGAGACCTGGACTGTACCAGTGTCATGCCAAGAAGCTCAACCACTTCAGCTGCATTTGGAAGCTCCTGAAGAGTAGATGGCAGGACAAAATACCAAACCTGAGGTGCTCACCCGAGCTGGCATGTCAGCCACCCACACCATACTGAAGCAGCTATAACTGAATTGGATTAGTCATGTAGCCAGAATGCCTGGCACTCAGTTACCAAAGCGAATCTTCTGTTGAGAGACTGAGTCTAGGGCGCCTTTCATGGCAGTCAAAGGAAGCACTTCAAAGAAAACCTGAAGGCTTCACTTCTGGGTTTTGATATCAACTTTGAGTCCTGGGAGAAGCTCATCCAGGATATGATCGGCGCAGGCTTGGAGGGCCGAAGGGCCTGTTCCTGTGCTGTACTTTTCTTTGTTCTTTGATACTGCATCTGGTGCAACCAAATAAAAAAAACAGTGCAGCCTCCTTCGAAAGCAAGTGCACATCTGAATTAGAGAGAAAGTGTAAGGAGAGGAGATCCCCAACCAGCAACTCACTCAGAACTCCACCACCTGCAGTATCCTATCCTATTTGTAGCAGAGCCTTCCAGGTATGACTGATTTATCAGTCACCTATGTACCTACTGGAACGTTACCAAACACCCCAAATGATGAACATGGATTCTTCACCTCGAACAAGATTTTAAAAGATCTTTGGGTTTACATGATTTACTTGTCAATATTTTTTCATGCCTTCCCCCTCCCCTCCCCACTTTTGCTTACCTAATTCCCTTTGTAATCTTATCTTAATGAAATAAGCCGTTCCTAATTGAGAACTTCTGTTCCTGGTCTATCATTGTGCTTTTCCATAATATAAGTATAACTGAACTATGATCACTTCCACATAAGTGCTCGCCATCTGATACCCCTTCCACCAGCCCAGCTTCATTCACAGAATCTCACAGTGCAGAAGAGGCCCTTCGGCCCATCGGGTCTGCACCAACATGTGAGAAACACCTGACGTACCTACCTAATCCCATTTACCAGCACTTGGCCCAAAGCCTTGAATGTTATGATGTGCCAAATGCTGATCCAGGTACTTTTTAAAAGATGTGAGACAACCCGCCTCCACCACCCTCCCAGGCAGTGTATTCCAGACCGTCACCACCCTCTGGGTAAAAAAGATTTTCCTCACATCCCGCCCTAAACTTCCTGCCTCTCACCTTGAACTTATGTCCCCACGTGTGACTGACCCTTCAACTAAGGGGAACAGCTGCTCCCTATCCAGCTTGTCCATGCTCCTCATAATCTTGTACACCTCGATCAGGTCGCCCCTCGGTCTTCTCTGCTCCAGCGAAAACCACCCAAGTCTATCCAACCTCTCTTCATAACTTAAATGTTTCACCCCAGGCAACATCCTGGTGAATCTCCTCCAGTGCAATCACATCGTTCCTATAATGTGGCGACCAGAACTGCACACAGTACTCCAGCTGTGGTATCACCAAGGTTCTATACAACTCCAGCATTATGTCCCCACTTTTGTAATCTATGCCTCGATTGATAAAAGCAAGTGTCCCATGTGCCTTTTTTACCACCCCATTAACATGCCCCTACGCCTTCAGAAAACTATGGACACGCACGCCAAGGTCCCTTTGTTCCTAGTGTCATGCCGTTCATTGAATACTTCCTTGTCAAATTACTCCTTCCAAAGTGTATCACCTCTCACTTTTCAGGATTAAATTCCATCTGCCACTTATCTGCCCATTTGAACATCCCGTCTATATCTTCCTGTAGCCCAAGACTACAGGACACTCAACCTCACTGTTAACCACCCAGCCTATCTTTGTGTCGTCCGCAAACTTACTAATCTTACCCCCCACATAGTCATCTATGTCATTTATATAAATGACGAATCATAGGGGACCCAGACCCTGTGGTACGCCACTGGACACTGGCTTCCAATCACTAAAGCATCCTTCTGTCATCACCCTCTGTCTCCCTCAACTAAGTCAATATTGAATCCACATTATCAAATTACTCTGTATCCCAGGTGCATTTGCCGCTTTTATAAGCCTCCCATGTGGGACCTTGTCAAAAGCTTTGCTGAAATCCATATAAATACATCAACTGAACTACCCTCATCTACACACCTGGTCATCACCTCAAAAAATTCAATCAAATTTGTTAGACATGACATCCCTTTGATAAAGCCATGCTGACTATCCCTGATCAAACCTTGCCTCTCCAAGTGGAGATAGATTCTCTCCTTCAGAATTTTCCCCAATAGTTTTCCTACCACTGACGTGAGACTCACTGGCCCGTAGTTCCCTGGCTTATCTCTACCACCTTTCTTAAATAGCTGAACCACATTAGCTGTTCTCTAGTCCTCTGGCACCTCCCCCATGTCCAGAGAGAAGTTAAAGATTTGGGTCAGAGCCCGTGCGATCTCCTCCCTTACTTCCCTCAGCAGTCTGGGACACAAATCATCCGGACCTGGAGATGTGTCCAATTTTAAGCCTGCCAATACCCCCAATACCTTGTCATTCCCTATATCAATTTGCTCAAGAACCTCGCAGTCTCTCTCCCCGAGTTCCGAACCTCCTTCCTCATTCTCTTAGGTGAAGACGGATGTGAAGTATTCATTCAACACTCTACCGATGTCCTCTGGCTCCACCCTAGATTGCCCCCTTGGTCCCTTATGGGCCCTACTGTTTCCTTGGTTATCCTCTTCCCATTGATATACTTACTTTCTCATATCCCCTCGTTGCTCTCCTAATTGCTTTCTTAAGCTCCACCCTGCACTTTCTGTGCTCCACTAATGCCTCAGCTGATTTGCTTCCCTTGTATCTGCCAAAAGCCTCTCGTTTCCTTCTCATCGTATCCTGAATATCTCTGTCATCTATGGTTCTCTGGGCTTGTTGCTCCTTCCTATCATGCTGGAGGGAACATGTTGAGCCTGTACCTTCCCCGTTTCCTTTTTGAATGCCCCCCACTGCTCATCTGTAGATTTCTCCACAAGTAGCTGTTCCCAGCCTACCTTGGCCAGATCCTTCCTTATTTTACTAAAATCCGCTCTCCCCCAATCCAAAACATTTTTTTGCAACTTGTCTATTTCTTTGTCCGTAACAAGCTTAAATTGTACCATGTTGTGACCGCTATCACTAAAATGCTCCCCCACCACCACCTCAGCCACCTGTCCGGCTTCATTCCCCAGAATTAGATCCAGCATTGCTTGTTGGACCCTCTACATACTGATGTAAATACTTCTCCTGTACACATTTCAAGAAATCCACTCCATCCAAGCCCTTAACACGGTGTCTATCCCAATTCCCTTAAACTAAGTCCAGAACCGCCCCCTTTTTGTTACATTCTGGCAAAAAAAGTTCCCCTGATGCATTTTAAGAATTCTGGTCCCTCTGTGCCTTTCACACAAATTCTATCCCACTTAATATTAGGATAGCTGAAATTCCCCCATTATTGCTGTCCTGTTGTATTTGCTCTTCTTTCTCCCTCTGGCTGTTTAGGGGGTTGATAGTACATTCCCAGTATTGTGCCTGCGCCTTTTTTTGTTCTGTCAAGCTAGTTTTAAAAACTCCTTAACCACACTAAGAAAACCTCCTACAAGTATGTTGGTCCTGGCCTGTCATGGTGCAACCCATCAAACTTGTGCAAAAGCAGTCCCAAAGCCTCAGTCAAGAATCTAAAACTCTCCTTCCTGCACCATCTTTCCAACCACATATTCATCATCTATCTCTTCCTATTTCTGTGGTCAGTAGCACATGGCACAATGTAGATTTCTGCCTTTGAGATTCTACTTTTAAATTTATTGCCTATTTCCCTGCACTCTACCTTCAAGACCTCATCCCTCTTTCTGCCTTTGTCATTGGTGCTGATATGGACCATGACTCTAACTGTTCTCCCGACCACCCTCCAAGTGCTCTGCAGCCGCTCAGTGACGACCTTGACCCTGACACAAGGGTCAATACTGTTCCGGAGTTGCATCCGCAGTTGCGTAAGCACCCATATGTTCTGCTTCCTATTTAGTTCCCCACCACAATTGCTCCTCCACTGTCTTTCCACCCTGCACCACCCCCCACCCCCCAATGAGCTTGTGCACTTAGCTCTACCTGTACTCCCCAGAGAAATCATGACACTGTTCAGTATTCAGCAGTCTTATCTCAGCTTTGCAGATACCTTGTCATGACTCAAGCCACTACTCAAGCTCCAAAGCTCAGAGCTCGAGCTGTACAAGTTGGTGACACTTCCTGTGCATGGCCATCCATGCCATGAGAAGCATCCAGGATTTCCCACTTGGCACAGAATGTACATTTCATAAGGCTGAGGTTCCCTGTCCTACCATAACTTCACTTTCTAGACTACTAATTAGATACACTTACTAGCTATTCGCCAATTGGCTCTTACCCTGGTTGGAATGTCACTATAGCTGTTTTATACATGTTGCCTTTGTTGTCAAGAGATTTCATTTCACTGGTGGCTCTCTTCCTGGCTTTATCTCATTCGTTGCTGCGCTCAGTCTCCAACCAGATCTGCCACAGCTGCTGCTGCAGGTCGGTCACTCTGCAATATAGATATATGTCTCCCTGCTCACCTAATTAATGCCTCTAGACTTTAGCTCCCAGTTCTTCCTGTCTCCTGTTCCCTCACTCAGACCACTCCTTTTTTTTTATAAGATCAGAATAGCATCTCTTCCCTCATTGTGGCAAATTTTCCTCAGTGAACAAATCTGCTGAGTTACGTATTCTGTTCAAGCAGTACTCCCATCGAGCTGGACTTCATACTACTTATGAATTTCTGCTAGCTGAAGACATCAGGATAGTGGAGGTGGAGGAAAAGTAGACGTTGGAAATAGGATGCAGATCAGTCATGAACTCATTAAATAGCGGTGGAACAAGTTCGACAGGCTGAATACCCTGGTCCAATTCCCATGTTCCTGTTTGCAAATGGATTTGCATGTAGCATCTGAATATGTTTCAGAAGGTAGTACCTCAGTTTAATAGGTTTGAGCAGTTGTGAAAAATACCTTCTGGTTGCATTGAGATAGAGATGAATTCCTGAAAACACCTGAAGGTAGTCTAAATATTGTGGATGTGCTCATTATGGGTGCTGGTCCAGATTAGTTATATGACAGTTGGTAGATGGTCACTTTTTTATTATTTTTGCATCGGCAAAGGTGTCAGTTAAAATTTCTTCAATCAAAGAAGATCTGCTGTATTGACTTTCTATTCCTAATTTTTTTGCTTTTCACAAACCTACTTTCTGGAAAATTTGGAAATCATAGGATGTATTAATTCTTCTGCTGTCCAAAAGCGAAGAGACACAAAGCTACTATCAATTCAGTGAGGTATTTAGAGTAACAAAGATGTTCTGTTTGACCACTGGACAAAGATGTATTGCCAGATATTGTGTGCATAAAGTTATATATTCGGCTCTGATGAGACCTAAAACCATTACAGTACATTTCTGCAGATTGTTAATCCATAACCACGCACTTTTACGACATCTTCTTTGTTTCTTTTGTTAATTCTTGGGTACAACAGTAACTAGTAAGGCCAGCTTTAGTGTTCAACCTTAACTGTTCTTGAGAAGCTGGCGGAGAGTCACTGTCTTGAATCACTGCAGCTCATGTGGTGGAGGTACTCCTATGGTGCTATTCGGTAAGAAGTTCCATAATTTTGACCTTTTAACGATGAAGTAATGGCGATATATGCCCAAGTCCGGATGGCTGGTGACTTAATGGTGATGACGTCCCATACAATTGCTGCCCTTAGCTAGATGGTGGGGATCATGGGGTTGAGAGATTCTGTCAAAACAACATTGGGGGTTGCTGCGGTGCATCCAGCAGATAGTACACATTACATCCATAGTGAGCTTGTGGAGGAGGCAGTGGATGTTTAAGCTGGTGATTGAGCTGTTGGTAAAGGATATTAGTAGGTATAAAAATGAAATGCCTTGAGGGGATTATGCAATGTTAAATTGGTTGCTTTGTTTAAACAGAGGCCATGTGTCATCACTCTCAGTACATCCATCTGGAAAGCTGGCCTTATCAGTAGGAACAGACAAAACATTAAGGTATGTGTATACATCAAAGATAAAGCAGGTTTGATTACAAGCACACAAATGGCAAATTCTCCGCAATGATGCACATGCATAACCAAGACCCTGTAATAATTTTTCTCTATCTTCAGGAAGAAAATGTAGTTGTTTTAAAAGTAATTTAAATGCTGATAGTTAAGTTCTGGGACATTATAGTGAGATTCCTCTTTCTGTATCAGCAGATCTGAAGTTCATTATAAATAATTTGCTATGATGGTGTTCTACCAAGGGGGTAATTTTCTGGTTCTGCATTCTCAATATGAACTTTTGTCTGCATGTCTTGTATATTGGGATATTGCACATGCAGAGCTTACTTTCTTGTAATGGTTATGGGCTGCGCATTGTAAGACTTCCTAAAATGCATTCTCTGTACCAAGGTTTTTATAGTGGAAATATGATGGTGCACAATTTGCCCTTAAATCTACATAATGGCTGTGATAAGCAATAGCTCTTACATAAGTGTTTTTAGTATGCTGGCTGATTTGGCTAATCACAATTGTTGCAGCATAGAAGGCCACTTGTCCCATCATGTCTGCACCAGTGTACCGCTCTGATGTCTTCGTCCCGAAAGCACCAACTCACAAGCATAGCTTTAGCTCTTTGGCTGTGCCGAGTGGAACACTACTGCTCCAAAGGGATACCTTTGCCCCAACGGAGCATGGAGTCACCAACCTTCAGCTACCTTCGATATAAATCTTCCTCCAGCATGAAAAACATCCATTAACCACTATTCCCTTTTTCTAAATGAGTATTTAAGGTTTATTGTCTTTGAACTGCTCACAAACTGTGGAACACTGAACTGGCTCAGACTTGAGCCAGGCTAGTTTGTAATTCTGGGCTGCACATGGGTTACAAATCCCATGCTTTTATATATTTAATTGTTAATTTACCTGTTATTTTGTGAAACAATTGTTGCTGGAAATGACATGGCGGTTTAAACCACCGCGCTGTTGTATCTGATGGACCAGATAATGGATCCGTCATAGAATGGAAATTATTATGATTCACTAATGGGCTGATAAAGCACAGAGTTGCAATGCATTTGGTGCTATATTGTCTTCAGCAAAAACAGCCACGTTTTGTTGTGTAGACCATGCATTACTTCAGACTTATTTTCTGTTGCAATTCGCAAATACTAATCACCCCATCCCTTTTAGGGTAAAGTAGCTTGCCATTTCACTGTCTTAAATGAACGATATAATGTAAGCTGTTACCAGAGGTACTGGTTTACAGTGACTGAATTAAATTTTCATTTGTAACAATATTGTCACTGCTTTCTCGGGAATTGTATTCTGCGTTTCCATTCGTTTTGGAGGGAATATTGTGGCCTCTGCTCTTTTTCATGAACAGCTTAATGTACTGCTTAACAAAGTAATAGTGTACAGTTCTCTTACAATTCCCCACAGTTTCACCTTGGTTGTTTGGGGGTTTCCCTTCTATGAGAGTCAACATATCCTATTCAGGCCCTCAGAAGTTATGTTGTCAAGAACCTATTACTAAGCTGCAGCTGATTGGATAGAAATGCGGGGACTTGATGGTGTGGGCTGGGTGAGTGGACTGGGAAATATTTTCTTCCCATGGTAGGCTTTTAGAAATGGTGAATGCTGTTTCTGTTTTAGATTGCATGTGACCTCAGGTATGGGTTTCTACTGTTACTGTACTCTGTAATTTCTTTGACAAACTTTTGAAGCATTAGTCCTCAGAATTAACATTGTTACCTTGTGTCTGTTTTGAAAAAAACATGAATGCAATACTTTTCAGCTGCGGATGTTTTGGTTGACGTTGCAGCAGCCAAGGTGTAATCTGACACTGCCTGGTCACTCACGCAATGTAGTACTACAAGTTCTATATATTTACTGACAAGATGCATGATAACTATACACTTGTGTTAAAGCTTAGCCCACACTGACAAGAAATTAAGTATATCTAGCAATGCAAATGTAATCTATCTAAATTGTTCTTTTATTTCAACAGAACATGGAATCTAATTGATGGAAAACCTGCATTCATCAAAAATATAAAGCAGAGTAAGTTTAGGCTGCAATTTATTTAAATATTTTTATGGTCATAAAGATGAAGGAACTTGGAATGCATGCTTATGTTTTATGTCCAATATTGTACAGTTCAAGCTGTGATACAAGCATAGAACATTTAAACTTCTGCCCAATAAAGTGCTTAGTGGTCTGTCTGTATTTGATTTTTGTTTTGCTTTTATATCTTGTGCAGGGCATGCACTTCCTGTCTGCAAGCATTACTTCCTGTTGTCACAATAGTTGGTTGCACTTTTGTTCCAATATTTGTTTGTGTAAATGACTATGCTAACAATTCCCATTCAATTCTGTTATGTCACCTTCATAACATAGTTATTGACTCTTGTCACTAGGTGATCCTGCGGTGGCAGCTTTTGAAGCCTTTTCCTCAACTCTGTTGTTGTCTTGTATGTAAAATAACCTATATTAATTGATTACCATGGACAAAGGGTCTATGGGTGGGGTCTTATTAATCATTAATAGTGAAGGAGCACCATTGTACCAGTGTGAAAGGCTAATATTTCCCATATCAGTCATTCTTATTGGGAGAGAGTGGAGTTTGTTCGCTGCCTGTGCAGTCCTCATGGGTTTTCTAATTGATATTTATATTGAAGACTATCTCGCAGGCTGCACGAGTAGCACCTGCTGGCGCTGATGAAAGCAAAAAAACTGCAGATGTTGAAAATCTGAAATAAAAACAAAATGCTGGAAAAGCTCAGCAGGTCTGGCAGCCTCTGTGGAGAGAGAAACAAGTCCGTATGACTCTTCAGATCTAAACAGAAGTAGAAATGTGATGGATTTTATACTGTTCAAGAGGGGGTGGAGCAAGATAGAAGGTCAGAGATAGGCTGACGCTGTCAGCCCCCATGCAATTGATGTAGTTTGTGTAGAAACACTTCAAGCAGCATTACCCAAACCAATTCACAGAATCACACAGTGCAGAAGAGGCCCTTCGGCCCATCGAGTCCGGACCGACATGTGAGAAACACCTGACCTACCCACCTAATCCCATTTACCAGCACTTGGCCTATAGCCTTGAATATTATGATGTGTCAAGTGCTCATCCAGGTACTTTTTTTAAAGGATGCGAGGCAACCTACCTCCACCACCTTCCCAGGCAGTGCATTCCAGACTGTCACCACCCTCTGGGTAAAAAAGTCTTTCCTCACATCCCCCCCAAACCTCCTGCCCCTTGCCTTGAACTTATATCCCCTCATGACTGACCCTTCAACTAAGGGGAACAGCTGCTCCCTATCCACCCTGTCCATGCCCCTCATAATCTTGTACACCTCGATCAGGTCGCCCCTCACTCTTCTCTGCTCCAATGAAAACAACCCAAGTCTATCCAACCTCTCTTCATAACTTAAATGTTTCATCGCAGGCAACATCTTGGTGAATCTTCTCTGAACCCCCTCCAGTGCAATCACATCCTTCCTATAATTTTTCCTCCTGATCTCTTTAGGTAAGACTGCTAAAAATGCCACATTACAATTTAGAGCAGACAGATCTAGGTTGAGATTGCCCTTACATATTTCATAGAGAATCCCTTGTGCTGAGTATAGGCAAAGAGACATTTTCTGATGCAGTTTTGTCTCTTTTCAACACCCTTTGGCTCCCCTGAAGGTAAGGTACAGTTTAAAGGATAACAGCAATCCTTCAGTATCCTGAAATGGTCATTCTTCATATCATTCTTCGCATGTGTTGCTTCTGGTATGCGTCACTCCCTATGCCCACCTCCGTCAGCCTCACTCCCTCTGCCCGCCTCCGTCTCCCTCGCTCCCTTTCGTTCTCTCTCGCTCGCTCTTACTTCGGTTTGTCTAAGAAGTGGATGGCATCATTATTTTTATGTGACACATCCTTTCCAGCAGTTCTCACTGGGCAGCACTGAGGATCAGGCGCTCTTACTGTTCCCATTTCTCTGAACCTCAGGTTAATAATAGTGTGCCTAATGTTCCCCACCTGACATTAGCATGCTTAGCATAGACCATAAATCAAATGTTTGACCTTTTGTATCACTGACTTGCTATGATAATAGGGGAGTGGAGAGGAGGAGTAAGAGATACTTAGACAAACCAAACAAAAAGACAGGCAGACACACATCATAAAGAGATGCTCAGCCAAACAAAAGAGAAGATACTCAGATGGCAGAGAGAGTGAGAGAGAGAGAAGTAGAGACAAACCAAAGATGGAGGAAGCCACATAGCTGGACTGGATAATAGACATATACACCAACATAGATTGAACAGAGAAAACACGATGAAGGGAACAGAGACACATATGTAGACTGAACGGAAAACAAGAAACTTCCATCCCATCAATCTGAAACATTTCGAGCCAACACTTCAGAGCTGAAATGATGTATTTGCACACTACACCATCTGACCCTCCATATTCCTCTGCCTGAAGTTATGATTATGTACACAAGTGCAATCATGGCAAATATTTTTCGCTGGCATCAATATTGACATATCTCGAAGCATTTTTGGTAGCATTTATTTCTGTTACAAATATCAGTAAGTTCATGGATTTCATTTTATTTTGGTACTTAGATGCTCAAATTGTCCAGTGGTCCCCAAGCGGAAACAATTATATTGTGGTTTCAAATAACCAGTTGGACATTTACGCTCTGAAGACTGCCTCCATCAATGGTACCATCATGTGCAAAAAGAAGATCACATCAGTGAAATTTATAACAGTATGTTCACATTGGTGCTCAACCTTCCATAACTTAAGCGTTATATTTGAAGTTTAAGTATGATATTTGAAGCTTCTGTGTCAGAACCAAACTCATTTTGTTTTTTTTATCTTGTTCCTTTCATTTTGTTTTTTTTTAGAAACGAGCGAATAAACATTCCCTAGAATTTGCAATTCATACTTTTGGAAGGGGTGGGAAAATGATGGGTTTTTTTTCACTTGATCTGTCCTCTCCACTGTTGTTTTTAGCTTCTATTTGTTTCTTTGTAGCTTTTAATTTCTCAATTTGAAATTTGTTGCTTTGTTCCTTTACTCACTTTCCCTTTTCCCCTGTCCTTTTTTTAATCTTGTGATTTCTTTCTCTGGCTCTTGCACATCCATCCTATTTTCCTATTCATTTACGGGATGTAGGCTGGGCCAGCTTTTATGGCCTGTCTCTAGCTGCCCTTGAGAACGTGGTGGCGAGCTGCCTTCTTGAACTGCTGCAGTCCCTGTGATGTTAGGGAGGGAGTTCCAGGATTTTGATCCAGTGCCAGTGAAGCATCGACGATACATTTCCAAGTCAGGATGGTGAGTGACTTGGAGGGGAACTTCCAGGTGGTGGTGTTCCCATCTATCTGCTGCCCTTGTCCTTCTAGGTGGTAGTGGTTGTGTGTTTGGAAGGTGCTGTCTAAGGAGCCTTGGTGAATTCCTGCAGTGCATCTTGTAGATGGTACACACTGCTGCCACTGTGCTTCGGTGGCGAAGTGTTTGTGGATGGGGTGCCAATCAAGCAAGCTGCTTTGTCCTGGACAGTATCAAGCTTCTTGAGTGTTGTGGGAGCTGCACTCATCCAGGTGAGTGGAGAATATTCCACCACACTCCTAATTTGTGCCTTGTAGATGGTGGACAGGCTTTGGGGAGTCAGGAGCGGAGTTACTCGTCGCATGCTTCCTGGCTTCTGACCTGCTCTTGTAGCCATAGTAATTACATAGCTAGTCCAGTTCAGTTTCTGGTCAGCAGTAACCCCCCACCACCAGGATTTTGAAAGTGGGGCTTCAGTGATGGTAATGCCATTGAACATCATGGTTAGATTCTGTCTTATTGGAGATGGTCATTACCTGGCACTGGTATGACACTAGTTGCCACTTGTCATCCCAAGCCTGAATATTGTCCAGGTCTTGCTGGATTTGGACATAGACTGTGTCAGTATCTGAGGAATCGTGAATGGTGCTGAACATGGTGCAATCATCAGCGAACAGCCCCAATTCTGAACTTATGATAGCAGGAAGGTCATTGTTGAAGCAGCTGAAGATGGTTGGACCTAGAACGCTTTCCTGATGAACCGCTGTAGTGATGTCCTGGAGCTGAGATGACTGACTTCCAACAACTACAACCATCTTCCCTTGTGCTGGGTATGACTCCAACCAGCAGAGAGTTTTCCCTTTGATTCCCATTGACTCCAGCTTTGCTAGGGGTCCTTGACGCCACACTCGGTCAAATACAGCCTTGATGTCAAGAGCAGTCACTCTCACCTCCCTTGGGAGTTCAGCTCTTTTGTCCATGATTGAACCGAGACTTTAATGCAATCAGGAGCTGAGTGGCCCTGGCGGAAGCCAAACTAGGCGACAGTGAGCAGGTTATTGTTAAGCAAGTGCCGCTTGATAGCACTGTGGATGACCCTTTCCGTTACTTTACTGATGATGGAGAGTAGACTGATGGGGCTGTAATTGGCCAGCTTGGATTTGTCTTGCTTTTTGTGTACAGGACGTACCTAAGCAATTTTCCATATAACCGGGTAGATGCCAGTGTTGTAGCTGTACTGGAACAGTTTGGCTAGGGGCACTGCAAGTTCTGGAGCACAAATCTTCAGGACTATTGCCAAAATATTGTCAGGGCCTTTGCAATGTCCAGTGCCTTCAGCTGCTTCTTGATATCACATGGAGTGAATTGAATTGGCTGAAGGCTAGCATCTGAGATGCTGGGGACCTCTGGAGGAGGCCAAGATGGATCATCCACTCAGAACTTCTGGCTGAAGATTGTAGCAAATGCTTCAGTTGTGTCTTTTGCACCGATGTGCTGATTTCTCCCATCATTGAGGATGGAGATATTTGTGGAGTCTCCTCCTCCGGTGAGTTGTTTAATTGTCCACCACCATTCACAACTGGGTGTGGCAGGACTGCAGAGCTTAGATTTGATCCGTTGGTTGTAGGATCGCTTAACTCTGTCTATCACTTGCTGCTTATGCTGTTTAGCATGCAAGTAGTGCTGTGGTGTAGTTTCAGCAGGTTGACACCTCATTTTTAGGTATGCCTGGTGCTGCTCTCCTGCACCCTTCATTGAACCAGGGTTGATTCCTTGGCTTGATGCTAATGGTAGAATCGGGGATATGCCGGGCCATGAGGTTACAGATTGTATTCGAGTACAATTCTTCTGCTGCTGATGGCCCACAGCACTACACGAATGCCCAGTCTTGAGTTGCTAGATCTGTTCGAAATCTATCCCATTTGGCACACTGGTCGTGCCACATAACACGATGGAGGGCATCCTCAATGTGAAGGCAGGACTTGTCTCCATAAGGACTGTGCAGCGGTCACTCCTACCGATACTGTCATGGACAGATGCATCTGCAGCAGACAGGTTGGTGAGAAGGAGGCCAAGTATGTTTTTCCCTCTTGTTGGTTCCCCCACCACCTGCTGCAGACCTAGTCTAGCAATTATGTAATTTAGGGCTCGGTCAGTTGTAGAGCTACCAAGCCATTCTTGGTGATGGACATTGAAGTCCCCCACCCAGAGTACATTTTGCGCCTTTGCCATCGTCAGTGCTTCCTCCAACTGGTATTCAACTTGGGAGAGCACTGATTCATCAGCTGAGGGGTGGGGGCGGTAAGTGGTAACCAGCAGGAGGTTTCCTTGCCCATACTTGACCTGATGTAATGAGACTTCATAGGGTCCCGAGTCAATGTTGAGGACTCCCAGGGCAGCTCCCTCCTGACTGTATACTGTGCTGCCACCTTTGCTGGGCCTGCCCTGCCAATGAGACAGGACATACTCAGGGATGGTGATGGTGGTGTCTGGGACATTATCTGTATGATCCCATACAAAGAGGGAAAGCAAGCAATTGTCATATACTTATGCAGAGTGCTTTAAGTAACCCTGAAAACCTGGGTGTTCAAATGACTAGGAACAAACTGCTCTTTTACAAAAGTCGTTCTGCAGTGACTTAGGATTGAAATTCCCCAGTGATAAGCAGGAGCATCCTTTTTTTAGTAGAAGCCACTAGTAAAATCATGGGAATAGATTAATTTAAAGCATATAATGTGTCTGAGGATGAAAATCTGTCTAATAATTAACATTTCTCCTATTTTCACTCTCTTATCATCTTGAATGTTGATAATTTGACTCTAATTGATCAGGCACCTAACCTGTCAAGTATGGTCTAAAAGTATTTGGTGCCAATATTTATCATTCGTGCAAAATAAACATAAGCAATGCTCGTAGTTGGGCAGATATGTGGCCACTGAAATTTAGCAGTGATAAATAATTTATTGTCACACTATTCCACCATATAAATGAAAATAACTTTCAAGATTCTGTGTATATTGAGAGATGGTCAAGGGGAAGTGTATTTACTGCTTGTGATGTATAATGTGAAGGATAACTAGATTTATAAATTACTTTGAATACACTGTTTTGTACTAATTAGTGTTTGGTTACTAGCCTGTTTGTGAATAGAAATAATAAATGTATATTGTGTGAAGATTGAGTTTGAGAGTGATCTAGTTAAGTACAAAACTAGAGTTCTAAATATGGACAAAGCAAACTAAGTAGGTCCGGGGGGCAAATTGGCTAAGGTATTGGGAAACTAAGTTAAAAGTTATGTCAGTGGATTTGTAATTTGCACAAATATACATTCCTATAAAATCCCCCCAAGAATAATGGTCCAACTGTGGCTAACAAAAGAAGTTAAAGATAGTATTAGGTTAAGGGAGAGACTTAAAATGCTGTCAGAAGTAGTTTGAGGATTGGGAGGATTTTAAAATTCAGCAAAGCAAAACCAAGAAATTAAGGCAGAAGAAAGAGAACATAAATGTAAGCTACAAGAGACATTGTAAATAGACTGTAAAAGCATCTATTGGTTTGTAAAAAGGAAAAGTGAAGGATAGTGTGGGTCCCTTAGAGACAGAGATGGAAAATATAATCTGAATTATGGAAGTGGCAGAGACATTACACAAATACTTGTCTTCATGATAGAAGACACAGCGCATTCCAAAAACAGTGAGGAATCAAGGATCTAGTGAGAATATGTTGCTTAAATAAATTAGTATTGCTAATGAAGTAGTACTGGAGAAATTAATGGGATTAAAGGTTGGCAAATCTTCTGGACCCGATGGGGTTACATCCTAGGGTTTCAAAAGTGATAGCTACAGGGATATTGAATGCATCGGTTTTCATGGTCTGGGATTTACTGGTTTATATTATGGTCCTGGTAACAGAGCACTGAATTGATTGGGCAGAACCAATACGGATTTGTGAAATGGAACTTATGTTTGACAAATCTGTTTGAGTTTTTGAGGTAACTAGCAGAGTAGATAAGAGGGAGCCAGTGGATAGGGTGTGCTTGAGATTTTCAGAAAATTTTTGATAATGTGTCAACCAAGGGGTTATTAAGTGAAATTAGAACTCATGGGATTCTGCATACTGGCATAGATTGCTTGACAGGCACTAAGTAGAATAGAAATAGACAGCTTGGCAGACGCTAGTTCAGTGATCAGTGCTTTGGGCCTAAGCTGTTTACAATCTGTATCATTGACTGAGATGAGGTGTAAAGTATCCAAGTTTTCTGGCAATACAAAGTTAGATGGGAAAGTAAGCTGTGAGGAGGACGCAAAGAGATTGCAAATGGGATATAAACAGGTGAAATGAGTGGACAAGAACATGGCAGAAGGAATATAATGAGGAATAGCATGAAGGTTTCTACTTCAGTAGGAAAATCAGAAAAGCAGAATATCTTTTTAAGTGGTGAGACATTGTGAGATTCTGGAATTCTGTGCCTCTATAGGTTGCACTATCATAGCCCTTGCTGAGAGATTCAGCATTGAAAACAATGCAGTGGGATTAGCTTGGGGTACTTACTGACTGGTGCCCCACTAAAAATACCATAAAAAGTTAGGGCTGGTGCATTTAGGAATAAGTGAATTTTTAACCAGAAAATTAAATTTTACATAAGATAAAAGCAAAATACTGCAGATCTGCAGATACTGGAAACCTGAAATAACAATACATAAAATGCTGGAAAAACTCAGGTCTGGTAGTATCTGTGGAGAGAGAAACAGAGCTAACGTTTCAAGTCCATATGGCCCTTTTTCAGAGCTTCAGACCTCCTGAGTTTTTCCAGCATTTTATATATAATTTAATTTTATTAGTGTGGTATCTCAGTCTTTCAGAAGTTAATTAGTATTGGAGACTTAATGAAAAATAAAATGACTTTAAAAAAAATATTATGTCTCTCTTACCTCTCTCTCAATCCTACCTGTCATCCTCCATCTTTAATTCCACTTTGAGTACATGATTTAAACCTAATTTTTACTTTCTGGCTTAGAATCTGCATGCCTGTCAATGAGGATTCCTCAAACTGAATTGGCAATTAGGAAGGCAAATGTCATATTGGACTTTATTGCAAGGGGGTTGGAGTACAAGAATGGAGAAGTCTTGCTACAGTTGCACAGAGCTTTGGTGAGACAACACCTGGAATACTCTGCACAACTTTGGTTACCACACTTAAGGAAGGACATACTTGCATTGGAGGTATTACAGCAAAGGTTCTCTAAATTGGTCCCTGTGATGAGAGGCTAGGTTAGGCCTATATTCTCTGGAATTGAGAGAAGAATGAGAGGTGATCTCATTGAAAAATACCAAGTTTTGAAGAGACTGGACAGGATAGACATTGAGAGGCTATTTTCCCTGGCTGGACAATCTTGAACACACAGGCACAATCTCAGGATAAGGAAACAATCACTTAAGACTGAAATGAGGAGAAATTTCTTCACTCAAAGGAATTCCAGAGGGATGCAGATACTCCATCTTTGAATATATTTAACTGTTCTCAGTGCTATTAAAATTAAATATGTTTTGTTTGTCTTTAGGAAGCTATCATTGCTATAGCTGGAGATGAAGAACATGTAAGACTCTTTGATACAAACTCAAAAATGTGTCTTTCTGAATTCAAGGCTCATGACATCAGGTGCAGCATAAATTCTTTTGGAATTAAAGTTCATTGATCTTATTTATTTATCTTTGAATTGAGCACACTTTTTCGACCATCATCTGGTTTTTCTGCAATCTTGGGCCTCAGTGAACCACTTGCTTTACATCAACTTCCCCAGCAATGGTCACCTGCTCAAGGTCAATATCTCATAGGAGGTTTCCAATATTGATAAGGCCTCTCTGATCATTTCCTCACATCCTGCAAATTCCATGTCTCCTGCCCATCTCTAATCTCTTTACCATTATCTTCTGCCCTGGGGGAAATCTGCCTGGTTAGTACCATTTAAAACTCTAAATGTCCCCTTTCCAGCCAACCCCCCCCCCCCCAATCCCTCAAGTCACCAAGACTGCTGCTACTGTTAAACGCTTCCTTGCTCTAGTTTTGACTCCCCTGTGTCCTCCAAGACACCCATTCCCACTCCATTGTACCTCTAGTGCAATTTCTCAACTCTGCACCTTGAGATCTGCAGGTTGAGCATGACTGAGCGTTGGTCATTCATCACTAGGCTTCGTTGGATCATGTTAAACAATATTACATCTCCCTCATGTTAAACAATATTACATCTCCCTCTCCATAGCTAAATTCTTGTACTCCAGGAAGGCCAATCTCTTACTCCTTAATGTTAAACTACCTCCTTTAACCCACATCCCCTACTTTCCTATAACATGTGAAAGTTAGTCACTTTGCAGGTACTTAATTGAATTTCAAAGAGTGCCATCCAAAGTCAGTGTGTCACCGTTAGATGCTGCCTGGAGACACCTAGTTGGCATACTGCGAATATACAGCTAGTGAACTTTATATTTAATTATCTGTCTAGTAATTTATGCCACTAGCCATTAGTCCATTTTTGGCTTTGATGCCTGGTGATTCTGCAGCATTAACTTTAGGCACTGCTGCCACAAAATCTTTTCCAGTAGAAAGAATACAGTGCAGTTCACATCCTCTGAACATCCTGAAGGCTTCACAGCCAATGGAATTCTTTTGTAATGTAGTCAGTGTTGCTTTTTAGACAAACATAACAGCCAATCTTATATACAGCAAGATCAAAGGAAACTGCATTTTTTTGGTGGTGTTAATTGGCCAGAGCACCAGGACAATTCTCTGCTTTTCTTCAAATATTGTTAAGAATATGTTATATTTACCTGAACAGAGAGGTCTTCAGTTTAATGAAAGACAATGTGGCATTCCCTCCACCTACGTTTATGTATCAACCTATACTATACACTAGTGCCCGGAATGAAACCTGAACTCGCAACCTTCTGATTCGAGTCAAAGAATGTCATCTACAGACCAAAGCTGGTACTTAAAAGATTTAATCCTGTGCAGAATGGGAATACCCTGTGTTGGAAGGACAATGCTGTCCATTCTCCTAGGCATAGTGTGACTTTGATAACATTGACAGCTTTGCAAAGAAGGAGTCTATTTGTAATATCCTATTAAACCTGAACATCCGTGGAAATATCTCTTCTTTCCACTGGATTCCCTATTTAGTTACTGTTATAAATGAGTCTTACAAATTGCTAACTTCAATTATTTTAATTCCTTTTCAGAGTGAAAGTGATGCATTTTTTCCAAGTGGCACAGAGTTATGTTCTTGCCACAGCATCCAGTGATGGTTACATTAAACTATGGCAGATAGACATTAAAAAGGTAGGCAGTCATGATTTTTATGAATGCTTAATGTGTACCCTGGAATAAGATGGGGGAGCTATAGGGTGAGAAGCTCTGGGCCAGAAACATCAAAGAACTGTTTAATTTAAAACTGTTTTCTTTCAAAGATCTGGTTCTATGCGATTCTAGGGGTTTTAATATAGCTACAATCTTTCGACCCACCTAAACTCATTCATCCAGAGTGATCCATTTGTTTGAGAAACTTCTAGGATGTTTCAGTCTGGAAGTTGATCATTGTACACTGAAAGAACAATCTTCAGATATCATAAAATCATAAATGTTTATGATGCAAAAGGGTCATTTTGGCCCATTGTACCTGTGCTGACCAAGAAAGAGCTATCCAGCCTAATTATCAGCCTATGTCAGCCAAAGCTCAGTTGATACCATTCTTAGCACATCACAAGGTCTGGGTTCAAGTACAACTCCAGGGATTGAGCCAAAAATCAAGACTGAAGCTCCTGTGCACATCTCCGGGAATGCCGAGTTGTTGGAGGTGCTATCTTTTGGATGAGACATTAAACTGAGGGCCCATCAGCCTGCTTGCCTTAATGTAAAATATCATGTGACATTATTTTGAAGAAAAGCAGAGGAGTTATCTCCGGTGTCCTGGCCAATATTTATCCCTCAGTCAACATCACAAAGCAGTAATTCAAAAGTAAAATACTGGAATGCTGGAAATCTGAGACAAAAACAAAAAAATACTGGAAATATACAGCAGTTCTGGCAACATCTGGGGAGAGAAAAACACAGTTAACGTTTCAGATCTTGTTTTTCATCAGAACTGGAAAAAGTTAAAAACGTAATAGCTTAACGTAATAGGGAGTGAAATGGGGGCCAGTGGAGAACCAACAAAAGGGAAGATCATTTATGGGGGTGAAGATGGGATACATTAAATGATAAACAAGTTGGTAGGAATAGCCAAAGTGGTAAAGTAACGAAATAAAAGATGGATCCAGAGGAGGTGTAAATGGCAGAATGATGAACAGCTGCCATCTGAAGCAAAAATGAGAAAAACAAGGTTAAGACTGAAACCTGCAAAGAAAAGGAGGGGGCACAGCTGCAGAGATTGTGATCAGAAACTGCTGAACTCAATGCTGAGTCCAGAAGTCTGAGAAGTATCTAATTGAAAGATGAAGTGCTGTTCCTGAAGCTTCTGTTGAGTTTCATTGGAACACTGCAGTAGGCAGAGGTGTCAGCATGAGAGGTGTGAGAGCAAAGTGGAAAATTAAAATAGCAAGCCACGGAAAGCTTGGGGTCATGCTTGGCGACTAAGCAGAGGTGTTCCTCAAAGCAGTCACCCAATCTGAGTTTGGTCTCCCCGTTATAGAGGAGATAATATTGAGTAGCGCACACGGTACACTAAATTGAATGAAGTGCATGTAATTCACTGCTTCATCCGAAAGGAATATTTGGGGCGTTGGACCCCTTCCGTAACATCCTGGTCATTCTCCTATCACCCTCAACATCCCATCCCCCCTTCTCACAACACCTTTCCATGCAAGTGCAGGAGATGTAACACCTGCCTTTTGGCGAACTGAGGAAATTTAAGAGTGGTATCAAATTTAAAGAAAAGGTGTATAATGTTGTGAAGATAAGGGGTAGGCCAGAAGATTGGGAAAATTTTAAAAACCTGCAAAGGATGACTTCAAAAAATGAGGAAAAAGTCAGGGTATGAGAGAAAATGAGCAAGAAATATAAAAACAGACAATAAAAGCTTCTACAAGTATATAAAAAGGAAAAGAGTAATTAAAGTGAAGATTGGACCCTTAAAGGATGAGACTGGGGAATTAATGGGAAATAGCAGAAGCTTTGAACAGTATTTTGTATCTGTCTTCACAGTAGAAGACACATAAAGCACCTCAAGAATAGTGGAAAATCAAGAGGCAAATGGGAGAGGTCTTAAAACAATCACCATGACTGGAGAAAAAGTAATGGAAATACTAATGGTACTTACGGCTGACAAGTCCCACAAGAACACAAGAAGGAGGAGCAGGTGTGACCACATGGCCTGTCGAGCCAACTCTGCCATCAGTATAATCACGGCTGATATTGGGTTTCAAGTCCACTTTCCTGCCTGCCCTCCATATCCCTCAATTCCCCAAGGAACCAAAAATCTGTCTGTCCTACCCTTAAATGTATTCAATGTTGGAGCATCCACAACCTCTGGGGTAGAGAATTCCAAAGATTCGCAGCCCTTGAAGTGAAGTCATTTCTCCTTATCTCAGTCCTAAGTGATTGGCTTCTTATCCTGAGACTGTGCCCCCGTGTTTTATATTACCCAACCAGCGGGAACAATCTCTCCGCATTCACCACCTCAAAGAACCCCTTCAGAATCTTGTAGGTTTCAATGAGATTACCTTTCATTCTTCTAAACTCCAGAGAATTAAGGCCCAAACCCCCTCATGGCAGGGACCAATCTAGTGAATCTTCGCTGCACCAGCTCCAATGCGAGTATATCCTTTCTTAAATGTGAAGACTAAAACTCCACATGCTATTTCAGAGATGGTCTCACCAAAGCCCTGTACAATTGTAGCAGGACTTCTTTATTCCTGTACTCCAATCCCCTTGCAATAAAGGCCTCAGGACCTGATGGCCTGCATCCTCGGGACAAAAAGAAGTAGCTGCAGAGATAATTGGTTGTAATCTTCCAAAATCTCATTGGTTCTTCAAAGGTCCCAACAGATTGAAAAATTGCAAATGTAGTACCTCTGTTTAAGAAAGGAGGAAGACAGAAAGTAGGAAACTATAGGCAATTCTGACTTAGACACTCTGGGAAAATGCTAGAGTACGTTATTAAAAGGCATGTAGTAGAATGTTTAGATAATCAAAATACAATCAGGCAGAGTCAATGTGGTTTTGTGAAAGGGAAATCACGTTTGATAAACATGAGTTTGAGTTCTTTGAAGATGTAACAAGCAGGGGAAACACTAGATATAGTGTATGTGGACTTCCAAAGACTATTGTGATGAAACCTTAACTTAATCTGAAATTCGAATGTTGGCAACTCCAGTTTCTGACGAACCTCAGGTCTCCCACGCATGTGTCAGCCAGGAACTGGCAGCACGTGTGCAGTTCGGTTATTTTACGTTCTTCAGACCAACCACTGGCCCTGCATGCCTGCGTAGAAGGATGAAAGAAGAATGGTGTGAAAACCCAGGTCAGGTGACCTGGTGCAGAGCGCCATTGTTAAGTAAATGTCCCAGGGAGCAGGACATGGGAGGGGGACAGGGAGAGACCCCAAAAGGAAGTCCCAAGTAAGGGATAAATATGGGGGACAGGAATAGGTCCCATTAAATTAATTTAAAAGAAAGGAGCAGAGAAAGAGGCTCCAAATTAAAGAAAGACTACAGGGAACAGATTTTAAGCGAAGTAGGCTCAAGAGAAGCCCTGAAGATTCGAGAAGGCAGCCAAAGGTTGGTGACTCCCTGCTGCAGGCTGTCGGGACAAAGGTAGCCCATTGGAGTGGTGGCGTTCCTCTGGGCACAGCCAAAGATCTGAAATTGTGCTTGGAGGGTGAACCTTGACTGTACTCTGAAATCCAGGGGAAAGGAATGTCAGAAAGTGAGATTAAAACCTTGAGGGGTGGACCATTGTTGAAGCCATCTGAGCGGGAGCGACGTTGGGGAGAATCCCTAGGCAAGATCTTCAAATGTGAATACTGGAAAGCCTTGTGAGAAAGACGAGGTTTCAGTGAGATTGATTGGCTTAAGGCGTGACTGATGTCTAGGTCGGTTGTTGAAAAATCCCTAGAATCCATTTTTGGCTGCATCTGTCATTTATTGTGTATTGTGTGCTCGACTACAATTTGCCTGTTAAGTCACATGAAGTTAACTGTGAATGTTAGAGAATAAGAGAAATGGTTTTATCTTTCTGAATCTGTATAATTAAATTTATTTTTTGTTTATTCTAATCTTCAAAGATTCCAATGGAATCTTGTGGCTTTATTCACTTAGTAAGTGTCTTGAATCTCAAACTTTATCTGCTTCAAACAAAACGTTATTGGTCCCCAACCGAATCTTCCCCACAACCTAGAGTCTGGCCAAGGATCATAAAACTTTTGATAAGGTGCCACATAAGATAAGGTTACTACATAAGATAAGAGTTCATGGTGTTGGGGGTGATATATTAGCATGGACAGTGGGCTGGCTGTCTAAAAGGAAACAGAGTCGGCATTAAATGGGTCATTTTCAAGATGGCAAACTGAACTTTTGGAGAGCCACGGATAGGGTGCTAGGGCCTCAACTATTTATGATACATATTAATTACTTGGGTGAAGGTATCGACTGTACGGTAACAAAATTTGCTGATAAAAAGATAGTTAGGAGAGCAAGTAATGAGGAGGATACAAAGAGTTTGCAAGGGGATATAGATAGATTAAGTGTGTGGGCAAAAATTTGGCAAATGGAGTATTATGAAGGGAAAATGTCAGGTTGTCATTAGCAGGAAGAATATAAAAGTAGAATATTATTTAAATGGAGAGACTGTAGAATGCTGCAGTACAGAGTATCTGGGTGTCCTTGCACATGAATCACAAAGTTAGCATGCAGGTACAGCAAGTACTTTGGAAGGCGTTCTCGCTCTTGAACTTGCCCTCTCTCTCGTGCACACATGCCTGCTCCCTCCCTCTCGTCCACCTGCCCTCCTTCCCCGCTTCGTGGGTGCCCTCTTGCTCCCCATATAGATAGAAGATTTTTGGATTCCCTTTTTATGTTGTCTGACATTCCATCCCATATTATCTCTTTGCCAATCTTATGGTCGCCTTAGCTTCCCCTCTCAACTCATTATATTGATCTGGGTCTTACTTGAAAAATTCTCTTGACATGCATCAATCTTTTTTTGGTTTCATCATATTCTCTGTTTCCTTTGCCATCCAAGCCCTGGCTTTGGTTTGCCTACCTTTTGATCTTGTTGGAATGTACCTAGCCTTTACCTAAAATATCTCTTCCTTAAAAACCACCCATTGTTCTTTTTTTTATTCATTCACGGGATCGGGTTTCGCTAGCTGGACCAGCATTTATTGCCCATCCCTTGTTGCCCTTGAGAAGGTGGTGGTGAGCTGCCTTCTTGAACCGCTGCAATCCATGTGCACCCACAGTTCTGTTAGGAAGGGAGTTCCAGGATTTTGACCCAGCGACAGTGAAGGTACAATGATATATTTCCAAGTCAGGATGGTGAGTGACTTGGATGGGAACTTCCAGGTGGCGGTGTTCCCATCTCTCTGCTGCCCTTGTCCTTCTAGATGATAGTGGTCGTGGGTTTGGATGGTGCTGTTGAAGGAGCCTTGGAGAATTCCTGCAGTGCATCTTGTAGATGGCACACACTGCTGCTACTGTGTGTCAGTGGTGGATGTTTGTGGATTTGGTGCCAGTCAAGCGAACTGCTTTGTCATGGACCCCCCGGGATGTTGATAGTCGGTGATTCAGTGATGGTTAGATTCTCTGTTGTTGGAGATGGTCATTGCCTGGCACTTATGTGGCACGAATGTCTTGCCACTTGTCAGCCCAAGCCTGGATATTGTCCAGTTCTTGCTGCATTTAGACATGGACTGCTTCAGTATCTGAGGAATCGTGAATGGTGCTGAACATTGTGCAATCATCAGCAAACATTCCCACTTCTGACCTTATGATGAACGGAAGGTCATTGTTGAAGCAGCTGAAGATGGTTGGGCCAAGGACACTACCCTGAGGAACTCCTGCAGTAACGTCCTGGAGCTAAGATGACTGACTTCCAACAGCCACAACCATCTTCCTTTGTGCTGGATATGACTCCAACCAGTGGAGAGTTTTCCCCCTGATTTCCATTGACTCCAGTTTTGCTAGGGCTTCTTAATGCCACACTCGATCAAATGCTGCCTTGATGTCAAGGGCAGCCACTCTCACCTCACCTTGGGAGTTCAGCTCTTTTGTCCATGTTTGAACCAAGGCTGGAATGAGGTCAGGAGCTGAGTGACCCTGGCAGAACCCAAACTGGGCATCAGTGAGCAGGTTATTGCTTATTCTGTTACCATTTGTTCTGTCAAACTTTGGTTCTGTTTTATCCTTGCTAGATCCTCTCATATCCCACTGAAATTCACCCTTTTCCAACTTAGAAGTTCTACTTTAAGAATGTTCCTTGCTCTTCTCCATTATTAACTTTTACATTACGATACGATGATCGTTCCTATGGACACTTGGTCCACTTGACTAACTTCATACCCAGCCGCAGTTCCAGCAGTGCCTCCTTCTTTGTTGACATGCTAGTCAAGGAAGTTCTTCTGAACACATTTAAGAAATTCCTCCCTCTTCTTTCCCTTCACTCTAACATTATCCCAGTCGACATTTGAGTAATTGAAGTCCCCCAATATCACCGCTCTCTGCACATCTGTGTGATTTCCCTACAGATTTTCCCCTTTAACTCTCATTATTTGAAGGCCTATAGAATACCCCAGTTAGTATGATTATACTCTTTTTGCTCTCAACTCTTAACCAAATGGATTCTGTCCTACCCCACTCCCAAAGACATCCTCGCTTTCCAGCACTACATTGTCTATCCTAATCAGTACTGCCATCCCACCTCCCTTTTTTCCTTCCTAGTCTTTCTTGAATATATTTTTATTCATGAATATTAAGATCTGATTCCTCACCATTTTTAAGCCACACTTCCGATATTGCCCTGATGTTACCACATGGATTGTAACTCGCTACACTTTTTGCATTTATATGCATGCATTGTAAACCTGACTTTGTATTCTTCATGCTCCTTCTTAGCCTGCTTCTATCTAATATTCTACTTTCTTATCTAGTACTATCCAACACTCTTGCTCCTTTACTCACCTCTTTTCTACTTCTGTAACTAGAGGACCATCAATATAAGATAGACATCAAGAAATCCAATAGGGTATTCAGAAGAAGTTACTTTACCCAATGAGTGGTGAGAATGCAAAACTCACTACCACAGGGAGTGGTTGAGGCGAATAATAGAGATGCACCTAAGGGAAAGCTAGACAAGGGGGGGGAGAAGGGAATAGAGGGTTACGATGATAGATTTAAATGAGGAAAGATGGGAGGAGGTTCGAGAGGAGCAAATGCTGGCATAGACTGGTTGGACTGAATAGCCTGTTTCTGTGAAGAATATCCTATGTAATCCTGTATGTTGGTACCCATTTTCCTGCCAATTTAGGTTAAACCCTCTCAACCACATTAGTGGACCCTCCCTGCTAGGACATTGGTCCCAGTCATGTTGAGGTGCAGCCATCCTTTTTGAATAGGTGCCTTCTGCTGGTTCAATACTGCAAGAATCTAAAGCCCTCCCTCCTGCACCATGCCTCAAGCCACGTATTGACACTCCCTATCTTCCTATTTCTGTTCCAGCTCATGTTTCATTGGGAGCAGTGCAGATATTACTACCTCAAGGTCCTATCTTTTAACTTCCTCCCTAGCTCTTGAAAGTCTGACCCCTCTGTGGTTAGTACCAACATGTACCATAACTTCTTGCCCACTTCCTTCCTCCTGAAGAATAATCTGCACAATGATGTAATTTACCCTGGCAGCAGGGAGGCTGCACACCATGTGGATCTCATGATGGCAGCTCCAGAAACCCTCGTTTGTTCCCTCACTATGGAACAGCTTGCTGTTCCCTCCTGTTCAGTTCTTTGCCCATTGGTGCCATGCTCATTACTACACTCTCTTGAAGGTTTTGTCATTCTCAGTATCCAATGTTGAGTAACAGTTGAGAGTGGCATACACTCTGAAGACTCCTGCACTTCCTGACTCTTCCTACTCTTCAGGATGAGCATCTACTATCATGAACTTTCTGTTGAAATGTAAGATCCAGGAACCTCTGAGCCTCCCAAAAGAAGACTTCAGAAACCAAAGGGAAAACTAACGAAATCTGGGATAAAAGAAAAAAATATTGGTTGAAAAGCTGATTGTCAGAAGAGGGTCAATATTTCAGGTGTGAATTTTAGGAGTTGCACATCACTCCCCTCCCGCAGATTTGAGGGAACTTAAGTAAGTGATGTTTACAAATGGAGCAGTATACATGAAGACTTCTTCTACCTCTGTGAATGATGAATGCAATTGATATCCTTTTTTGTTGTGTACATTTCAGGTTCCAAGTTGTCCTTTACTGCTAAGTGAAGTAAATACTTCTGCCCGGCTGACCTGTCTGGCTGTGTGGCTGTCAAACCCTGCAAGTATTGCACAAGAGGTTGAAGAGCAAGGTAGACACTGTAAAGGAATGGGGGAATCTACTGCATTTAAATTTTGAGTACAAAATGGAATCTTTACTTGGGTCAGTGAACTTCATGTGCCTGTGGTCATAGATTTTTTTTTATAAGCTATCAGCAATGTTCCCTCCAATCTTTGGAGTGCACAGATGATTTGTTTAAGCGTGCAGCTCTTTAAATTTTCCTGCACAGCCATGTACAAGAAGTAACTTAGAAGGTTCGACATGTGCACGGAACCTCAGCTGCAAGGAAAAATTGATCATCAGCCTTTAAACATTTCATTAGCAATTAGGAAAAGCTATTTTTGATACATACTGTGCCGTGGACAAATTATCTCATGCAATTAGAATTCTGCTGTTGTTGGGGGCGATGTGACTCATATATTTGGTGCAAGAATACTTTATCAAAAGATTAGCCTGGTTGTAAATTGCAACCAAGACAATCTTCTGAGTTCATGGTTTTAAAAGTTGATAAAGCAACCTTCAGTGGTGGTTTACAGCCTGTTAAAGGCCAGTTAACCAGTCTTGTTTCCGGTAGTTCAAGGGATATGCAGATAAAGGCAAGCAGAAAATATGTTTTTTTTTATTTTCAGTATTCACTTAGATAGAATCGTGTACAACACAGGAGGCCATTTGGCCTATCATCTTTGTGCCAATGCTTTGAAAGAGCTATCCAATTCATCTAGTCCCTATCTCTTTCCCCGTAACCCCATAAAGAATTACTATTGAAATAAAAACTGCTCTGTATTTGGGTATTCATGCTATTTTCATGTTTGTTTCGGCAATGCCCAAGTTGAACTTCATATAGAATGGTCCAAGGTTGTATTGCCCCAGACATGCTGACAACCTAGTGATTAACAACCCTGTGATTATCTTGCCAGACTGCTCAGCTCACAAAAATCAATCCCAGTTTAATTTTTTATTATTCATTCATGGTGTTATGGCAGGCAGATGGTAAATGTCAAGCTGCCCAAATCCCAGAGGGAAACTTGAATCAGCTGCCACAACTATTTGCAATTTGTACTTATTGCATGATGCATGCTGTGAATTCAATAGTAATAAGTCCACTGAGTCTTAAAGGGTTTTTACAAAACTAAATTAAACCTTTATTAATAAAAGCAATAACTTTAAACACCTACAAATTACTACTAACTCCTAGCTCCCCTGATTAACTAACACCCAGTTACACCTCCATTAAGGCAACAGTAAAAACACAGATTTTAAAAGACCCAAGCAAAGTAACACAATACCCTGAACAGTTTAATTCAAAGTGAGTTCTCTTAACTTCAGTGCAGACAGCAGTTTGGGCACAGAGGCTAGAGGCTTTTCACAATTGTTAGATCTTAGAATTCCTGCCCTTACACACAGCCTTTTCTCCTTTATACATACTTTCCCCTTTAAATGCAAATTCCCATTGTTTCACTATGTCTTTGGACTTTACCTCTCTAATATTAAAAATCTATCATAGTACTAATTTTACTAGTAATCCTTGGGAAAAATAAACACACTGTTTAGTAACTTCTACTGGCTAGGTGTAACGTTTCACCCCCTCTTTTGAATTCAAGCTACTCTGGTGTATTTAAAAATACAAATATTCCCTTTACACCTCACATTCTAAAACTTCACCCATGCTACTTTCAAACCTAGCTTCTCATCTGATACAACAAAACACCCAGACCAGCTGTCTGTAATTCAACTAAAACCACACACATGTACACACACGTTTGCAGACCCATACACACAGACCCCACTATTACTCTATCCTACAATAACATAATGAAAATTATTATATCTTCCTGACAATGGGATGTGGGCAGTTATTATTTATTCCAGGCTTGTCCGACATGCGGCCCTCATAGCCTCTCAAATCGTAGCCTGCGGACCTGGTGTTCAACATGTTGGTAAGTGGAGTGGAATGGAAGATTCTGCAAGAAGCTGTTCCTGCTGCTCCAATCACAGGCCGTTTCTCTCCCACATATACTGCTCATAGGCTCACTAGGAGAAATTGGCTGCTAGGCCCAGGGGGCAAGAGCAGGAGAGATGGCTGCCAGCAGGGGGGTGGGGTGCATGGGTGGGAGCTGCCAGGTTCAGGTGTGGGGGAGAGTGACAGCTGGTGGGGGAGGTGGTGGCTGCTGGCTGGGGTGGGGGGGGGGGGCAGGAGGACGGCTGCTGGTGGGTGTGTGTACGTGTCTGGCTAATTCCCAGTCTCAGGTTTTCGCTCACCTTCACCCTGACACATACCCACATCCATTCACACAGTGTGGGCAAGGGTGCATTGACTGAGCACCCTGAGACTGGGAATAAGCCAGACATACACACACATACACACTCTCTCACACTCTAAATGTCATCCTTATTGATTACTCATTTTATAAAATTATCTATTTATTACTTTTACCTTACTTTATTTTCGCTCAGCAAGTTGTTTGATTTCTTCATATCTCCAACTTTTTTTGAATTTCATGTTTAATGTTGTGCCAAACCTCAGCTTTCCAAAACTTGTTCATCAGCCTCTTGAGTGAGAAAAACATTGAAATGTAGCCCCCCATGTGAACAAGTGGGACGAACCTGGTCTATCTTCAGTTGCTCTTGAGAAGGTGGTGGTCAACCACATTGCTTAGTTTATGAAGTCACATGAAAGCCACACAGGGTGAAGCCCATCAGATTAGTGATCCAGATGGGTTCATGCCAACATTCTGGTAGTTACATGGTCACCAACACTGGTACTTGCTTTCTATTCCAGATCTATTTAGTTAACTGACTTGAAATTCACCAGTCATTGTGGTGAGATTAGAACTCATATAGACATTTACAGCACAGAAGGAGGCCATTCATTGTGTCCATGTTGGTCAACAAAGATCTGACTACACTAATCCCATTTTCCAGCGTTTGGCCCATAGCCCTGGAGGCTATAGCAATGCATATGAATATCTAAATACTTCTTAAATGTTACAGGTTTCTGATTCAACCACCCTTTCAGGCAGTGAGTTCCAGGCTCCCACCACCCTCTGGGTGAAAAAAATTTCTCCTCAACTCTCCTCTTAGCCTTCTACCTCTTACCTTAAATCTATGCCCCCTGGTTATTGACCCCTGTACTAACGGAAAAAAGTGCCTTCCTATCCACCCTATCTATTTACACCTCTATCAGATCCCTTCTCAGCCTTTGCTGTTCCAAGGAAAACACCACTAGCCTAGCCAATCTTTCCTCGTAGCTCAGACCCTCCAGCCCAGGCAGCATCCCGGTAAATCTCCTCTGCACCCTCTCCAGTGCAATCACATCCTTCCTATAATGTGGTGACCAGAACTGCACACAGTACTCCAGTTGTGGCCTAGCCAGCATTTTATACAGTTCCAGCATAACCTCCCTGCTCTTGTATTCTATGCCTCGTCTAATAAAGGCAAGCATCTTATATGCCTTCTTAACCACCTTATCTACCTGCCCTGCTACCTTCAGGGATCTGTGGATATGCACACTGAGGTCCTCTGATCTTCAGTACTTTCCAGGGTCCTACCATTCATAGTGTAAGCCCTTGCCTTGTTAGCCCTCCCCAAGTGCATTACCTCACACTTTTCTGAATTGAATTCCGCTTGCCACTGCTCTGCCCACCTGACCAGTCCATTGCTGGTCTACATGCATTTAAGAAGGGTAGCAGGGATAATCCAGGAAATTACAGGCCGGTGAGCCTTACGTCAGTGGTAGGGAAATTATTGGAGAAGATTCTTCGTAACAGGATTTACTACCATTTGGAAGCAAATGGACGAATTAGTGAGAGGCAGCATGGTTTTGTGAAGGGGAGGTTATGTCTCACTAACTTGATCGAGTTTTTCGAGGAAGTGACAAAGATGATCGACGATGGAAGGGCAGTGGATGTTATATACATGGATTTCAGTAAGGTTTTTGACAAGGTCCCTCATGGCAGACTGGTACAGAAGGTAAAGACGCATGGGATCAGAGGTGAGCTGGCAGGATGGATACAGAATTGGCTTGGTCATAGAAGACAGAGGGTAGCAGTGGAAGGGTGCTTTTCTGAATGGAGAGCTGTGACTAGTGGAGTTCCGCAGGGATCAGTGCTGGGACCTTTGCTGTTTGTGGTTTACATAAATGATTTGGAGGAAAATGTAACTGGGCTAATTAGTAAGTTTGCAGATGACACCAAGGTTGGAGGAGTTGCAGATAGTGAAGAGGATTGTCAAAGGATACAACGGGATATAGATCGGTTGGAGACTTGGGCGGAGAAATGGCAGATGGAGTTTAATCTGGACAAATGCGAGGTAATGCATTTTGGAAGGTCTAATACAGGCAGGAATTACACAGTAAATGGCAGAACCCTTAAGTACATCGACGGGCAGAGGGATCTGGGTGTACAAGTCCACAGGTCACTGAAAATGGCAACTCAGGAAGTCAGGAAGGCATATGGCATGCTTGCCTTCATTGGCAGAGGTATTGAGTATAAAAGCTGGGAAGTCATGCTGCAGCTGTATAGAACCTTGGTTAGGCCACACTTGGAATATTGTGTGCAATTCTGGTCACCACATTACCAGAAGCATATGGAAGTGTTGGAGAGGATGCAGAGGAGGTTAACCAGGATGCTGCCTTGTCTGGAGGTTATTAGCTACGAGGAGAGGTTGGAGAAACTCAGATTGTTCTCACTAGAGCGATGGAGATTGAGGGGCGACTTGATAGAAATTTACAAAATTATGAGTGGCATGGACAGAGTAGATAGTCAGAAGCTTTTTCCCAGGGTGGAAGAGTCAATTACTAGGGGACATAGATGCAGTTTACGGCTATCCTCCTCGCTATTTACCACCCTACCAACTTCCGTGTCATCCACAATCTCCTTGATCATACCCCCTACATTTAAGTCCAAATCATTTATGTACACTACAGACAGCAAGGGCCCAGAGACTGCACCTCGAATACTGTGTGTGGTTTTGGTCTCCTTATTTAAGAAAGGTTGTAATTGCATTGGAGGCGGCTCAAGGCAATCGGAAAGAGTCAGCATGGTTTTATGAAAGGAAAATCATGTTTAACCAATTTATTGGAGTTTTTTTATAGGAGTAACATGCACAGTGGATAAAGGGAAGCCTGTAGATGTACTGTAATTGGATTTCTGGAAGGCATTTGATAAGGTGCCACATCAAAGGTTATTAAGGAAAATAAAAGCGCATAGTGTAGGGGGTAACGGATAGAAGATTGGCTGGCTGGCAGAAAGCAGTGAGTATGCGTAAATGGGTCTTTTTCTGATTGGCAGGATGTGATGAGTGGAGTCCCACAGGCGTCTGTGCTGGGGCCTCAACTTTTTACGATTTGCATCAATGTAAATTGATGCTAAGATGAGGGGAGTGAAGACATGATAGCTAAATTTGCAGATAACACAAAGATAGGTCGGAAAGTATGTTGTGAAGAGGACATGAGATTGCAGATGGATATAGATAGGTAGAGTGAGTGGGCAAAGATCTGGCAAATGGAGTTCAATGTCGGAAAATGTGAAATTGTTCACTTTGACAGGAAAAACAAAAAAGCAAAGTATTACTTAAATGGAGAATGGCTGCATAATTCTGAGGCACAGAGGGTTCTAGTACATGAGTCAAAAAGTTAGTATGCAGGTACAGCATGTAATTAAGAAGGCTAATGGAATGCTATCCTTCATTACGAGAGGGATTGGACATAAATGTAAGGATGTTATGCTTCAGTTATACAGGGCATTGGTGAGATCGCACCTCGAATACTGTGCGCGGTTTTGATCTCCTTATTTAAGGAAGGATGTAAATGCATTGGAGGCGATTCAAAGGAGGTTTACTAAGTTGATACCTGGAATGAGTGGGTTGTCCTATGAGGATAGGTTGGACAGACTGGGCTTGTTTCCACTGGAGTTTAGAAGAGTGAGGGGTGGTTTGATTGAAGCATACCAGATCCTGAATGGCCTTGACAAGGTGGACATTGAAAGGATGTTTCCTCTTGTGAATGAGTCCAGAACTACGGGCACTGTTTTAAAATTAGGGGTCACCGTTTTAGGACTGAGGTGAGGAGAAATTTTTTCTGATGGTTGTGTGAATTTGGAACTCTGTCTCAGAAGGTGGTGGAAGCGGGGTCATTGAATAATTTTAAGGCAGAGGTTGATAGATTCTTGTTAGGCAAGAGAATCAAAGGATATCAGGGTTAGATGGCAATGTGGAAATTGAAACACAAGAAGATCAGCCATGATCTTATTGAATGGTGGAGCAGGCTCAAGGGGCCGAATAGTCTACTCCTGTTCCTGTTTATTATGTTCTTATAAGCCCTGCGGAACCCCACTGGAAACAGACTTCCAGTCACAGAAACATCCCTGTACCATCACCTTCTGCTTCCTGCCTCTCAGCCAATTTTGGATCCAATGTGCCACTTTGCCTTGGATCCCATTGGCACTTACTTTCTTGACCAGTCTGCCATGAGGGACCTTATCAAAAGCCTTGCCAAAGTCCATGTAGACCACATTAAATGCATTACCCTCATCAACTCGTGGCCCAGATCTTCCAGTGTCCAGTTAGTCAGAGGCCAGCGCACCACCCAAGATGCACTATGGGACCCTTCGGAAGCCCCAACGTAATGAAATTCCTGGAAAGTTTGAACTTATGGTGGGCAATTACCCTGTTCCCTGGGACCCTCCGAAAATATCTCCAACTCTGAGTTCGATTCGGAGATTTCAGATGGTTCCGACTCAGTTACCTGGATAGTTACCCAGGAAATGTTAAGACAAACACCGTCTAACGCCTGGGCAACTTTAAAACTGACCTTGCACAGTTGCTCACACTGACTACTCCCCTGCCCCTCTACCTGACTCTCCCTCCTCTCCACCCCTTCCATCCGATCCACCCCTACCCCTGACGCAGGCCCACTGCAAGTCCCAACGTGATCCGTCCTCCTCCTTCCCCCCCAAACCTCTAAGCTATGCTTCCAATTGTCTGATCTTTTTGATCAAGTTCTTCATGGCTCGGGTAGTAACCCACAGATTGTTTTCTTTGTAGTTCTGTCTTTAATTTAATTTAAAAAGCCCCTATTGCTCATATGCCTTCAGCAGAACCTTTTTAATCGGACCTATGTTGTTGGTGTCTACGTAGACCACGACAATTAATCTTTCCCCCTCCCACTCCAAGTTCCTCTCCACCCCCAGGAGACATTCTTAACCCTGGCCACACAGCTTTTAGGACTTATTCTCTTGGCTGCAGGAAACAGTATCTAATCCCCCTAATTACACTATACTATATTCCTTTTAACTCCTCCAGCTTGAATGGCTCCCATGCCACAGTTTTCCCATCCTGCCTGTAGTCCCTGATCTTGTCTATACAGGTTGCAAGAGCTACGTACCTGTTGTACAAGTGCAAGGCTGAGGCTCCTCTGGTGCTACTTTCTGGATCTTCATAGTCACACCCCGCCAGTCCCTGCCTGTGGAACAAATCTAGAATGCTAACCAAGACGGTGTGATTGCTTCATGGAACAAAGTGTCCAGATAACTTACTTTTTTGCACCACAAGATCCAAACTTCGGACTCCAGCTCATCACCCCTGAGCTGAAGCTCCTGTAGCTGCAGGATGTGCATATGTGATTGTTGTGGATCACACCTGATATCCACCAGAATTCTCATGCTACAGCTGCAACACATCACCTACCCTGTTGTTTCTACTGTATTTTAATAACTAATTAGGTATTCAAATCTTAAAATGTCACTCAATTGTCTATAACTTTGATGTAAGTAACAGCATTGCTTAATATTTTAGGTCTTTACTGTAACTTATCTCACAGCCTAATTTAACCCTAAAACAGGAACAGAAAATGCTGGAAAGGCAGCATCTGTAGAGAGAGAAAAACAAAGTTAATGTCTCAGATCTGTGGCCTTTCGGCAGACCCGGGAAAAGTTAGAGATGTAATAGGATTTGAGGGAGGGGGAGGTGGGACAAGGCTGAAATGAAGGTCTATGATCAAGTGGGAGGCAGGAAAAATTGAATTACAGAAGGAGGGCCAAAGGGAAGCATGATGGGGGCAAGAAAAGGAACAAAGAATCAAAAGACATGCCTAGGATGGGTGTGGTAGTTGTGTCTGAAAGGAAAAGCCACAGAATCTTTACAGTGCAGAAGGAACTCATCAAGTCTGCACTGGCTTTCTGAAAGAGCATTCCACTTAGCCCCACTCCCCTGCCTTATCCCCGTAACCTTGCACATTCTCTCTTTTCAGATAGCAATCCAATTCCCTTTTGAATACTTCGATCGAACCTGCCTCCACCACCCTTTCATCCGGCACTTGTCTGCCCAATCCACCAACATGTCCATGTCCCATTGAAATTCAAGACTATCCACGTCACATTTGACAACGTTTCCAATCTTTGTATCATCTACAAATTTTGAAATCATACCTTGCACACCACATTAGGTCATTAATATATCAGGAAGAGCAAGGGTCCCAACAGTGACCCCTGGGTAACTCCATTACAAATCTTCCTCCATTCTGAAAAACATCCATTTTTCACTACTCTGTTTCCTGGCACTCAGCCAATTTCTTGTCCAAGTGACACCATCCAAGACAAAGTAGCCCATTTGATTGGTGTCCCATCCACCAGCTTAAACATTCACTGCCTTCACCATCGAAGTACAGTGGCAGCAATGTATATACTATATATAAGTGCAAGAAAACTGAAAAAAACTGAATCATGCAAAGAAAAGGAAAACAAAATAGGATAAGGGCCTGAAATTGCGTTTTGTCATGCCATCTGATTTTCAGAAGCTTCCAAAGGCAGCTCAAGTGAAAGTGATTGAGCTTTTAGTTATGACCCTGGTACACAGTAAATGCCTCACGGGCTTAGAGTAGGTGGTCAGGACTATTACTCTATAAACTTCATTTGGTAGGCCAGACTTACTCCTTTGTTCCCAGATTGATGTTCAAAGTCTGCTGAAGGCTACACTTGCTTTGGCAATTCTTGCATGTGTCTTGTCATTTGGGAACATGCAGCCAGGATTTTCTTTAATTCTTTCATGGGATGTGGATATAGGACAGCATTTATTGTCCATCCTTAGTTGCCCCTGAGAAGTTGGTGGTGAGCTGCCTCGTTGAACTGCTGCAGTCCATGTGGTATAGGTGCACTCAGTGCTGTTAGGGAGGGAGTTCCAGTGACAGTGAAGGAATGGTGATATAGTTCCAAGTCAAGATGGTGTGGGCTTGGAAGGGAACTTGCAGATGATATTTTCATGCGTCTGCTGCCCTTGTCCTTCTAAGTGGTAGAGATCCTGGATTGCAAGGTGCTGTAGCAGGAATTTTGGTGAGTTGCTGCAGTGTATCTTGTATATGGTATAAGCTGCTGCCATTGCATGTCGATGCTGAAGGGAGTGAATGTTTAGGTTGGTGGATGGGAAGCCGATCAAGCAGGCTACCTTGTTTTGGATGGTGTCAATTTTCTTGTGTTGTTGGACTCATTGGACTGCACTCATCCTGGCAAGTGGCCGAGTATTCAATCATGTCCTGACTTGTGCCTTGTAACGGGTGGACAGGCTTTGGGGAGTCAGGAAATGAGTTGCTCACCTCAGAATTCTCAGCCTCTGACCGCATGTAACTACAGTTCAGTTTCTAAGCAAAGGTAACTCCCAGGATGGTGTTAGTCAGGAATTCAGCTATTGTAATGTCAATGAATGTTAAGGCACTTGGGTGGCATGAATGTCATTCACCACTTATTATCCCAGGTCTTGCTGCAAATGGACACAGACTGCTTCAGTATCTGAGGAGTTGCAAATGGTGCTGAACATTGTGCAAACATCAATGAACAGCTCACTTCTGACTTTATGATGGAAGGAAGGTCATTAATGAAACAGCAGTAGATGGTTGGGCCTAAGACACTACTTTGAGGATCTCCTGCTATGATGTCCTGGGACTGGGTTGATTGGTCTTCAACAACTGCAACCATCTTCCTTTGTGCTGAGTATGACTCCAACCAGTAGAGAATTTTTCCCCTGATTCAGAGAGTTTTTCCAGGGCTTCTTGATCCCGCACTTGGTGAAATGCTGCTTGACGTTAAAGGCAGTCACCCTTGCCTCGTGTGTGTGTGCCTCTCAAGATAAGGGTTAGTTTTTAACAAAACTCCAAAGTGAAGGGGTTGAAACATGAGGTTTGATTTAGCAGCTGTGATGGCTTGTGAAATCAGATAGTGAGAGTTTTCCTTTGTAGGTGGACTCGATAAGCAGAGCAGATGCTGGGAGAGAATAAAGGCTCCTCTCTTTACTGGAAGTTAATGGTTGGGCCTAAGACACTACTGTGAGGAACTCCTGCTATGATGTCCTGGGACTGAGTTGATTGGTCTCCAACAATTGCAACCGTCTTCTTTTGTGCTAAGTATGACTCCAACCAGTAGAGAATTTTTCCCCTGATTCAGAGAGTTTTTTCAGGATTTCTTGATCCCGCACTTGGTGAAATGCTGCTTGATGTTAAAGGCAGTCACTCTTGCCTCGTGTGTGTGTGTGCCTCTCAAGATAAAGGTTTTTAACAAAACTCCTTAAGTAAAAGTGATAAAAATGCAAAAATTAAAATGCAGATGAAGAAAAAAGATACTTAAGGATGAGATTTCCAATCAGTCTCTGTGAGATATCATTGTGGACCTGTTGCTTGAATTCCTTCTTTCCAAAGTGAAGGGGTTGAAACATGAGGTTTGATTTAGCAGCTGTGATGGCTTGTGAAGTCAGATAGTGAGAGTTTTCCTTTGTAGGTGGACTTGATAAGCAGAGCAGATGCTGGGAGAGAATAAAGGCTCCTCTCTTTACTGGAAACTGCAGGGACCGACACTTGGAGATTGCCTGATTTATTTTCAGCAGACATGGGATAATTTTTCTGGATACTTTACTCTAACTCCCAATAGCTGGAAACCCCAGCTCTCCCGTGTGGCTCATGGCTGGTTCAGCTAAGAGCTCTGTGCTGATATTGTCTGCCACACAAAATGGCTTCTTACAGCCTCTATTATACAGTTCAAAAATGCAAGAATGGCTGATATGTTAATTCAGATGAGTTGTTGTTCCACAAAGCAAAGAAGTTAATTTCCATTTAGTATCAGAGGAGTCATGAGTTTTCACAACTTTAGAAAACCCCAGTGTTCTATTTGAGGCTCATTGACTTTCAAGTTTTTTGAGATGAGTATAGTCTGTTTCCTCCATCTGGCTGATTGCAGTTCAATCCACCAGAGAAGTTATGTGATTTTTGGGAGCCATGTTTTTAAAGCTCCTTTGTGCCCATTTTTTAAAAGGAGATTACCGCTTGTTACAAAAATCTATAATATAATTACTCATTCATGACACTTTGCAGATGATTGAGAGCAGGAGGAGGTAGAGATGGATCATCTGCTCGGCACTTCTGGCTGAATATAGTTGAAAATGCTTCAGCCTTGTCTTTTGCACTGATGTACCTTTCATTGAGGATGGGGCTATTTGTAGAACTCCTCCTGTTAGTTGTTTAACTGTCAAACACCATTCAAAACTGGGAGTGGCAAGGCTGCAGAACTTTGATCAGATCCAATGGTTTTCACAGAATCACAGAACCACAGTGCAGAAGAGGCCCTTCGGCCCATCGGGTCTGCACCGACACGTAAGAAACACCTGACCTACCTACCTAATCTCATTTGCCAGCACTTGGCCCATAGCTTTGAATGTTGTAACGTGCCAAGTGCTCATCCAGGGACTTTTTAAAGGATGTGAGACAACCCGCCTCCATCACCCTCTCAGGCAGTGCATTCCAGACTGGCACCACCCTCTGGGTAAAAAAGTTTTTCCTCACACCCCCCCTAAACCTCCTGTCCCTCACATGTGTCCCCTCATGACTGACCCTTCAACTAAGGGGAACAGCTGCTCCCTATCCACCCTGTCTATGCCCCTCATAATCTTGTGCGCCTCGATCAGGTCGCCCCTCAATCTTCTCTGTTCCAGCGAAAACAACCCAAGTCTATCCAACCTCTCTTCATAACTTAAATGTTTCATCCCAGGCAACATCCTGGTGAATCTCCTCTGCACCCCCTCCAGTGCAGTCACATCTTTCCTATAATGTAGTGACCAGAACTGCACATAGTACTCCAGCTGTGGCCTCACCAAGGCTCCAACATGACCTCCCTACTTTTGTAATCTATGCCTCGATTGATAAAGGCAAGTGTCCTGTTTGCCGTTTTCACCACCCCACTAACATGCCCCTCCGCCTTCAGAGATCTATGGACACACACGCCAAGGTCCCTTTGTTCGTCAAGACTTCCTAGTGTCATACCATTCATTGAATACTTCCTTGTCAAATTACTCCTTCCAAAGTGTATCACCTCACACTTCTCAGGGTTAAATTCCATCTGCTACTTATCTGCCCATCTGACCATCCAGTCTAAATCTTCCTGTAGCCTAAGACACTCAACTTCACTGTTAACCACCCAGCCAATCTTTGTGTCATCCACAAACTTACTAATCCTACCCCCCACGTAGTCATCTATGTCGTTTATATAAATGACGAATAATAGGGGGCCCAGCACAGATCCCTGTGGTACGCCACTGGACACTGGCTTCCAGTCACTTAAGCATCCTTTTGTCATCACCCTCTGTCTCCTACAACTAAGCCAATTTTGAATCCACCTCATCAAATTACCCTGTATCCCATGTGCATTTGCCTTCTTTATAAGCCTCCCATGTGGGACCTTGTCAAAGGCTTTGCTGAAATTCACATAAACTACATCAACTGCACTACCCTCATCTACACACCTGGTCACCTGCTCAAAAAATTCAATCAAATTTGTTAGGCGTGACCACCCTCTGACAAAAAGCCATGCTGACTATCCCTGATCAAACCTTGCTTCTCCAAGTGGAGATAGATTGTCTCCTTCAGAATTTTCTCCAATAATTTCCCTACCACTGACGTGAGACTCGCTGGCCTGTAGTTCCCTGGCTTATCTCTACAACCCTTCTCAAATAGCGGATCCACATTAGCGGTTCTCCAGTCCTCTGGCACCTCCCCCGTGGCCAGCAATGAATTAAAAATTTGGGTCAGAGCCCCTGCGATCTCCTCCCTTGCCTCCTTCTGCAGTCTGGGACACAAATCATCCAGACCTGGAGTTTTGTCCACTTTTAAGCCTGCCAACACCTTATCACTCCCTATATCAATTTGCTCAAGAACCTCACAGAGTCTCTCCCCGAGTTCGATACCTTCATCCTCATTCTCTTGGGTGAAGACGGATGTGAAGTATTCGTTCAACACTACAATGCCCTCTGGCTCCACCCATAGATTGCCTCCTTGGTCCCTAATGGGCCCTACTCTTTCCCTGGTTATCCTCTTCCCATTGATATACTTATAGAATATCTTTGGATTTTCCCTACTTTTACCCTTTCTCATATCCCCTCTTTGCTCTCCTAATTGCTTTCTTAAGCTCCACCCTGCACTTTCTGTACTCCACTAATGCCTGCGCTGGTTTGCTTCCCTTGTACCTGCTAAAAGCCTCCCTTTTCCTTCTCATCGTATCCTGAATATCTCTGGTCATCCATGGTTCCCTGGGCTTGTTACTCCTTCCTATTACCCTGGAGGGAACATGTTGAGCCTCTTCCCTCCCCATTTCCTTTTTGAACCCCCCTCCCCCCCACTGTCCCTCTGTAGACTTACCCACAAGTAGCTGTTCCCAGTCTACCTTGGCCAGATCCTGCCTTATTTTACTAAAATCTGCTCTCCCCAAATCCAAAACATTTTTTTGCAACTTGTCTATTTCTTTGTCCATAACCAGCTTAAATTGTAGTCGCTATCACTAAAATGCTGCCCCACCATCACCTCAGCCACGTGTCCGGCTTCATTCCCCAGAATTAGGTCCAGCACTGCGCCGTCCCTTGTTGGACCCTCTTCGTATTGACCTAAAAAGTTCTCCTGTACACATTTCAAGAAATCCACTCCATCCTGCCCCTTAATACTATGTCTATCCCAATTAATGTTGGGAAAGTTGAAATCACCTAACATATTTGCCCTATTATTGTTTTTATACACCTCCACAAATTATGCACATATATGCTCCTAAATTTCCCGCTGACTATCTGGGGGTTTATAATAAACACCTAACAATGTGGCTGCCCCTTTTTTATTCCTAAGCTCTACCCACAAAGCTTCATTTGATGCCCCCTCCAAGATATCATCTCTCCTTACTGCAGTAACTGACTCCTTAACTAATAATACAATGCCTCCTCCTCTTTTACCCCCTCCCCTGTCTTGCCTGAAGATTCTATATCCCGAAATGTTGAGCTGCCAATCCTATCCCACCCTCAACCCCGTCTCAGTGATGGCTGCTATATCGCAATTCCACGTGTCAATCTTCACCCTTAACTCATCCGTTTTACCTGTAATACACCTGGCATTAAACTAGAGGCCATCCAGCCTTGCCTTACTCCCTTGAAACTTAATGCAGCTGTACTCCCTCTGACTTGATTGTCTTACTGTATTATGATGTGTCCCTATTCTGTTAACATTCTGTGTCCCCTCCCCCTGCCGAATTAGTTTAAACTCCTCCCAACAGCACTAGCAAACCCGCCTGCAAGGATGTTAGTCCTGCTCTGATTCAGATGTAGATTGTCCCGCTTGTACAGGTCCCACCTTCCCCAGAGATAGTCCCAGTGATCCAAGAATGTAAAACCCTCCCTCCTGCACCAACTCTTAAGTCATGTATTCATCTGCCCTATTCTCCTATTTCTGAGCTCGCTAGCACGTGGCACTGGGAGTAATCCAGAGATTACAACCCTTTTTAATCCCTGAATTCTTGATCCAAGACCTCATCCCTCTTTCTACCTATGTCATTGGTACCAACATGTACTATGACCTCTGCCTTATCATCTTCCCCCTTCAGGATGCCCTGCAGCCATTCAGTGACATCCTGGACTCTGGCACCAGGGAAGCAACACACCATTCTGGAGTCACATTGACGGCCACAGTAGCGCCTGTCTGTTCCTCTGACTATAGAATCCTCCATTACTTCTGCTCTTCCTCCCCTCCGGTACAGACAGGCTGCTTGTGGTGCCAGAAGCTTGGCTCTGTCTGCACTCCCTGGAGTGCAAAATAGAATAACGATTTGCAAGCAGGACCCCAGGGGACTCCTGAACTACCTGCCTGTTTTTCTTGGACCGCCTGGTGGTCATCCACTCCCTTCCTTCCTCAAGTCCCTTCAGCTGCGGTGTGACCACCTTGCTAAACGTGCTATCCGTGATCTCAGACTTGCAGATGCTCCACAGTATCCCCAGCCACCGTTCCAGCTCTGAAACCTGAGCTGCCAGGAGCTGCAGCTGGACACACTTCCTGCACACTTGCGGGCCCCGGGCACTGGAAATGTTCCCGGCTTCCCGCATGGAGCACGAGGAGCACAACATGGCTTTGAGCTCTCCTGCCGTAACTTATCCCTTTAAATTAAACCTTTTAAATCAATTACTCTTGGGCCCTTCTTTCCTGATCCTCATTTTGGGAATGCTTAGCTCTCTATTGCGTGCTGCTTCTGCTGTTTGGCATGCAAGTAGGTCCTGTGTTGTAGCTTCACAAGCTTGCCACCTCATTTTTCAGTATGCTGCTCCTGGCATGCTCCTCCCACTCTTCATTGAACCAGGGTTGATCCCTTAGCTGGATAGTAATGATGTAGTGAGGAATATGCTGGGCTACAAGTTTATAGATCGTTGTTGAATACAGTTCTGATGGCCCACAGTGACTCACGGATGCCCAGTTTTGAGCTGCTAGATCTGATCTGAATCTATTCCATTTCTCACGATGTTAAAACAAAATGGATAGTATGCTCAGTGTGCAGACAGTTCTTATCTTCGCAAGGACTCCTCAGTGGTCACTCCTACCTATACTATTATGGACAGATGCATCTACAACAGGTAGGTTTTACGCCCTTGTTGGTTCCCTCACCATCTATTGCAGACACAGTCTGGCAGATGTGTCTTCAGGACTCTGCAGACTTGTTCAGTAGTTGGTCTACTGAGCCTCTCTTGGTGATGAACATTGAAGTCCCCAACCTGGAGTACATTCTGTGCCCTTGATACCCTTCATGCATCCTCCAAGTGCAGTTCGGAATGGAGGAGTACTGACTCATCAGCTGAGGGAGGGTGGTAGGTAGTAAACAGGCGATTTTCTTGCCCATGTTTGATATGATGCTATGAGACTTCAAGGGGTCAATGTTGAGCACTTCCAGGGAAACTCCATTCTGATTGTATACCACTGGGCTGCCGCCAGTAAGACAGAACATACCCAGGGGTGGTGATGGAGGCTCTGGAACATTGACTGTAAGGTATGATTCTATGAGTATGACTATGTCAGGCTATTGCTTTACTATTGCCTGGGAACAGATGTTAGTAAGGAAAACTTTACAGGGTGTGTCATGTTGTTTTCAGTGTTCCAGGTGGTCCATCCAGTTTGAGCAGCTTCCCATCTATGTGATATCTGATATCAATGCCAGGATCACCATCATGGGAGGCATCAGAGAGCAGGGTGGAGAAAAACATGCTGAGGGTTGACATGAGCACACAGCCCTATTTAACTCCACTAGTGACTGGGAATGGGCCAGATGACTCATTATCATCCAGGACACATCCCGGAGAGTTTTTTAAGCCAGTACATAGAAGGTCCTACAAGAGACACAAGGTCCTGGACTTAATTTTAGGGAATGAAGCCGGGCAAGTGGTAGAGGTCTCAGTGGGGGAGAATTTTGCAGATAGTGATCATAACTCCATAAGATTCAAGGTTGTTATGGAAAAGGTCAAGGTTGTTATGGAAAAGGACAAGGATGGGCCAGAATTCAGAGTTCTAAATTGGGGGAAGGCCAATTTTAATAAGATCAGATATTATTTGGCCAGAGTGGACTGAGAGCAGCTACTTTGAGGTAAATCTGTGTCAGAGCATTGGGACTCATTCAAGAAGGAAATAGGGAGACTATAGGGCCAACATGTTTCAGTAAAGAAAAAGAGTGGGACCAACAAATCCAGGGAATCCTGGATGTCAAGGAATATACAGGATTGGATAAAGAGAAAAAGGGAGGCTTATGGCAGCTACCGAGGACTCAAAACAGCGGAAGCCCTAGAGGAGTATGGAATGTGTAGGGGAAACTTAAAAAGGAAATCAGAAGAGCAAAAAGGCGGCATGCAAAAACATTGGCAGGTAAATAAAGGAAAGTCCAAAGTTATTTTACAAGTACATTAAGGGTAAGAGGATAACTAGGGAAAGAGTAGGGCCCATTAAGGACCATAGTGGTAATTTGTGTGTGGGAAAGAGTAGGGCCCATTAAGGACCATAGTGGTAATTTGTGTGTGGAGCCGGAAGATGTAGGTAGGTTCTAAATGAATACTTCGCGTTGGTGTTCACAAGTGAGAGAGACGACATGGGTATGGAAATCAGGCAGAAGGACTGTGATATAATTAAAGAAATTAGCATGGAAAGGGAGGAGATTCTAAGTGGCTGAATCTTTAGGCCCGGATGAAATGTATCCCAAGCTGTTGAGAAAGGCAAGGGAGGACATGGCAGGGCACTGGCAATAATTTTCAATACCTCTCTGGCCGCAGGAGAGGTGCCAGAGGACTGGAGGACAGCCAGTGTTTACTGTTATTCAAGAAGGGAGGAAGGGATAAACCAGGGAACTACAGGCCAAGTCAGTCTAACCTCAGTGGTGGGGAAGCTATTGGAAGCAATTCTGAGGGACAGAATTAATCTACACTTGGAGAGGCAGGGATTAATCAAGGACAGTCAGCATGTTCAGGGGAGGTCATGTCTGACCAATTTGATTGAATTTTTCGAAGAGGTAACCAGGTGTGTAGATGAGGGCAATGCATTTGACATAGTCTACTTGGACTTTAGCAAGGCTTTTGATAAACTCCCACATGGGAGACTGATAATGAAGGTAAGAGCCCATGAGATCCAAGGCAATTTGGCAAATTGGATCCAGAATTGGCCGAGTGGCAGGAAGCAGAGGGTGATGGTCGAGGAGCGTTTTTGTGACTGGATGCCTGTGACCAGTGGGGTTCCACAGGGATCAGTGTTGGACCCCTTGCTGTTTGTGGTATATATAAATGGATGTGCACTTGCGATGCAATGGCATACAAGGCTATGGACCCAGTGCTGGGAAATGGGATTAGAATAGTTAGGTACTCATTCGACCGGTGCAGACTCGATGGGCTGAAGGGCCTTTTTCTGTGCTGTAGAACTCTATAACTCTGTGACATGCGAGCATACCATCATGGAACTGTCGAACCGTTGTGATGAATTTCTCAGGGCAACCAAATTTCTCCATTTCCTTCCAAAGGCCCTCATGACTGACTGTCAAAGGCCTTGGTCAGGTCAATAGTGATCTATGTTCTGTCCTTCGAATTTCTCCTGGTACTATCTAACTGCAAACACCTCTTCAGCGATTCCTCGACCGTTTCAATATCTACTTTAAAAACTGAAAGTATTAATTTGTTTATTGTAATCTGTATTTCCATTAATATATGATCACCAAAATAACAAACCTACAATTCCAGCATTAAAAGGAAAAACCTACCGTAAATGATATTAACATTCCAAATGTGGGGAACTAGCCTCATACTGTAACTGAATATTATTTGGCATTTTAAGGCTATTTGCCTAGTGTTTCTAATTATTTCACTACATTTGTTCTGTTGCAGAGGATGCAGCTATCAATAAACATTGTAAAGAAAAGGAAAATAAAATAAAAGTGGCTCCCTTGGATGGAGATGAACACCCGAAGAAGAGAGGGCAGCAAATTCTATGCAAGAGAAAAATGGCTGCTGAGACAAAAGAGAGAAGGAAGAAATTTTTTTTAAAAAAAACTGCTTGAAAGAAACCCTTCCCTGTTGTGTGACTATAATATATAGCCAGGTGTTGTCTATGGATGATCAGGTTACCCATTTTATAGTTTTATATTTGTAAAGTGGACATGTGGAGTTCAGTGAGATATTGGGCTGTAACTGCTGAGCCCCCCAGTGTCAAAATGGGGGAATACCCCAGGATGCCCTGGGGAATCCTCTTCGGAAGTTCCCAGGTAAGGCTGGCATGGCAATTGCCTGAAAGTGCAAACTTCCCATGGGCAATTGCCCTGTACTGGGACCCATCCGAAAGTGCGACTTAAATTGCAAACTTCAGATAGTTCCGACTGGGTTATGCCAATAGTTACCCAGAAGACGTTAGAAGAATTAAAACCTGTTCTAACTTCTAGGTAACTATTGTACAGACCCACACCAACCCTCCCACAGGACTCCCCCGCACCCACACCCACTCAGTTTAAAGCAGAATAACTCACCTGTTTGGCATTTGTACAGAGTTTGGCTAAAAATACATTTAAATGTTCTTGCCTTAACCAAACAATGTGTGCCTCACGCACCTACTGTGATGCCTTGTTGTAGTCAGTATGCTAAGTTTCAGATTGTTATTTAAAATATTTCTCCAGACTAATAAACATTTTTTTTTACTACTTACAGCTATGTGAAATGTGTCCAGATCCTTACTTCAAATTCTTAGTGACAATTCTGAAAGCTGGAATAATTCCCAGAAGTTTTAAGTCACTGAAGCAGTCTTGTGTTGTCATCAAGCTGTAATTCTTGCACTGACACAAATCTCGAACTTCAAAATAAAAACAACAAACTGCGGATGCTGGATATCCAAAACAAAAACAAAAATACCTGGAGAAGCTCAGCAGGTCTGGCAGCATCTGCGGAGAGGAACACAGTTAGCGTTTCTGTTGAAGGGTCATTCGGACTCGAAACGTTAACTGTGTTCCTCTCCGCAGACGCTGCCAGACCTGCTGAGTTTTTCCAGGTATTTTTGTTTTGTTTGGTCATGAGGCTAAGATACTGGAGATTGATGCTGGGGCAATCAGCATTCTGTAGGGAAATGGCTGTCTCAATCCAACAATTTTTAATTGTGAAAGATATAAACTTAGGTCCAATGAGAGACACCGGTAATTGCTAACACATTCCTCCTTAATGTCTATGATTAGGTGGCCCTTAAATTAGTTTCTCTTAAATTAGCCCAATTAGATGTGACGATGTTTTGATTTCAAACTCATGGATTCCCTTTCAAGAAATCAGCTTAACTAAAAAGGTCCCATAAAAATTGATAGCTGGTTTCACGCGATTTGTTTCCAACATTATTAATGTGATTTGTTATAAGTATCACATAAGTCGGTTTGACAAGGAAATTATGAACTAAATACTAATGGGTGGCAACATCCTCATAACTCATGAACTTGCCATTGCACAATGTACCATTTATAACTTCAGAGAAAACATGTTAAGGGTTTATTTCATTTGCAATGGTGCAGCAGTGAGCAGTCCAACAGTGCAATCATATGTATTTATGTACATGTATGCTATAGCATATTGACTAACTTGTTATGTCCATTCAAAGTTAGCAATGAGATTGCACTGAGCATAGGATCAGTTATTCATTTTGCACTATGCATATAATTGCCATTAAACAAAAAGTTAATGTATTATTTCCCATGGGCAATTATCAGTTTAATAAATTTTTAACAGTATTTATCATGGTTGCTCATAGAGAAAAGGGTAGTTAATTATTTAATATATACACCAGTCCATTCAAACCGTACATTTTACATATGAATTCAATGAAAGTTTAATGTACAAAACGCTATGTTATAAACTAAATCACAGTACTTCACAAAATCAAATAATTGCAATTTGTCCTTTTTTAAGAACGAGGAATTCTGGTAGCAGTAATCACAGAATCACACACGGCCTCCATCGGGTCTGCATCGACACATGAGAAACACCTGACCTACCTACCTAATCCCATTTGCCAGCACTTGGACCATAGCCTTGAATGTTATGATGTGCCAAGTGTTCATCCAGGTACTTCTTAAAGGATGTGAGACAGCCTGCCTCCACCACCCCAGGCAGTGCATTCTAGACCATCATCACTCTCTGGGTAAAAAGTTTTTCCTCACATCCCCCCAAAACCTCCTGCCCCTCACCTTGAACTTATGTCCCTCGTGACTGACCCTTCAACTAAGGGGAACAGCTGTTCCCTTCCACCCTGTCCATGCCCCTCATAATCTTGTACAACTCGATCAGGTCGCCTCTCAGTCTTCTCTGTTCCAACGAAAACAACCCAAATCTATCCAACCCCTCTTCATAACTGTTTAATTCCAGGAAACATCCTGGTGAATCTCCTCTGCAACCCCTCCAGTGCAATCACATCCTTCCTATAATGTGGCGACCCGAACTGTACACAGTACTCCAGCTGTGGCCTCACTAAGGTTCTATACAATTCCAACATGACCTCCCTACTTTTGTAATCTATGCCTCGATTGATAAAGGCAAGTGTCCCGTATGCCTTTTTCACCACCCCACTAACATTACCCCTCTGCCTTCAGAGATCTATGGACACACACGCCAAGGTCCCTTTGTTCGTCAAGACTTCCTAGTGTCATACCATTCATTGAATACTTCCTTGTCAAATTACTCCTTCCAAAGTGTATCACCTCACACTTTTCAGGGTTAAATTCCATCTGCCCATTTGACCATCATGTCTATATCTTCCTGTAACCCAAGACACTCAACTTCACTGTTAACCACCCAGCCAATCTTTGTGTCATCTGCAAACTTACTAATCCTACCCCCCACATCGTCATTTATATTGTTTATATAAATGACAAATAATAGGGGACCCAGCACAGATCCCTGTGGTACGCCACTGGACACTGGCTTCCAGTCACTAAAGCATCCTTCTGTCATCACCCTCTGTATCCCACAACTAAGCCAATTTTGAATCCACCTCATCAAATTATCCTGTATCCCATGTGCATTTGCTGCCTTTATAAGTCTCCCACATGGGACCTTGTCAAAGGCTTTGCTGAAATCCATATAAACTACATCAACTGCACTACCTTCATCTACATGCCTCCTCAAAAAATTCAATCAAATTTGATGAGGCATGACCTCCCTCTAACAAAGCCATGCTGACTATCCCTGATCAAACCTTGCTTCTCCAAGTGGAGATAGATTGTCTCCTTCAGAATTTTCTCCAATAGTTTCCCTATCACTGACGTGAGACTTGCTGGCCTGTAGTTCCCTGGCTTATCTCTACAACCCTTCTTAAATAGCGGAACCACATTAGCTGTTCTCCAGTCCTCTGGCACCTCCCCCGTGGCCAGAGAGGAATTAACAATTTGGGTCAGAGCCTGTGCGATCTCCTCCCTTGCCTCCCTCAGCAGTCTGGGACACAAATCATCCAGACCTGGAGTTTTGTCCACTTTTAAGCCTGCCAGCACCTCCAATACCATGTCACTCCCTATATTAATTTGCTCAAGAACCTCACAGTCTCTCTCCCCAAGTTTGATACCTCTATCCTAATTCTCTTGGGTGATATGGTAAGCCCAGGTAATATAATAAGTTGCCCGATTCTTTTCCTAAACTATTGGTGCCTAGATGCACCAATTTGTATTGAAATCTCAATATCACCAAGTTATACTTCATTATGTCACTGATAACTTATGTAGCGCCTTCAATGTAATAAAACATTCTAAGGCACTTCTCAGGCGCATTATGAAACAAAATATGACACAGCTACATAAGGATCTGTTAGGTTAGATGACCAAAAGCTTGGTCAAAGCGGTAAGTTTTAGGAATGCTTTAGAGAGTGAAACAAAGTTAGAGAGGCAGAGAGGTTTAGGGAGGGAATTTCAGAGCTTGGGGCCGAGGCAACAAAGTCTCAGGATAAGGGGGCAATCATTTAGGACTGAGATAAGGAGAAATTACTTCACTGAAAGGGTTGTGAATTTTTAGAATTCTCTATTCCAGAAGTCTTTGGATTCTCCATTGTTGAAAATATTTAAGGCTGATCTCACAAGGAATTAAGGGATTTAAGGGAGCAGGCAGGAATTTGGAGTTGAAGCCCTAAATCGGGCATGATCATATTAACAGGCAGAGCAGGCTTGACAGGCCAAATGGTCTACTCCTGCTCCTATTTTTTTGTTCTTGTTCTCGAAGGTTTGGCCACCAATGGTGAAGTGCCCAAAATAACACTATAAATATTGCATTGGTTTGACAAGAACTTCATTCAGCAAATGTTTATCTTCCATGTTAATCCAGGACAACGAAAGGATGTCCCAAAGCATTTCACAGTAGTAAGTAGTTTTGAAGTCATTCTTGTAATGTAGAGGAATATGACAGTCATTTTTTTCAAACAACAAGGTCCCACAAACAGCATTGGGATAAATGGCTAGATGTTCAGTTTTAGTGGTTTTCTTTTGAAGAATAAATATTAACAGGACAGCGAATATTCTTCAGTAATTCTTTGCATCATGCCAAGAATATTTTCAATCCACCTGTGAGGATTGGTTTAACGTCTCATTCTAAAGATGACACCTCCAACAATGCAACAGTCAATCTATCTCGTCAGCTTATTTGCACTCAATCTAGTCAGTTTAAAGCAGAAGCGGAATGTAGCTTGCAGGAGGTGACATTGTGAACAAGCAAAAATTGAATATCCTTGAAATGTTGGAACATTTCAGGAGGCTCAGGTTGGGGATAAAATCAATAGTCACTTAGACAAGTGCCAGATAAATAGGGAAAGCCAGCATGCATTCATTAAGGGAAAAATCATGTTTAACTAACTTGCTGGAGTTTTTTGAGGAGGTAGCAGAGAAGGTTGATAAGGGAAACGCTGTTGATGTGGATTTTCAAAAGGCATTTGATACAAGTGCCACACAACAGGCTTGTGAGCAAAAGTCTAGGTCATGGGATAAAAGGGAAAGTAGGCACTTGGATAAGAAATTGGCTGAGTGACAGGAAACAGAAAGTAGTGATAAATGGTTGTTTTTAAGATTGGCAGAAGGTTTGTAGTGGAGTTACCCAGGGGTCAGTGTTGGACCCTTGCTCTTCCTGATGTATATTAATGACCTAGACTGTGGTGTGCAGGGCATGATTTCAAAATTTGCAGATGATACAAAGATTGGAAATATTGTCAACTGTGATACGGATAGTCTTGAACTTCAAAAGGACATAGATATGTTGGTGGATTTGGCAGACAGGTGGCAGATGAAGTTCAATGCAGAGAAGTGTGAGGTGATTCATTTTGGCAGGAAAAATATAGTGATACAGTATAAAACAGAGAGCCTCTAAAGGAAGTGCAGGAATAGAGGGAGCTTGATGTATACTTACATAGGTCATTGAAGATGGCAGAGAAAGGATCTTAGGCTCTATTAATAGGGGCATTGAGTACAAGAGTAAGGAGGTCTTGTATAACTTGTATAAGACACTAGTTAGGCCTCATCTGGAGTACTGCATCCAGTTCTGGGTGCCATACTTGAAGAAGGTTGTGAAGGCATTGGAGAAAGTACAGAGGAGATTCACAAGAATGATTCCAGGGATAAAGAACTGTAGCAATAACGATAGATTAGAAAGGCTGGGACTCTTTTCCTTGGAGTAAAGAAGGCTGAGAGGAGACTTGATAGAGGTATTCAAGATCCTGAAGAGTATGGACAGGGTAAATAGTGAGAAACTGTTCCCACTCAAGAGAGCATCAAGAACTAGAGGGCACAGATTCAAAATACTTGGCAAAAGGAGTAAATGTGATGTGAGGAAAAGGTTTTTCAACCAGGGGGTGGTTGGAGTCTGAAACAAATTGCCTGAAAGGGTGATGGAGGAGGTTTGAGTCAGGTATTCAAAAAGAGAATTGGATTGCTGCCTGATAGGAGAGAATGTGCGAGGTTATAAGGATAAGGCAGGGGAGTGGGACTAGGTGTTTCAGCAAGCCAGTGCAGACTCGATGGGCTGAATGGCCTCCTACACTGTAAAGATAACGTGTACCCTAAGACTTCCACTCCATAAATGTGCAGCTGGTAAACACAATATTTCTGGGGAGCTACCATGATGTTTTCATCTTGTTCCCTGTTGTCTTTGGACCTGCAGACAGACTTAAGGGAAGGCAAAGGATACTTCAAGCTTGACTGTTGACATTACTCAGATACCCAACAAATGATGCCCAACATCACTACAACAAATTACATATGACTACAAAGCTATTGGCATGCTCTGAAGTTGCTACAGATGCCTAGTTGGATTTCCAATACACACCAGCCAAGATGTCCAGGATGGTGATGGTGTGCTGCTCTTTGCATATTACACAGCAGCAAGGTTTGAACCTGTAGTAAGGACAATGCAATGAGCTCCAATCCACTTCAGATGTTTCTGAGGAGGAGGAAGATTGGGAGCAGGAATTTTATGGAGCCTGCAAGAACAAGAAATGTGGTGGAAATGTGAACTTAGTTAGGCAGGAGCTGAAATTTCAATTTCCTGACATTGGGTTGAGATGCAGAGTCAGTGGTGTGTTTGTGGTGTGGTGGGCCTCACAGGTCCTGTGGCGGGGTTCCTGCCTGTAATAAATCTACATGCTCTGAATACTCATTTTATTGATTTTTTTTATTATGTCTTACTTTCAAGATTAAGTTAGCTGCACACGAGAATCTTGTGGCACACGGTTCATGATCATTTACAGGTGGAGCGCAACATTCAGCTTTGTGCACTTGTACTTGAGGTTAGTGGTTTTCTTTCTTGAACTCTGCAGCATAAGGGAAGGCAACAGTGGAAAGGATGTTTTGCTGCAGGCTCTGGACCAGCAAAAGCAAATTGGCATTGGGCTTTGAAAGGTTGGGGTTTGGACATATGGAGGGTTGCAAGGGAGGACAAAGAATGGGATTAGGTTGCATGGAGGTGTGGAGAAGGGAAGGACCTAGCATCCTTGGTATGATAGTAATGGGGTGGGCGATTAGTGTAGGTGAGGTGAATGAGGGTCCTAAAGGACAGGGTTGGTAATATCAACATTGATGTCCTGTAGGTCAAATTGAGATTGCTGGGTGGTGGAGGGAAGAGTCACAGTCCTAACGAGGAGTCAGGTTCACTAGAGGGGTGGGGGGGGTGTTGGTGTGCGGTTCAGTGTCATGATTGGGTAGTCAAACGTCTCACAGAGTGGACAAATACAGTAAGGCTGATAACAGGAGGGTTTAGAGCCAGAGTGGGCATCTCGATGGGAACAGGTTTAGGCACAGGGGGTGAGAGATGGAATGTCCAGGTCAATTATGATAGGGTTCAGGGTTACAGAGGAAAGGTGCAAGATTATGTTGGATAGACCAAGGCTGGTGGAGGCAAGTATGAAGGTGGAGGGTGGAAGATACTGGATGGGGTTTGGAAGGTTACACTTGTCATCCTTTCTGGCTCGTTTTAAACACGTGGGGATGCCAAGATTGCAGATTGAAGTGCAAGGAGGCCAGTGTTGGGTGGGTGAAGATTTGGATGTGGACAATGTGAGAACTTAAGAAACTTACTGCTCATTAGTTTGATGAATGGAAACCATGAACAAACATGTTCTTATCTCACTGTCTGTCTTCTTAGCACAGTTCAATTGCTGTGTCTCATTCACCAATATTCCTGCAACCTTGGGAACAGTAGGAGAGAATGCACCAAAGGAGGGCTCTTGCCAGCCCATAGAGGCCACAATTCCTGCAGCAGGCAGCAGCAGAGGGGGAGGCTGGTCAGGATGCAGCCATCCAGGGAAGGCATCAAAGGCAGATACTAGCATGTCAATGCATCCTCAGAACAAGAATTAACTAACTGCAGAGATCTGAGGCAATGACTGAGGATGTCCCAGAAGCTGGGATCGTTTAGCAAGTCCTGCAGCCATGTTGCTTTGGTGGGAACCCCAAGCCAAGGACTATCCATTGCAGACATGATTGATGACACCAGTGAGGCTTCCCCAAAATGCAGCAGCGATACAATCAAGCTCATGCCTCCACCAGAGTCATCATCAAACACACCATTGGCTCACTGAAAATGTGCTTCTGCTGCCTTGAACAACTTAGAGGGGCTCTGCAGTATGCAGCACAGAGAGTGTCATGAGAGTGGTCTGCTGTGCACTGCTCAACCTGGCCATTCTATGTGGACACAACAGGATGAGTGTGAGAAGCATCACTCCTCCTCAAAGAGGATTAATTGTATGAGCCTGAGGAGGAGACCATGAATCTGAATTACCTTATAATGTATGTCAGAACCATCAAGAGACATGCAAGGGATACCGGGGACAACCTGATCTATACATGGTTCGCCCAAGTGTGAGGCAGCTACATGACCGTCTTCCCATCAGGAGAACTCTTTTGCCTTCCTGTGATGTAGACCTACCCGCTCATCCTCCCTTGCATCCTCCACTCCCCATCTGTAAACCTGCATCCTCTGCCATCTAGAACAGGCTACCTAGAAAAGTTCGACCCCGGAATACTGACATCTGTGCCAAAAACTGTCAGCCTATCATGACCCTGCTCCATCTTTAAAGTGCTTTGAATGCACCTATACCATCTCAGTTATACCTGTTGAGAGTAATCTGGACAAATCTACTTTAGAGTGCAGGGGGAATCACTGAGTCTGGATCTTGTGCATTTCCTACAAACTGGTGGGTACAAAATTGGAAACTTACATTCAATAAACATTGCACAGAAACACAAAACATCTTCCTAATAAAGGCAATGTCCCTTACTCTTCTGAAACCATCAGTGTGTGTTAACCTTGAAGCATGCCATTGAATTTAGCTTTCAGAGTAAAAAAAGTCTCCAAAAATGATAACTATTTACACATGAATATGGCAAAATCAATATATTATGCAGTATTTACAAGCAATAAATATTTTCATTCACCACCTGTGCCACTTTTGTGCTCTTAACAAGTCTTATGTTGATGGCATTAGGGTTGGGCAGAAAAATTGTGACTGTGATGCAGAACCTCTCTGTTTGTCCAGGAGGCTCTTTTGTAGCCCACCTTTAGCTGCAGCATTGTTGATTGATGGTGGATTTTGCCAATGAAAAGCTTCCCATCACAGGACCGCGTGTGTCTCTCATGCACAGCACCAGCGCTTTAAATTTTAATTAGAATTAGGTGGGAATCAACAATAAGCAAGAGAGTGGAAGTGGTGCACATTCCTGCTCTGCAGCTAAAAATGGCACACTACAGTTAAAATTCTGTCCTAGGAGTAGGAAATTGATAAGGGCAATGCATTACTAGATGCTCGCCCTGCTGTCCAGGGTACCCTTATTAATGCAAGCTTCACTCAAGCTGTACCAGTGAATTGACATCCACTCTTGCCAAGCCCATCATGCCACTGGCACAAAGCAGTCCTTGAAACAAATGACCACTTCTTGCACAATTTCCCCTGCCTCCCCACCACTGGTTCCTGTCAATTCATGTCTTCCTATTCATTGCTAAACAATTTAAAAGACATAAGATTAATATTTAGGGGATTGAACTAAACAATAGAAACATCACAATATAACATTTTTCATACATTCTTGTGCAACTGCAAAGCTTTCCTCTTCCATTCCATCCACCCCATCCAGGGATTGCATGACACAACCCCTATGGTTTCAACAGGGTTAGGTGCAGGCTGCTGCAAATGGGAATTTTCTTGGTTTGTATCTGAACTACCTCTGCCTTGAAGGACTCCTGGTGCTTATTTACCGTTTTCATGGTCAATATCGTTTTTCCAGTCTATCTATGCTAAATCCTTTCTTGCTTTGGGTATTTTCATCTTTAATTTCGCTAAATCTGATCACTATTATCCAGATGTTGTCCCACAGAAAAGCACTCCATTTGCCCTACTTCATTTCCCAGAACAAGATCCAATACTGCCTCATTCCTCATTGATCTCGAAACTGATTAAGAAAACATTTTCGCACACACTTTAGGAATTGGTCATCCTACTTGCCATTTACTGTTTTGTTCCCAGCCTCTATTAGGATAAATGAAGTCCCCTACTATTACTGCTCTACTATTCTTTAAATTTCTCTCAAACCTGCCTTCAGATTTGTTCCCTTTATCCCCTTTCACTATTTGGGGGCCTTTAATAAAATAGTGAACATTTCTGATGAAAGGTCACAACCTGAAATTAATTCTGTTTCTCTCTCCACAATGCTGCCAGATCTGCTGTGCATTTCCATAATTTTCTATGTTTATAACAATTCCATTTCTGTTCCTTAATCAGTATTTCTATCCCACTACACCTTTTTTTGCTCTATATCCAACCTATTAAACCAGGAAGGATTAGTCCCAATTCTAGTCCATGTTCAAGTCATGTCTCCGTTATAGCTACATTTGACAACTTGCACCTGTAACACTCCTCACGTTAATACATATACATTTCAATGTCATTTTAGTCTGCTTCATTTTATTTTTCTCTATTTACTTGCCACTCTTTCTGTGCCATTCATTATTCCATTATTTTTTTTCCTTCCTGGTTTTCTAGGCTTCTCATCTCCATTGCTGTGAACTGGTGCCCCCTCTCCTTTCCAAATTAGGCCCTCACGATATTCATGCAAATAAGCTGGACTGTTTAAGGTTATAGGGTCAGCAGTATGATCATTTTGTGGGTAGAAGTGCTTTTCCACTGATAGGAACACACATTAGAAAATCCAGTTCTAGGAGTTTGCTAATAGCTTAAGCTTATAAGTGGCAATTAATCCAGCTGAATCCCCTGCCATCAACACCTTGGGGTTTCCATTGACCAGAAACTTAATTGGAAAAGCTATATAAATACTGTGGCTATAAGAGCAGGTCAGAGGCTGGGAATTCTGTGTTGAGTAACTCAGCTCCTGATTCCCCAAAATCTGGGCACCATCTACAAAGACAATCCAAGAGTGGATGAGTGCAGCTCCAACAACATTCAAGAAGTGCATTGCCATCCAGGACAAAGCAGCCTGTTTGATTGGCACCCTATTCACCACCTTAAGCATTCAACCCCTCCACCACCAGCACAGTGGCAACAGTGTGTACAATCAAAAGTAGCAACTTGCCAAGGCTCCTACAACAGTACCTTCCAAACCATGACCTCTACCATCTAGAAAAATAAGGGCAGCAAACACATGGGAACTGTACCACATGCAAGTTCCCTTCCAAAGCAAACACCATCTTAACTTGGAAATATATCACCATTCCTTCATTGTTGCCGGATCATAATCCTGGAACCCCTGCCCTATCAGCACAATAATTGCACCATTTCAAGAAGGTGGCTTACCTTCTCAAGGGCAATTAATAATGGACAATAATCCTTGCCAGCGATGACCACATCCCATCAACAAATAAAAAGATAAAACCAGATTAACTCCTTCCCCTTTTCTAAACAGGAATGTAATATTTGTTACCATTCAGTTGCCTGGCAAAATTCCTCTTTCCAGATATTTTTTTGAAAAACTGTAGTTGGCGGTTTCCCTCCGTCCTGTCTAATCTCTCTCAGTATACTGTGAGGTTTACCATCCAGGTGTATGACCTTTTCACCTCAAAGTTAAGGCAGTCACGTTAGCTTTTTTTTAAATACTGTTTTCAGTGGCCTTGAGTTGAACTTCTTCCCTCAGCACTCAGCTCCAAATAATGTTGCACTGCAAATTGCTGGAACTGTGAGTTGATAATGGTGCAACTGGGAACTTGGGTGAATGACAGTCTGTCACCTTAATGAAATTTAGGAATTTGAATCATTTCTAGGCATTATTTAAACAAAATTTTAACAGCCAATTGTACGAAGGAAAATGTGCATGTCTATGTTTCTTTGCCCACGTGTCAGTGTCAGCTATGGCTCAGTTATTAGTGCTCTTGCCTGAGTCACATGATTCTGGGTTTAAGCCCCACTCCAGGGCTTGAGCAGGAAAATTAAAGCTGACGGTCCACTGCACTGAGGGAGTGATGAGACATCAGATGAGACATTTAACTAAGACCCAATCAGTCTGTCCCCCATGGCACTATTTCGAAAAGGAACAGGGCAGTTCTCCCCAATGTTTATCCCCCAATGAAAGACAGATTATCTGGTTATTATCGCATTGCTGTTGGTGGGAGTTTGCTGTGCACAACTTGGCTGCTGTGTTTCCTACATTACAATTCTAAAAAAAGTACTTCATTATCTATAAAGTGTTTTGAGACACCTGGTGGTCATTAACAATGCTATATAAATGCAAATCTTTAGTTTCTTTGGGACATGTTTGAATAAGACAGCTCTGTGTTCAGATTTTTTAAATTCAGGAACTGAAGGAAGCTGCTGCCTACATGTCAAAACTAAGTGCAGTAGTAGTCGGGTAAAACGATGCCCTCCCGCCATCACCCCCCGCGCACCCACCGCCCCCCCCCCACCCATTGCATTACACCGGCTGCCATGTTTAAAAGGCAGCCAACAGCACAGCGCTTATCGCTACCAGCTCACCACTGCTGCCCGGAAAACATGGCCAGCAAAGGAAAAATAACCGCAGCCCCCCGGTTTAATGATAGGTCCCTCGAGAAATTGCTGGATGCTGTGGAGGCCGGCTGGGATGTCCTGTACCCTTGCTCCAGTCACAGGATGGACAGCAACCTGACTAATCAAGCTTGAGAGGCAGTGGTCAGTGCCAACGCCCTTCAGAAGAGGATACCACCCAGTGCCACAAAGGGTGAATGATCTCCTCTGTTCCAGCAGGGTAAGTCACTCTTTTCATCACTCTCAACTCATACACTCACAAACCCAGCACATATTCACAGGGCCCTCACTCACTGCCAGTTCAAGGGACATCACCATTCACTCTCTCACACACACCCTCATTGCCCTCAGCCCATCCATGGGACCACTCACATGCCAGGCACATCTATCATCTGGAAAAACTCAGCAGGTCTGGCAGCATCGGTGGAGAAGAAAAGAGTTGACGTTTCGAGTCCTCATGACCCTTCGACAGAACTGCTGAGTTTTTCCAGGTAATTTTGTTTTTGTTTTGGATTTCCAGCATCCGCAGTTTTTTTGTGTTTGTTTTTGTTTACATCTATCATCTGGCCCGGCAGGTGTCCTGCTTACACTTTCTCCATCTGTATCCATGAAGGACAAGACAGAGAGGTTGCAGACCATTGGAGGAATGCCCAAAATCAAGATCCTCACCGACTTTGAAAACAGAACCATCCAACTGTCTTATTCAAGCATGTCCTGTGCTGACGGTCAGGTCGGCAGTGCTCTACCAAGTGAGGGTCCAGCAATGCAACATCCATCAGACAACCATGCTGTGAGTGATGTGTCCTGTTTCACAGGCCACTGCCACGCACTAATTATCTCCCCTTGCTTTCGCAGGCACATCTGCCAAACAACCGACAGAGTCCATGACCCAGGGCTTTCAATCAAGCACCGGATAAACCTCTGAAGGCACCCTCCTCGAAGTTCCATCACAGTGTTCACCCACACTCTCCACCAGTGCAGAGACACACACCTTGGTGGAACCTAGCTCTAGAATAAGCACAGGATCACATACTGGTAAGCACAGTGCACAGTCTGATCCACAGCAGGCAGCAGCAGGGACTTCCCAGGTCCTCGGCATTCAGAGGACTGCTGGAGGCCAGAAACCTGTTGAGTCCGAGTCAGATGATGAACCTCTGGACTCGGTCATGTCACAGTTGCTGGAGCTTCAAAGGCAAGCCTAGGGAACATCAGGAAGGGATGTCCGCTGCACTCCTCAGATTGCAAGGCACGATGGAGGAGTCCTTCCATCTTCAGGCTGTAGTGATAGCACCGACATTACAACACACTGAGGTCAACACTGGCAGAATGGTGGCTGCCATGGAGACCTTGGCTCAGGACGTCACTTCTGCACTGCTGCGTGGGCTTAACTCCATTCTGATGCCATAGTTGGCCTCCAACATTGCGTATGCAAGAGAAGTGCAGGGCAGCTCGATTCCACTCCAGCTGCCCCTGCACTCCAGCTACCCCTGCTCCTCAAGGAGTCAGCCTGGGGTCCCCGGGCACCCAGAAGGAGGAGGATCAGCAGGTGCCCATCCATCTAGGTAATTCCGGGAGTGTTCAGCCCATCCAAATATCCTCTTCCTGCGACCTCAGCAGCTGCAGCACCACAGGCAGAGGAGAGTGCCACTGCCACACAGCAGAACCCCAAAAGCAGGCCGGGGCCCTCCAAGTCTCAGCCACTCATCACAGACAGTGCGGCGCAGTCAGCAGGCTGTCTCCACCTCCACTGTGGATGTCTGGGGAGCACCAAGATGTAGCGGCAGGGTTAGGAAAGTTAGGTAAAAGTAGTTGCACAGCCTGGGCATGGGTGTTGATCTGTTGTACATAATGTTCACCAATGCCAATAAACTCCTAAGAATGTCTCCTTGCCTGTGGCTCCTTGTTCTGATGAATAGCGTTCAGGCCACTCAGATGTGATACCTTTCTGCACAAGATAAAAGGCAGGTGTCTCAGTCCAGGGCCTCTTCCCTGTGCTCTGTGCAGCCTTCAGCCCAAAATGATGGTCCGGCCACACACTCCCTGGAAACATTACTGATGCCTGCTCCTCGGCGGTGCTAGTCATTGCTGCTAGAATGTAGCGGGCAGGTGTTGCAGAGTTCTCGCATAGCCTCTATGTGCTCCCAGGACATTTAAGGTGGGGCTGGCCCACATCAAACCAATGTCTGCGACCATTGATGCTGTGCACCAGCTCCTGAAGGGCTCATGTAGTGAAGGTGGACACAGCATTGGGTGCATCTAATGTTTCATGGCTGCGTCTCTATGAAATAGCCCTGTTCATGGAGCGCAAGCGAGCTGCCCTCGGCCAGACAGAAGTCAGACATTCTGAGGCCATGTGAAGATCTATGGAGTGTTCTCACTGCATGTTGGGCGATTGGGTGACTATTAGGGCCTCCACTGTGTCTCCATGACAGGCGCATTCTCACAGAGGGTATTGGCGCTGCCATAAGCCAGACTGGAGTCAAACATTCACAACCGCGATGTGAGGATCTACGGGGACACCCCACTGCATGTTGCCATCATCTTCCACAAGTCTGGCAGCTATGAGGCCCTCCTAGCGCACCTGCCTCATTTAGCCAGTGCGAGAGCCTCATCCCTGTCATCGTCACTACTGAGGACCTCCTCACCCTCATCTCTGTTGATGTCCTCGTCATCCAAGGAAACCTCCAGCTCCTCCATCTCTTCCTCAGCCAGCTCGTCTCCCTGTTACAGCGCCAGGTTGTAAAGGGTGCATCAGACGACAATGATGCGTGACACCCTTTGCGAACTATAATGCAGAGCTCCACCAGACCAGTCCAGGCACCGGAATCTCACAGAATCACACAGTGCAGAAGAGGCCCTTCGGCCCATTGAGTCTGCACCGACACGTGAGAAACACCTGACCTACCTACCTAATCCCGTTTACCAGCACTTGGCCCATAGCCTTGAATGCTATGATGTGCCAAGTGCTCATCTAGGTTCTTTTTAATGGATGTGAGACAACCCGCCTCCACCACCCTCCCAGGCAGCGCATCCCAGACCGTCACCACCCTCTGGGTAAAAAAGATTTTCCCTCACATCCCTCCTAAACCTCCTGCCCCTCACCTTGAACTTATGTCCACTTGTGACTTCCCCTTCAACTAAGGGGAACAGCTGCTCCCTATCTACCCTGTCCATGCTCCTCATAATCTTGTACACCTCGATCATGTTGCCCTTCAGTCTCCTTTGCTCCAACAAAAACAACTCAAATCTGTCCAACCTCTCTTCAAACCTTAAATGTTTCATACCAGGCAACATCCTGGTGAATCTCCTCTGCACCCACTCCAGTGCAATCACATCCTTCCTATAATGTGGCGACCAGAACTGCACACAGTACTCCAGCTGTGGCCTCACCAAGGTAGTATACAACTCCAGTATGACCTCCCTACTTTTGTAATCTATGCCTCGATTGATAAAGGCAAGTGTTCTATATGCCTTTTTCACCACCCCACCAACATGCCCCTCTGCCTTCAGAGATCTATGGACACAAACGCCAAGGTCCCTTTGTTCCTCAGAACTTCCTAGTGTCATTGAATACTTCCTTGTCAAATTACTCCTTCCAAAGTGTATCACCTCACACCAGAGGGTTAAATTCCATCTGCCATTTATCTGCCCATTTGACCATCCCATCTATATCTTCCTGTAGCCCAAGACACTCAACTTCACTGTTAACCACCCGGCCAATCTTTGTGTCATCTACAAACTTACTAATCCTATCCCCAACATAGTCATCTATGTCATTTATATAAATGACGAATAACAGGGGACCGAGCACAGAGCACTGTGGTACGCCACTGGACACTGGCTTCCAACCTCTTTTCAGCATCCCAATGGTTTCCTCTGGCAGGGTGTGAATTGCAGCATGAGCTTCATTATACTTTCACTCTGCTGCAGTCTGAGGCTGCTGCATGGGTGTCATCAGCCACGTCCTTTGCCTTTGTCACAGAGGAGCAATCCTGCAGCCTCTGTGGACCCTGGAAGATGTCAGGGATCTGTGACTGATTGAGAATGTAGGAGTCATGTAGGAGCTTCCTGGGAACTGTGCACAGACCTGCAGGATGAATTTGTGGTGGTGCACATTCAGCAAATGGAAGCAGTTGAAATAGTTGCCCACTTGTTGCGATGGAGATCTAACATTACTGTAATGCAGTCACTAGCACCCTGCACCTGTGGGAACCTGAGATCTGGGCAAATCCAATCGCTCTTGCATCCTGGCTTTCCTGGTCCTGGGTGAAATGCACAAAGTTGTGGGCCCTCGTGAAGATGGCATCCATGACCTCATTTGTGGGTGGAGGCTTGTGATATCCAACTGAGGTCATCTGTGCAGCTCTGAAAGGAGCCACTGGTGTAAAAATTGAGCGCCGCAGTCACTTTCATGGCCATGGGCAGTGGATCCCCTCCGTGTCCCCGTGGCACCAAATCCTACAGCAGGTGGCAGATGTGTCTGACCAGTTCCCTAGACATGTGCAGTCTTCGGCGACACTTGTTCTTGGTCATCTGCAGGAATGAAAGGCAGCACCTATCGACCCTAGGTCCAGTTAGATGCCGACCAGCGATGGCTTCCTGTGGCTCCTAAGCAGTGTGTGTGGGAGCCCCAGCCACCCCTTCTTCCTGAGGGTGTTCGTCCTCCCTCTGCCCAGTCAGGGTCCTCCATTGCTCTCTTCTGCTTTGTCTCCGCTCTCTATAAGCCATGAGACATACAACTAAGTCACCAGGCTTCATGGTCCTGATGTACTCCTGCAAGATGGAAGAGGGAGATGCGTGGGTTAGCTTGGATGTTTTGAGAACCTCTCTTGGTTAAGTCTGAAGGCCCCTTAAGGCATCCCAAAGAGTGCTGAACAACACTTGGATGGCCAGAGTATATGGCTGCCCAAAACCCCACCCTCCTTCGCCCCACTCAATCTGACCGATTGGTAGCAGCTTTGCCCTTTGCAGTTGCATGCTGTACTCTCAGCTTAGGTGCAGGCATTCTCCTAACCCACACTGTCAGGCTGCACTGTTAGCTTGAATCATGGAGGGGACTGGTCCAAACAGCCCCTTTGCAAGGGGCTGTGAGCACCTCCACCAGTGACTGCTCCATAGCCAGCTTTCGCAAGGAGATAGTGTCCAACTGTTCTAAAACGCTCATTAGTTTGCAGTCTGTGCCCGAGGGATGAAAAAATTTGGAGAACTTGGTGGCAATTTCATGCCTCTGTTTACTTGAGTGGGCAGATAAGCTAGAGGCCCAAATCCAAGCATGTCAATGTGGATGCGCCTGAGCTGTCTCAGCTGGTCAGTTTACAAGGTTTCCCTAGTGCATGGCCACTTCCCACCGCTCAACCCTGCACATGCTTGTGCACCCCCATCAACCACAGTGCAGCCCTTGCCACCCCCCCAACTCACCTCAAACACAGGGCAGCCCTTGCGCCTCCCCCAAACTCACCTCAACTGCAGAGCAGCCTTGCGCCTCCCCCAAACTCACCTCAACCACAGGGCAGCCCTTGTGGTCCCCACCCCCCACCCTCACCAACGTGCCCTAACCTTGAAGTCAAACAGGTGACCCTCATGAGCGCTACGCAATGTTATTGTGCAGTCACCTCCAAGTTCCCCTTGAAGTGCAGCTCACCAAGCGCACGCCTTATATAGGCTGTTGTGAAACACGTCAGCAATCACACATGTTCAGATGACCCAGCATGGAAGAATGAATCCGGCAGCCTGAGCTTATAATGACATGCCGATGTATTACAATGAGGTTCCTGACTTCCAACTGTGGGAAATGTGGCCCACCATTGACAGGCAGAGTGGATGATTGCAAATTGGTATCACAACGTCATGCAACAGATTTTTGGCCTTCTCGCCCTATTGTCCGTTCACACCACCAAACACGCCTGAAGCCAGTGGGCATGGAAAATTCCACCCAAGATTTTACATACTTAAGTAAGGTTTCTAATCTTCTCCTGGACTGTTCTCTAATTTTCCTTCATAATTCATCTTCTTTAGGAGATCAATCTTGTTGTCCACTTCCACACTATCTCCAATGTAAGTACATCCTTTTTATTTTTAAACATGTTGACTGAAACTGGGCACATTACTCCAAGTATGATCTGACTGTAAATTCTTTGAATAATGTCTACAGTACCACACTGTTCTGAGTATATATTTTAGTACACTTTTTAAAATTGCTTTACTATATTGAAAGTGGCATGTCTACTTTCACTCCCAATTCAATTCTATTTCTGTACAAATGATGGGTATGAAATCTGTAAATAAAGTAAACAATATATGGGCACTAAATGGGCACTAAATTTGTAAATAAAGTAAACAATATTTTCAAAAGGCTATTAAAATTTCTTTTACCTCATTCCAACATCAGAACTGGATTGGGAGTTTACCTTCCATAACTAAGGCTGTTCAATGTGTCATGGTGTGTAGTGGTGAAGTTATAGATTTTGTAAAAGAAAACTATACTTCTTTAAAAATAGACATGGTGGGCCTTAAATTGTCTGCCGAGAATCACCTGACTTTACAACTGCAATATTGTCAAACTTCCGGAAGGCTGCAAGTGTCATGATAAAAGCTGATTGTGGTCGTGGACTTTGGTATTAGATACTATACGGTACTCTGTACTGTACAGGGCCACCTGACCTGAATGATTGCAGGTCAGATAGCACGTGTTGGAGCTTGTCTTGAGTACAGATACTGCAGCTGTGTATTTATGTTAGGACAATATGTTATCAATAAAGTTAGGTTAGCTACAATGTCAATTGCCTGTGTACATCATTAAAACAAGAAACAAGACATGGAGCAGGAATTTCCCTTCATCGGGTGGACATGGCAGGTGGGCCCAAGAACTGCCATGAAACCGACCACCCCCCCTCCGCGATCATGCTCCAACTGCAATTTCACACTGGCTGGCCAATTAATGGCCAGCCAGCATAAAAGGCTTGCTGAGAGCCTTAGGGCTGCCGAGATGGGGGCGGGAGGAGCACGAGTGCTGAAGTGTGCACATGCGTGGGGGAACACGCACTGACAACCTCCTGAAGGCACAGAGCTGCCTCAAGGAGCTGAAGGATTTGAATATGAAAAATTAATTTTTAACATATTATATAAACATGTCCCCACATGTGACTCAGTCACATGAAGGGGGAAATGTAAAAAAGGACGTTAAAAATTTTTTTTAAAGTAATTGTTGGAAACCTCATCCCTCCCGTGGATGAGGTTTCGTTAAAAATGCAAAGACTGCCTGGCCTATTCGCCAGCCCATCAACTGAATAGTTGAGCAGGCAGCGAAAAATGCTATTTAATTCATTAATTACTTAGGCCTCTTAATTGTCAGCAGGCACGCTGCCACCTCTCGCACATGCCCACCAACCAAAAGATAGCGAGAGTGCATGATGACGTTGGGACACTCCCCCGACGTCATCGCACATTATTTCACTACCATTTGGGTCCGGCGCAGACCCGTCTGTGAGACATAAAATCCTGCCATAGTGTCAGAAGTAAACTAAATGCAACAATGGAGGTTCTGATGCCACCGACAGAGCTCAGTTTGGAGGGCAATCTCAACAAAAACTGGAGGAGGTTCCAGCAATGATTCAAGCTGTTCCTCAAAGTGACAGGCAGTGATAAAAAAGACCCTCAGGTATAGTTGTCAATCTTTCTTCACGTAGCAGGGGATGAGAAATGAAATGACTTGAAAGAAATAATGGAAAAATTCGAAGCCTGCTGCAGCCCAAGAAAAAACATAATGTACCGATTTTTTACGTGCATGCAAGGTGGTGACAACGTTAGTCAGTACGTAACTGAGCTGAGAAGACGAGCTAAATTGTGTGAATTTGGAGTACTTGAAGAATCACTCATCTGAGATAGAATCATTTGCAGGATTGCAAATGACTCTGAGATAACGGCTTTTGAGAGAAGTCGATCACATGCTGGAGAAAGCAATAAATATCTGTAAAGCAGCAAAGACAATGAAATGCCAGATTAAACAGATGACAGAAGCTGATAAGCCACACACAATCAAGCAGTTTGATGCAGTTAAACAGAAACAGTTCCAGGAAAGAACAAATAGATTGCCTGAAAGTAAAAAGAACAAAGCTGTTATTAAAACATTTAAATGCAGTCGACATGGAATGGAGCATTTACCACGTAGTTGTCCAGCCTACGGAAAGCAGTGTAAGAAATGTGATACACACCTTAGCAGAATGATTTAGTTTAAATTAACGAAAGTGCACACAATTGCAGATGATGACACAGACACTGAAACTGAATTTTTCATTGGTGCAGTAAATTCCAAAGAAGGCGAATGGAAGGTTGATTTAAAGATTGCCAGCATGATGGTCAATTTCAAGCTTGACACAGGTGCTCATTCCCATAAGCCTGTATCGTAAGATCAGCAAAGTAAAACAGCTAAAACAAAAGTGAAGCAGTATACTTATACAGGTGAAAACATTGCTATAGAAGGTAAGTGCACAATTAAAGTGAACCATTAAAAACAGTCTCAAACACTTCCACTCATAGTGGTGAAAACTGATGCAAAACCCATTCTTGGAATCAAAGCTTGTGAAAATCTGAAGCTAGTCAAGAGAATAATGACTGTCACCATTGATCCTGAGCGAGTATAAAGATGTGTTCCAGGGGATTGGCTGTCTAAAAGGAGAACACACCATCAAGATTGACGAAACTGTGACACCCAATTACACCCACCCAGGAAAATGCCATTAATGCTGAGAGATCAGCTGAAAGCAGAGTTGGGCAGAATGGAAAAACTTCACATCATCAAGAGAATTGACGAACCAAAAAAGTGGGTTAATCCAATTGTAATTGTTGAAAAATCAGATAGTAATCTACGAGTCTGAGTGGATCCCAGAGATCTAAACCAGGCAGTACAAAGGGAGCATTACCAGCTGCCCACAGTAGGAGAGATCACATGTAAGCTAGCTGATGCTAAATACTATTCAGTCTTGGCTGCGAGTTCAGGCTTCTGGCAGGTCCAGCTGGATGAATGCAACTCCTATCTCCTACTATATGGGCGATACAGGCTTTTACACTTACCTTTTGGTATTAATTCCGCTCCGCAGGTGTTCCACAGAACAGTGAAACAACTGTTTGAAGGGTTAGAGGGCGTGGAAACCTATATTGACAATGTGCTGGTCTGGGGAGACTCACGAGAAGAACCCAAACATAGACTGAGGCAAGTGTTGGCCAGAGCTAGAGAAAGTAACCTCAAGTTGAAGAAGGAAAAGCGCGAAATAGGTCTACATGAAATCAAGTACTTGGGACATGTGCTAACAAGTGAGGAACTGAAGCCGGACCCGAGTAAGATCAAAACAGTCGTGAACTTGCCACACCCAGAATGTAAGAAAGACTTGGAGAGGTTTTTGGGAGTGGTGACCTATCTTGGGAAATTCATTTTGAACATGTCAGACCTGACAGCACCTCTCAGAGAACTTCTACAAAATGATGTGGAATGGCACTGGGAACAAAGTTACCAGGAAGCTTTGACCAGTCTGAAGAGAACATTGACCCAGGCACCAGTGTTAAAGTATCATGATGTCAGTCAGTGGGTCAAGATCTCAGTGGACACTTCAAAGACTGGCCTGGGAGCTGCCCTTTGGCAAAATGAGGCACCAGTGGAATACTTCAAAGGCAATGACTGAACCACAGCAGCTGTATGCCCAAACAGAGAAAGAAAAATGAACAACTGTGTTTGGCAAGAACGTCTCCACCAATTTGTCTGTGGCAAAGATGTACTTTGGAAACCACACTTAAAAAGCCCCTGAACTACCAAGAATCCAAAGATTACCAATGCATCTGCAGAAGTACCGGGCAAGGAAATGTACATCGCAGACACTCTGTGACGTGCATACCTACCCATTAAGAAGGAAGAGGATAAAGAAACGGAAGCACAAGTTCACATGCTGACAGTTTACCTGTGGCTGTAACCAAAGGATGAAATCAGGGAAGTCACCAAGAACAATGCCACCCTGAGAAAACTGCAGCAGAATGTGTGAACTGTCTGGCCCATTCTGCTGTACAAGAGTACTGAAACTTTCATGAAGAACTTCATGTAGCAAAAGGAATACTTTTCAAGGGAGAAAAGATCATAATTCCTGCAACACTGAGGAAGGAAATGCAGCAGCACATACATGAAAGTCACCTCAGCAAAGAAACATGCAGGAGAAGAGCTTGGCTTGTAATGTATTGGCCCGGAATGGGAGCACAAATTAGGGAAATGGTGAATACCAGTGTGTCAAAAGTACAGTAAATCATAACAAAAAGAACCATTTGAACCACACAGGGCAGAAATTTTCGCTTGGTGGGCTGATGCGTGCCCGCTCGAGCGTGAAATGACGCATGTTGATGTCGGCCGAACGTGCAGTTGCGCAATAGTTTGGTCAGCGGGCGCACGCCAGAGCCGGCATTGCGACCGCCAACAACTAAAAGGACTGTTAAGGCCATTAAGTAAACAATTAAATATTCGCTGCCTGTCCAACCTAATGGCTAAGTGACTTTGCATTTTTTTGGAAACCTCATCCACAGATGGATGTTGTTCTGTTGTTCTTTCACACAATGCTACCCTTGTTCTGCTATTATCACATTCTGCTTTCTTACCTTTATGCCACTATCAGCACCTTTTTTAGCACTAACTACTACCATTAACACTCCCTTTGTCCTTTAGTTCTTGACATCTTTGTCATTCTCTCCTTTGTCACCACCTACCGCTAGCCTTTTATCCAGCGCCACCTACCCCACCTCCTTTAAGCACATTTCCCCTTCTCTTCAGCTGTGAAGAAGGGTCATACGGACTCGAAATGTTAACCCTGTATCTCTCTCCACAGATGCTGCTGGCCCTGCTGAGTTTTTCCAGCTTTTTCTGTTTTTGTTCCTACCTGGATCTGGAAATACTCCATTAGAGGGCACTGAATCATCTCCAGCACAGCTCCTGATGGGGAGAAGACTAGGAACTAAGATTCCAACTGTGCTCCAAATGTTATTTCCACAGCCAGTGAGCATGGAGGACATGCTCAAACTGATACAGCAGAAGCAGAAACAGTGCTTTGATCTGACCTCTGTCTGACCTGAACATGGGAGAGACAGTTAGGAATCAGCATGAAGGATTCTACAATCCTGCTGTTGTCACAGGAATCACAGGAGAACCAAAGTTTTACATACTCCAAATGGACAACAGTGCAGGAGAATCCAGAAATTGTTATGGAAAGCAAATGTAATGCAACCCTGCTCTGAACCAGAAAGTGTAGCTGAAGATCAAAAACCAGAATGCACCAGTGAAGCAACAGATAACCAGACAAAGCCTGAGAGTCCTGAAAACTATCCAAGGGGTGATAGTGACACAGAGCTGGAGAAGGCCCCTTGTCCTTCAAAATCACCCCTGTCAGCATTCAGAACATCCAGTCGAAGATTTGTGAAAAAAAACCATAGAGATATAGAGATGAGTAAAAGACAAAACAGAGTGAGAAAGAATAGATAAGAGACTTTGTGTACTTGAGTGTATAAAACTCTTTTCTAAAAAAAAGGGAAATGTCATGATAATAGCTGATTGTGGTTGTGGATTCCGGTATTAGAGATAGTATACGGTACTCTGACCTGGGGGTTGAAGGTTAGACAGCACATGTTGGAGCCTGTCTTGATAGAGTACAGATGCTGCAGAAATGTGTTCATGTTAGAAAAGTGTGTTATCAATAAAGTTAGATCAGCTACAATGTCGATGGCCTGTGTGCATCATTAGAACAAGAAACAAGGCACCAGTTGGATTACAAACAGACATGCAGACACATGAAGAGGCTGTTAAAAAAATTAATGAGTCCTCAAACAGACAATGGCTTACCCTGGAAGTGTGAACAGCTCCTTCCTATCTCATCAAACATAAAAGAATTGGTCCATTCAAGTTCATGGTTGGGGAATTTAAAACTTAACTACCTACCTCAGCTAAAAAGACAATGGCTAAGATACGCCCCAGACATGGGCCAACCAGTTTCTTGATTTGGGAGCATGATTTGATAATTTTGAGATAGTGGCTATCTTGGTTTGCTTGCCAAGGCAGTAAGTGGCCTAGAGAAACAGAACCATCTTGAAACATCATGAGAGAAATATCTTGAAGAGAAACTGCTTGCAACAGGGAAAGACAAAGAGGGACATCCAGAAAAGCAGTTACTGGTCTGCTTTAAAGTAACCAGGCAGCTAAAAGTGGCCTGCAGAACCAGAAACAAATAACCTTCTCTCCTCCCTGTAAACCTGATTCCATCTACTGAGCTTACCTGTGAAAGCAACCTCTGACCATTTGACAGTGGAAGGCTTTGCAGCTGCAGAGACAATCCTATAACTTCAAAACCTTCACTTCAGACCTCACAATACCTCAACTTCAAAATACCAAGCCTGCACTAAACAATAGAGACTAAACTTGAGTATTGTTTTTATTTTCTTCTGTAACTAATCTTTATGCCTTTTGTGTCTTTACTTAGGTAACTTCCAGAGCAATAGTGTGAAATGAACTAACTTTTTCATTTTAAGTAAAAAGGCTTTGCTGCTGGGTTATTTCAAATTGAGTCACTCACTCTGAGAGTAAAGTAGCACATTCACATACAGATACATTGCTCATGGGAGACTTTGGGGAAACTCTTTTTAAATTGTCCTATATTTTTAAAAAGAAGTTTAAAAAAGTGTCCTTAAAATTTAACTTACCTTGAACAACATTGCCCGGTGTAAGGCAGCTTAGCCAGTTACAGGAGGGACATTCCATAACATCACTGGATGAAATAATTATCTCCTAATTTATGCAGAGGTTTGTTAGACCATAAAATGCTTCGCCAAAGGGAGAGGTTCAAGCAGAGAACTTTGCATCTTTTGAGAGAAAATTGGATTAGATATTTGAAGCAGTGGAAGATGCAAAGTTGATTCGTATTGGGTGAACTGAAGTTGGACAAACTTTGATTTTTCTGGCACAGCCAATGGAGATGAAGGCAATTGATAGAAAATCTGCTAGTCTTCGGCCAGCTGCAGCCTCCATAAAAGGTAGGATGTGAAACCTGTACCGTCCAAAAGTCTAGCATATAAGATGATGTGATGAAAACAACAATGCCAGGTGAACCTTCTAAGGGAACTCTATCAGAGGGTCCCAAGTGCTCGAATATAATTATAGAATCATATAACACAGAAAGAACCCTTTTGCTCATTGCTCCTGCATTGGCTCTTAGAAAGAACTATCTAATTGGCCCCAGCTCTTTCTCCACAGCCTTGCAAATATTTCCCCTTCAATTATGTTCAATTCCCTCCTGAAAATAATTATTGAAGCTGTTTCCACCACCCTTTCAGCTAGTGCATTCCAGATCATAATTTATTACATTACACAACCTATATAAATAATCCGTTCCATATAGTTTATTCAGCAATTAAATCCTCACCCATTTACAAGCTGTTGTATCAAACATCCACACTGATATTACGGACAGACAACTGTTACCTTATTAACTGGTTCCAAATATGTTTTAAAAATTCAGTTATAAAAAATTCAATAATAGAGGTAAAATTCTGCAATAATCAACCTTGTTGCAATACAATAATCATACACTGCAGAGCTTCAACTCAGGGATATTGTTTGTTGCCTGATGAATAGAGCAGTGTCGACATGCACTGTTTAAATAAAGCACTTCAGGACAACAGGATGACTCAATGCTTTCATCACCAAGATCACGTTCCACTCCCTGGTGCAATTGGCTATTTTTTAGTAACAACCAACCTCTGTAAACTCAGAGGTTACTCGCAAACTAAACCTGTACTCTAATTCAACTTTGTAAAACTTTGCATTCTGAACAAAATGGAGCGCTGTAATACCTGGCATGATGGAAGCCCTGAAATCATACAATTCTGTAAGTCACGCTTTCAGCCATTTCTGGCTGTGTCCCATAGTGAAAAAGGCACTAGAGCAGGTCTTGTATGTGTGCATTGAAGCATCAAGAGAAGTTGGCTTCTGATGTCAGTTAGTTGTTCTGGCTAATTTAATGTCCATTTCTGAAATGTTGATTGTTCAGGCCCACTGGACGTTCGTGCTAATCACTCACAGCTGAACATGTATTCAGCTGCACGAGGAAACCCCAATCAGTGTTATTTACCAGCTTGAGTTACTTCAAAATTTGTGGAAATACTGTGTCCTGTTGAATTGTAGGTCTGTTGCTCAAACAGTGCAAACCATACACGGAGGCCAGATGATTTTGTCATCTTTAGTCTGCTCTCTGGGGAAGAGAGTTCCAAAGATTAACGACTATTTGAGAGAAAAAAATTCTCTTCATCTCAGTCTTGAATGGGAGACCCATTAATTTTAAGCAGTGTCCCCTAGTTCTAGTCTCTCCCACAAAGGGAAACATTCTTTCAGCATCCACCCTGTCAAGTCCTCTCAGGATCTTACATGTTTCAATAAGATCACCTCTCAATCTACTAAATTCCAATGGAAACAGGCCCAGTCTATTCAACCTTTTCTCATAAGATAACCCCCATCCAAGGTATCAGTCAAGTGAACCTTCTCTGAACTGCTTCTAATGCATTAATATACTTTCTTAAATAAGGAAACCAAACTGTACACAGTAATCCAGGAATGGACTCACCAGCATCCTGTACAACTATAGAAAAAACATCTTTACTTTTATATCCCATTCCCCTTGCAAAAAAGGATAACATTCTGTTTGCCTTCCTAATCACTTGTTGTACCTGCATACTAACATTCTGTGATTCTTGTAACAGGACACCCAGATCCCTCTGCACATCAGAGGGATCTCTCTCTCTCCATTTAAATAATATACTGCTTTTCAATTCTTCCTGTCAAAGTGAACATGTTCACCTTTTCGCATATTATACTCCATCTGCCAAGTTTCTGCCCATTCACTTAACCTACCTATATCCCTTTGCAGGCTCCATATGTCCTCTTCACAACTTACTTTCCTACCAAACTTTGTGTCAGCAGCAAACTTAGCAACCATGCATTCAGTCCCTTCAACCAAGTCATTGACATAAATTGTAAATACTTAAATCCCCAGCATGATTCCCTGTGTCACTCCATATCTTGCCAACCTGATGTGCTGGGCTGCCCATCATTGAGGATGGGGATATTTATGGAGCTTCCTCCTCCTGTTAGTTTTTAATTGTCCACCATCATTCACAATTAGATGTGGCAGGACTTCAGAGCTTAGGTTTGATCCATTGGCTGTGGGATAGCATAGCTGTCTATCGGGTGCTGCTTATGCTGTTTGGCATGCAAATAGTCCTGTGTTGTAGCTTTATGAGGTTGACACTTTATTTTTAGGTATGCCTGGTGCTACTCCTGGAATGTCCTCCTGCACTCTTCATTAAAACAGGGTTGATCCCCCGGCTTGGTGGTAATGGTAGAGTGGGGGATTTGCTGGGGCAGAAGGTTACAGATTGTGGTTGTGTACAATTTTGTTGTTACTGATGGCCCACAGTGCCTCATGGTTGCCCAGTTTTGAGTTGCTGGATCTGTTCAAAATCTATCCCATTCAGTACAGTGGTAGTGCCACATGACACAACAGATGTGAAGACAGGACTTCGTCTCTACAGGGCCTTGTGCGGTGGCGGCTCCAACCAATACTGTCATGGACAGATGCATTTGCAACAGGTAGATTGGTGAGGGTGAGGCCAAGCAGGTTCCTCCCTCTTTTTGGTTCCCTCACCACTGCTGCAGACCTATGGACCAATTTTCTCTGAATTGCACTAAGTGCGGTGGTGAGTGTGAAAAAATAAGTTTTTCCCACCAGCTGCAAGGGCAGATTTTTGCACTGTTTCATCTGATTCCTGCCTCATTAATTATGCTGGCACAAGAAACACGGCACATCGCCGGTGGGCAGCCTCTGAATCGCCCGCCACAACATTACCTCACCATTTCCTCACTCTGGGCGCCATATCTAAATTGCAGCTGCCCACCCAGTTCTCAATGCTTGCAGCCCAGGACTGCTCCAGTGAAGACATGGCCCTGAAAACCAAGAAGATCTCAGTGATCCATCCCTGGAATGCCTTTTGGAGGTCCACCATGATGTCCTCCACCCCACTCTGGCCGCAGGAGGTCGAGCAATCTTACCACTCCAGCTTGGGAGGTAGTGGCCGAGGTGATCAGTGTCAATGCTGCACAGAAGAGGTTGGCCATCCAATGCAGAAACAGGATGAATGATCTCATCTGTGCAGTCAAGGTAAGGCAACCATCTCAGCAATCTAAACTCACACACACTCGCTGGCATCTCACTCACTGCCAGCTCAAGGGACATCACCACTCACTCTCTCACACACACCCTCATATCTCTATCTGACTTCATCTCCTCTGGAGACTGCCTTCTCAGCCTTCACCATCTTGAGGCCACTTGCACAGATCAACATGTGTCTCCACACAAACCCTGGGATACCTCCCTTCCCCAAGCAAGCCCTAGTAACCATTGAAAAGTCTTACCGCTGGTCTGGTAGGTAGAGACCTACCTGTAAACCCCCCTAAAAGTGATGTGGTGCTTCCTGAGAAGCCTGGCACTGATGATGCTGGGTGCTCTGTCCAGTTTAATTCCTTTTTAGGCTTTGTAGCCAATTGAATAGCTTTCTAGGCCATTTCGGAGGGCAGTTAAAAGTCAACCACATTGCTGTGGGTCTGGCACCACATGTAGGTCAGACCAGGTAAGGGCAGCAGATTTCCTTCCCTAAATGCCATTGGTGAACCAGGTGGGTTTTTACATCAATCGACAATGTTTCACAGTCGCTGTTTGGGTTTTGGAAAAGTTATCTTACTAAGTGTACTACCAGTGAATTACCAGACTTGCCATAGTCACGTGATTCTGCCATGAGGCAATCGCTGTGGACTGCCATTTCTAACCAGGTGAATAAAGACTCTCACTGAGAGACACCACTGAAGACTGCTGTCCTTATACATGGAAGAGTTGCTATTACCAAGATTAGCTTTATAATTCCTGACTTATTAACTGAATTTAAATTTCACCAGCTGCCATGGTGGCATTTGAACCCTTGCCCACAGAGCAATTAGCCTTGGCCTCTTGATTACTAGTGTGGTGAAATTACCCTCACTTAAAAATGGAAGATAGAAACAGAAAGAAGGTCACTTGAAAGTATGTAGAAAAAAGAAAAAAAGTTTTTCTTTTAATTAACCTTTGTCTTAGGAGCATACAAAGCCAACCAGGAAACTCAGTTTGACCTAGGACTGGATGCTGGTGGATGGTGAGTAAGAAGCCTTATTTTTAAAAGATGTTTTTATAAAAATCTAATTTTGTTTGTAGTTATCATTTAACTGAAGTATAGAGTTTAAATTCTGAAGTTCCCAGCCTTAAACTGGGTTTTAACAAGGTCTCTACTGGGTGAGCAGTTAATTAAAGAGGCAGCTGAAACTGGTTCCTCTGTAACTGGACCAGCTAATCTTTGTCTTCGGAGCAGATAAAGCCATTCAGTTTAGTTCTACTTAGAATAGAGTGCTGGGAGTTTGGCAATTAAGGGAGTTAGGGGAGGAAGTTAAAGGGGTGCTCCTTTGCTTTTGGCATTTGATAATGTGAGAGGAGTGGTTGCCTTAAAGTGCAAGGGGAACCAGGCTAAGACTAGGGTGGGACTGCGAGTCAGCACAAGGGGAGCAGCAGCCTTAGTAAATAGGACCTGATGAATATCCCCAGTCTTTAAATTAAAAATTGTCTTTAGTTTAGATTAAGCAGTGTTTAAAGTATAAGAAGTAAGGTCCCGTGTATATATTTAAAATTCCTTAAACTAGAGGAAGTAAAAGTAAAGGGAGTAATTTAAGGGTAAGTCATGGCAGGGCAGCTTGGCCACATGGAATGCTCCTCCTGTGCAATGTGGGAAGTCAGGGACACTTCCAGTGTCCAGGGCCACCACCTGTGCAGGAAATGTTTCCAGCTTCAGCTACTCAAAATCCATGTTTTTGGAGCTGTGGCTGGAGTCACTGTGGCACATTCACAAGGCTGAGATCTTCATGGATAGCATGTACTGTTAGGTGGTCACACCACAGGTAAAGAGTGCACAGGCAGAAAGGGAATGGGTGACTGCCAGACAGAGTAAAAGCATTAGGCAGGTCTAACACTAGGAGTCCTATAGGTCCATCTCCTCCTCTAACAGATTTTTCATTTTGGATATTACTGGGGGAGATGGTTTCTCAGGGGAATGCCTCAGGGGAATCAAGTCTGTGGCACCATGAGTGGCTCAGCTGCACAGGGGGTAGAAAAAAGAGTGGGAGAGCAATAGTGACAGAGGATTCTATTGTAAGTGGAACAGATAAATGTTTCTGCGACTGCAGATGTGACATCAGGATGGTATGTTGTCTCCCTGGTGCCAGGGTCAAGGATGTGATTGAATGGCTGCAGGGCATTCTGAAGGGGGAGGGTGAAAAACCAGAGATCCATGTGGTCCATATCGGTACCAACAACATAGGTAAAAAGAGGGATGAGGTCTTGAAAGGAGAATCTAGGGAGATGGAAATAAATTAAAAAGCAGGACCTCAAAGATAGTAATCTCAGGATTACTCCCAGTGCCACTTGCTAGTGAGGTCAGGAATACTAGAATAGACCAGATGACTGCGTGGCTGGAGAGATGGTGTAGGAGGGAGGAATTTAGATTACTGAGGCATTGGGACCGATTCTGGGGAAGATGGGACCTGTACAAGCTGGATGGGTTGTACCCCAGTAGGACTGGGACCAATATGCTCACAGGGGTATTCGTGAGTACTGTGAGGAGGGTTTAAACTAAAGTTGGGGGCGGGGTGGGTGGGTGGGTGGGTGGGAACCTGAGCAGGGCAACATGAGAGGGAAATGAAGGTAGAAATGAAAGACAGAAAGGTAAAAAGCAGAAGTGGAAGGCAGAGGATACAAGGGCTAGCATCAAATAGGACCATAGTACAAAAAATGCGCAAAAATATTAAAAAGACAAGTCCAAAGGCATTGCATCTGAAGCATGGAGCACTCACAATAAGGTAGACAAATTAACAATGCAAATAGACATTAAAGCTATAACATGATTGCAATTACAGAGACATGGCTGCAGTTTAACCAAGAGTGGGAACTAAATATCCAAGGGTATTCAATATTTAGGAAGGACAGGCAAAAA